>NC_137862.1:28136745-28394245 GCF_963924005.1 Protomyctophum bolini | reverse complement strand
GAAAGGACGTCCCACACCTACCTATATGTGGACGTACTAAAGAAGGATTCTGGCGCAGAAAGCACAAATGTGCTGGCCAGATGTGTGGAGAACCGAGATGACTGGAGACACCGATGGAGGACTCGTCTGAGGACGACGTAGAGAGATACCAAATATAGATTCTATATACTGTGTGCTGCTGCTGCATGGTTCCTGTGGGTGTATTGTACTATCTATGAAGTGAACAGTCACCACCTATACACCGTATTGCCATCAGGGAAGAGTAACCAAAGCACCATGTTGCTTATACTGCTCATTTTAGAAACCGTTTGTTTTACCCCCAGGCAGTTACATAGTGAGCATGCAGCAAGGCTATCGCTATACATTATTGGCAAATACTCTCTAAGTGAGACAACCAGCACTGCCCTGTACGTTATTGGTATATTGCTGCTGTATAGTGTATGTAATGTTCTATTAGTATATCCTTTCCAGAGCAAAATATATTGGTGTCATCGGCAAAGATAACAAATTTCATGACATCCAGTATCATGAAATTTGTTATCTTTGCCGATGACACCAATATATTTTGCTCTGGAAAGGACATTCAGCAACTGCTGGAGTTGGTAAAAATTGAATTGGACAAATTAAAGGTATGGTTTGATCTAAATAAACTATCACTTAATCTGAAAAAAACTAAATATATGGTATTTGGCAAACAAAAAGCACTGATGAACACAAATATTGAGGTAAAAATTGATAATATAATACTAGAAAGAGTTTTTGATAATCTGTTTTTAGGAGTAATAATAGACTACAAGTTCTCTTGGAAACCCCACATTAATTATATCCGGTCTAAATTAGCAAGAAATATTGGTGTCATGGGCAAAACAAGAAATGTCCTTGAGTCTAAATCACTAAACACTCTCTATTGCACCCTTATAACACCATATCTCACCTACTGTGTGGAAGTGTGGGGTAACACATACAAAAGCAACCTTCAGCCAATATATTTACTGCAGAAAAAAGCAATAAGAATAGTCAATAAAGTAAATTACTATGAAAACACAAATTCACTGTTTCTAAATTCACATACATTAAAGTTTTTTGATTTAGTTGATTTTAAAACAGCACAATTATTATTTAAAGCAAGATATAATCTGCTTCCTGGAAATATCCAAAAAAGGTTTAGGGACAGAGATGGGAGGTATGAGCTGAGAGGGGAACTAAACTTCAAACAAATAAGTGTTGGATCAACCTTAAAGAGTATGTGTGTTTCTGTTCATGGAGTTAAGCTGTGGAACAGCTTGTCTGAGCCCATAAAGCAAAGCAACAACCTAAAACAATTTAAAAAGAGGCTCAAACAGGAATTATTGCATAGATATAACCTAGAATGAGTGGGGAGCTGAGCTATGTTTATGCCATGTAGTGTTGGACTAAAGTATAACATTGTAGCTTTGTCTGTTTTGTCCCTCTTTGTTTTGTTTTTGTTTTTGTTTTGTTTTTTTTCTCTTTGTTTTTTTTTTCTCGTTGTCTGTTTGTTTTTGTTTAATGTTCTACTCTTCTTTAAATGGCATCTGTTTGTTTTGTTTATAAGTAAATTGTTATGCATACCTTCAACAATATTATGGAATACGTTGAGATAAGGATAGGCACTAATAAGCTTTAAGCTTCTGCCTATGCCTTTTTCGGTCACCTAAAAATAAATAAATGAAAAAGTGTTTTTGTGTAATGTCTCCCTCTGAAAGATCGAAAATAAACTATTCATTCATTCATTCATTCATTCATTCATATAGTATGACCCATGTGATTGTAATTATTAAGGTTTGATTTAGACTATTGTTATATCAAATATGCATTAAAACATACAGGATAAGTATATTTATGTAAAGACCTGTAAGTCTCGGTCAAAGCCATGTCGGATGGTGACAACTCATGACAATGAACACATTTTTTGGGGACAAACAAGTAATTAGAAAGAAAAAAGATAGAAGAAAAGGGCAGGGTACAAAAATGTTGTTGTTGTTTTCATCTTTCTAATTATTTGTTCGGCCCCCAAAAATGTTCATGATTTGCGTCACCATCCAAATTGGCTTTGTCCGAGGCTTACATGTCTTTAAATAAATACTTTCTGAAACGTCTTTGGGGGGGAAAAAATGAATGGGGAAATTCTCTCATGAAAGGGGGCGGGACTGAGACGCTCTATTGGACCGTCAAATTGCATTTGATGCTGTGCATTATATCTGCCTGACGGTATAACGTTATGTCTGGGGTGGTACTGTAGTGTTTTTGATTATCCGCTTATATGTGACCAAATTGGACTGAGGGTCTTTCGTTTTAGCTTCAAATTGACATATTGGTTGTTCAGTTTGACCCACCAGTTTTGGAGATATGGCTTATAGAGTATATGTCTTGCAGAAAACAGCGAGTTGAGAAAACAGGCTTGAAAGGTTCACTTATGTGGTCTCTAACAATATACCTAGCTACATGTTTAAGCATTTATTTCATATTTACATGTCAATTTCAGCTCTGACACTTATTTCAGACATGCTATATGTGAGGAGTCTGCCTGTGCTATTAACTCATTTTGAAAAAAGAAAAGCTGGAATTAGCGCGATGGCAGACTCTCAGTCAAATCTGGTCACATATAGCCTCGGCTATACGCAGTACGCATGTCGTATATCTGCCCCTGGAGGGATCAGGGATAGCCTAGTGGAACCACTCCCCCTGCTGGACAACATTTGCATTCTGCCAGAGGGTGAGTCTGGGAATAATCGAAATGATTATGGAGATATCAGATTTTTGTCCCGCTGCTTCCTGGTTCATCGTTTCTGCCTGAGAGATCCCAGATCCAGGCAGGAGGAGGGAACTTGTGAACTCAGTACTGCCACAATCTGGCGGAGTCAGGTTAGATCAGGGAAGCTCACCTCCGACAATGAGCGTCCGCCCTCTGTATCGCGCTCTGCGGTCGAGGTGCAGTGTTGTTTTTGGCAGCAAATTTAGGTTTTAGTTTAGTCATAGTCTTTGGAGGAAAACTTCATTTAGTTTTAGTCACATTTTAGTGTTTGTCTAGTTTTATTAGACTATAAATGTCATAAGATTTCATTCGACAAAATTTATAGTTGATTTAGTCAACTAAAATGTATTTTGGCGGACCTTGATGGTGTCATAATGGCTGATTCTATCCGATCTACAAGCTCACAACGTGTCGCAGCGTGACGCGTTGTGAGCTATTTTCAGCATGCAAGCAAGTGTAAAATGACTTGTGTCTTACTTATACTGGATCTTTTGTACAGTCCCTTCCTAACATTTTAGTCTAGTTTTTATTTGTTGACGAAATTGTCAATATATTTAGTCTCACTAAGAAACTCCCGGTGCTCGTTCATGATTTCGGACCTGCATCATGGATGCAATTCTATGACGTAGAATAGATACTAGGCCCAAAATGGAGCGGAGCCCACCACTTTTCCAACCCACAAGAAAGGGTGAAAAGGGAGCATGATATGCGCTGGGTGAGCAACTACATGCAAGAGGACGGGAGGTGGAATTCGGGTCTCTATTATTTATGACGCTATGGTCCATGCAGCTGGATTGTTCAAAACAAAAATCCCTTCATCCTGAGTGTTGCAGGTGATGCATTGACATTTCTGGAGAATTCTCTCGACAGGTTGAAGTCTGCCAGCAAAATAAAAGCAGCCTCAGGGTGCGTGCAGTCTCCTCTCCTTCACTGTTCACTCTACTAAAGCTGCGGTAAGATAGTGATAAAATAGTAATCATTGCTATAATTTGTTCAGTGGCGCGGGTCTCTCTCCATGCCTCCAGCTCTTTAGTAAAAGGAAAATAAATGTCCATTTGGGTTACCAATTCCATCCAGTCAGGAGCGAGAACCCCATTAATCACTCGTCAGCTGTAATAGAACCGTGTAGCTATCCAGTGACGGATCAACCCCTCTCAAGGCCCTGGCGCTTCAACAAATCAAAAGGCCCTACAGATTCAGCCAATTAATTAATTAACATGCATGCGCTTAGCGCATATCCACTACTGCCTGCGCTGCCCACTGACACACAAGACACAGCAGCCACTGCCGCACTGGGCACAGCCTTTCCAACTTCAGTCTCTGCTAAACTATTATGTAAGGACTAGGAGATTACTTTATGGTTATTAATACAGTCATTAACAAGAAACATGCATGGCAATGATGAGATGGGGAATAAACGATGCTGTTTCATGTATTTTCTTATCGGCCTACTGTATTCAACAGCCAAACAGCTGATTGATGGACCATGCATATCATACCTTCCTGAAAAAGCTATTCAGGTCCTGAATCAGATTTAGTAAAGTCACCATATCTGTTCTGGCAAGACTGGCAACTGGTCCACTCAACTATCTGCAATTTTCCCGAAAAATAATTAGCCTATATCTACAAGCTCCATAGGCAGCAGCATGTGTGCACCAACAGACAATGCCAATATGCTATAATAATATTAGAACGTTTTTAAGACAGATTAATTATTGACGACAATGCAACCTGTGGGTGCAACGTCACTGAAAACTTTCATAATAGCAATTACATTCATTTACTCACTGTGCTGAAATCGTGAAATGGAGGATGTAAGAACACACTTTTGTTACATAGGCTGTATTTTATTGTCGCAACAACACACGTTGGTCGGTCTGAGTGAGGTGGCCTTCCTGAGCGAGGGGGCTTCTGACGGCGTCGCTTACTCGCTTCCCCTCTGTCAGAGGAGGAAGCGACGTGCAGCCGTCGGGAACCCCCCAAAACCGACTGCCCCCTCCCGAAAACTGCTACAGACGATAAGACCAAAAACACTTCCTGTGTTGCGTTATAGTTTTCGAAAGAAGCAACAGCTGTAGGCCTACCTAAATACTATACCTATAGTCTCGTACCAGGCCCTGCAAGCTTCGGGCCCTGGCGCTTAAGCTCCACCTAGTTCCATTGTTAATCCGGCTCTGTAGCTATCCAGTTCCAATGTCGTCACTGCTCATTTATTTTATTTTGTTTCATCGCTTCCAATTTCACTTGTTTATTATTCTATATGATGAGGGGGATACACACAACAGTAACAATTACTGCAGTGAAATCCTGAGGTGTAGCTATAGCTGTCCTGTCTGTGCGTATAACACAGACTCCCTGTGGCGTGATCAATGAATATAGGGTTCCCCTCTGACATTCACGCTTCTGTGAGGCAAATTATAGAGTTGTTCCTGCATGTTTTTTTTTCTTTCTATGAAATCGCATAATTATGCAGCAATAGTTTGCATGCCTTATTGGACAGAGACATCTGCATTCACCAGTAGAATGGTCTTGGAGGGCAGAGAGGGCCCAATGGCTCAGCCCAAGCAGAACTCCACCACATGCTGTGCCCATAAGTCAAGTGGTTCTCTAATTGGGGTCTGGGGACTTGCAGGGGTCCACAGCAAATGTAATGATAGTTTGGAGCCCAGTACTTAACACTTTTTATGCTAAGGACGTTAGGGATGCATACGATTAATCGGTAGCATAATCAGAATAGGCCATGTAAGCCATAAAAATGCCATATCGGTATCGAAACGGTCTCAAAATAATAATACAGATTATTTAATCGGTTTTACCAGCAAATATGTTTTTAAATGAAAAATTTAAAAAATCATCAATGAGTTCAATATAAATGAAAAGTGTCTAGTACCTCTAGTCTAGAACAAAAGCAAATATGATGAAATATTTTAAGTAAAAATAAACTTTTCATGTTTCTGCATTTAATTTGTATACTCATCTCATTCAGTTGTGAAAACAGACACTTGGAAAAGAGTACACGTGTACACGTGTGCACTGCCCTTCACTTCCTTGTTTTTTACGGGTCCATTAGAATGGCTCATAAGGTTCCTATGTAGGTAATCCATGGTATTTTCTTCATTTCTGACTTCAGGAAGCATCTCGTTTGGAATATAAACGCTTCTAGAGAGACTTTAGATGAATCAGCGTGAGGTAAGAACGGAAGATTATGCCTCCCGGTTTTTGCGGGGGAACAGAAGGCGGGGCAGTAAAATCTGCCTAATCTCCTGGCACTCTAGCACCATCATTTGTTTAAGAATTCCCAGGTAAAAATAGTGTTAACAGGGACCCTTACAGGTCTATGCAAATTGAACCAAATGGATGGATTCGTAAGGGGCCATTTGGTTACAATAAAGTAATGGGGGTCCGTGGACTAAGGTCAGTCCACACCAATGTAACTCCTTCATTCCAGACTGCTGGAGTTTCTTGCAATTCCTTGCAACCGGTTGCAAATCGCCTAGCACTATAGTTGCATTGGTCATACCAAGTTGTTGTTGAAATTACAACATTTGAGAACCACTGCTGTAAGGCCCCCCTAGTGGAGAAAAATAAAACTTCTGGGAACTCAGATTACTGCTGTAATGACTGGGATGGCTCATTCAGCATATCAACAAAGCATTCAAATTGGAACATCTCTGTGTTTAGTGAATGCTGGTAGTATCAGTTATAAAACTGTGTTTGCCGGGAACCAGCTTGTTAGCTTTTCTTACAATTGACCTTATTTACTATACCACAATTAAATACAACAGGACAAGACAAACAAACAGACAAACTCAATGAAATCAAACACGCACCGTGACGCACACACGCACGCACACATGCGCGCACGCATGCATGCACGCACGCACACACACAGAATAAAATAGAAGCTCGGATACAAATACCTAAATATCTATCCTGTACATGTGCAGATGGAATTTTGAGCAGCTGTCAAACCAAAGACTTTGCCAAGAGATGCCGCTGTCAGCCATGGTGGCAAGCATTGCTTCGCTGTTGCATTCTGGGTAGGCATTTATTAATGCATTAACCTAAACTCTGCATGCACTCCCTGTTTCGAGCCTCACCATTCCCATATGGCCTTATTGTCTGGCTCAACAAACACCAACGCACACAGGCAGGCACGCATGGCACACATGCAGGCACGCTGGCATGCAGACACGCACGCAGACACGCACACATGCACGTACGCACGCACGCAGACACGCACACATGCATGCTGGCACGCAGGCAAGGTTATCATTTTCTGTCAGCCATTTTATATACCGGTAATTATTTTTGGTGCAGTGGTGACTATAATAAAGAAGACCAATCATTAAAACAAATCACAGGATATGTTTCATAACACTGCTGAACCATGCAGGGTGTAGAATTATTTAATTTTTGGGATATTTTAAATCAAGTTGTTAAAATGCTTTTTGAAATGGAACAAACAAATACAGTTGAAAAATAAATGTTCCCAAATGTGGCCTTAAATGAATTAGCAATGCCCCGAATGTGAAGAATTCAGATTACCATGTTATTTCATACTTATCCAATTCCATTGTATTACTAGTGTTACAGTGTTTAAATATACTGTAGCTTATAAAGTAAACCTTGAATACGCCATGGTCTTGAATGTATCATTTCATAGTCTGAGAAGACCAGATGCGTGACAATGATGGATGGGTTTACAGTCAGTCAGTTTATAGTCAGCACCACTCCGCTCTACGGAAATAAACAGCTGCTATTTGTTTTCAATAGAGATGGATAGACGGCAGACAGGGCAAGAGCTCCACTCCACTAAATGGATTGATCAAATGAAATCTGTTAAAAGTGGTTCCCAGGTCTCTTCATGAAAATACAATGGAGATATTGAGAGAGAGAGAGAGAGAGAGAGAGAGAGAGAGAGAGAGAGAGAGAGAGAGAGAGAGAGAGAGAGAGAGAGAGAGAGAGAGAGAGAGAGAGATAGACGTGTGTGTTCAGAGTTATGTGTCTGAACTGCGGTTGAAAAATCAAGGTAAAATAAAAATATAAAACCTATATTCTATTGCTTTTCTATCCACAATCTGGGCGTGTATAATAGGCAAATATTTCTACAATATATATATATATATATATAAGCTCTCGAAGCAACAAAATGCACTGTGAGTAGATTCTTTGTATTTTTTTCTGTGAAGAGTAATCAAAAAGAGGTCCGTGTTAGTAAAGTAAGTAAAGGTACGCAGGGTGCCATGCCTCTCCAGTCTCCCTATAAGCACTCGTAAACACCACCAATATATCCTATATTCTCAAATAATGCAAAGCAACTATATGCTGCTATACTGCTATTCAAACAAGGAAAGGAATATGACTATATAATTTGTCCCGTTAGCTCGGGAAACTCGAGCTCTAAAAACCTTTCATCCATTTATCCACCCGGATAAGCAGTTCATCCATTCCTCCATTCTTCTCTCCATCCCCTGCCTGCATCACCTGGCCTCATCCAGCTCCACCACATTAATTGCTCCTGTCACTCAAGTGCGAGGACATTGTGGGGAAATTGACAGACGCACACCTCCACACACGCCCACACAGTCTCCTTCACTTCCACACCTCCCTTCAACGCAGGCTCTATTGGCTGCTATGCATGCGCTTAAAGCGGGAGGAGGACAGGGAAAAAAAGAGAGAAAGGCAATCGTTCGGAGCGGCTGGAGTGCTATTTAACCTTCACCGTCTGCTGAAGAATTACGTTGAAAGAGGAAAATCACCCAGAGACAAATTCCTTTGAGTTCCCGTTTCAATATGGAGGTGTCAGTCAGTCAGTCACTGAGCCACTTTACAATGTCTGACACACGTTGACACCGAGGCGAGGATGCCTGAATGTCTAATTGACTATTTGAATGGCCGTCTTCACCTATAAAGGACAGGTGTGGTGGCAGTACATCACTTGGCTGAAGTGTTCTGATATGAAAATTAATAATAATAACTGGGGGGGGGGGGTTTGGGGGATTTTATCAAGCACTTAAGGAGTGAAAGCCCTATATACTTCGTTGAATTAGCAAAATGTTAATATATTATTTTATCCCACGATTTTGTAACCCATTTTTCACCCCTGTGTCAATCATCTAATGTGATCCTGGGCTCTACACACCATCCGCCAACCTGGGGAGAGCAACAGACTTAACTCATGCTTCCTTCATGCTTGAGTGTCCAAGTTGCTCCTTTACACCTGACAGGGGGGAGATTCCCTGGTTGGACGTAGCGCGTGGAAGGAACACGTTATTCCAACCAGTTCCTTTCCCCTCCATCAGGCGCCCCGGCTGGCCAGGGGGAGGCAGTTTAGAGACCAGGATTACTGCATGTTTTTGTGAGGGTATCTACCCTAGGGGACACAGGGAGAACATGCAAACTCCACACAGAAATAGAAATAGAATTAGCAAAATGTAGACAATCTATAAGCTGACAATGTGCCCTGATGCGTTCTGATGTATCTGCCATTTTCAGAATTTGCGAATAAAAATAATGATAATTTGGAGAATAATTTATTTTATTTGATTTACAAATGTTTTTGATACAGAGATAGCCATGGTGGCAAACTGTTCAGGAGAGGAGATTTATTTTATTTAATCCAAAATGAGTGCATAGCACAGGCAGACTCTACAGAGCATGTCTGAAATAAATGTCAGAGCTGAAATCAACATGTAGCTAGGTGTAATGTTAGAGACCACAGAAGTGAACCTTTCAAGCCTGTTTTCTCAACTCGCTGTTTTCTGTAAGACATTACTCTATAAGCCAAATCTCCAAAACTGGTACGTAAGTCAAACTGAACAACCAATATGTCAATTTGAAGCTATGATTCCCTTCTTCCATAATGAGATAAACAAAATCCAATGACATACATGTGTGTCAAGTTTTTTCACAAATCGATTGCCAAGGTCAATGTGTTAAACATGCATTCTTAAATTCTAAATTGACATAGCTATCAAACATTATCAGACGGTCCACATTGCAATTCTCCAACGGAAATGTGTGGATTTAGATGTATCCATTCCCCATCATCAGCAATTTGAACAAATAAGCATAAGGGGATATCAAAAAAGCAGAGTCATGGATCCCCACGGCATTAATCAGTGGTAGTTTGAGGTTTGACCCAGGGCTGTCTGCATGACATTTAATAACCAATTATTCGCTCTCGCTGTTTGTTGCAAATCTTTCCCCTTGTTTGGATGGGGAATCAGAGCCAAGCATTTTACCGGAGGGATGTCGAATCTGGCATCAGAGGAAAACGCTGATGCCAGCCACATTTGCCAGCCACATTTTTACAGTTATTCCTCTTGGCTTTGAATCTAGACATCCAGATGTCATACTTTAGACACACCCTGGTGAAGACGGCTTAAATAGCTGCTGAAACATTTTTTTTTTCTCCCTTTAATGTCTTCATAAATTATTACATCGGAGCTATGTGCGGCCACTTTTATGTATTTTTGTAATAGTTTAGACACAGACAAGATATTCCACTTACAATGCTGGACTTGAACAATTTTTATCACTATTTATTTATGCTTTGTTGACCGGAGGCTCTCAGGGAGGGCTCTATTCTTTTTTCCCCTCTACACTAAATATAGTCAACGCATTTTGAGCTGATTTTCTGTTTCCACAGAATGTTTGTCTATTATGACGGGGCGGCAGTGGCTCAGGGGTAGAGTGGCCTGATGGCAACCGCAAGGTTAATCCCAGTTCGAACCCGGGCTCCCCCAGAATTAGTGTCGAAGTGTCCTTGAGCAAGATTCTGAACCCCTTATTGCTCACAATGTGCAGGTTGGTGCCTTGCATGGTTTCCGCCGCCATCGGTGTGTGAATGGATGAATGTAATGCACAATCTATGCAAAGTGCCTTGGATAAAGGCGCTAAATGCACAAGCTCAGAATAGGGACGCTAGGGTTCCGTTCAAGTGGTCGACGGGCGCATATTTTCCACATAATTGCTACACGTGTCGTATAGCAACGTTAGAAAAGAACAGTGACGCATGATGATCTTTGATTATTCAATTCTACCAAAGTCTTATTACAACCGCAAAATCCATCTTGAATCATCATTAATTGAACTATAGCCACAGTACCACAGTAGCCTATACTAAAGTATTAAAAGCGTGTACGGCTGCACATGCAGGATAAATGCATTAATGCGTCAGCTGACAGGTGCTGACGCATATACTGTACTGTAGGAGACACAGACAGACAGACAGACAGACAGACAGACAGACAGACAGACAGACAGACAGACAGACAGACAGACAGACAGACAGACAGACAGACAGACAGACAGAAAGACAGACAGACAGACAACTGTCAGACAGACAAGTGATTGTGAGGTCAGTCCCTGAGTCTGAGTCATACCAATTAAGGACCAGTGGTGAGAAAAGGACTCACATTATTTACTTAAAGTAATGAAAGTATCAATAAAATAATCTTTGCTCATTTCTTTTTCAGAAAAGGAGTGGGTTGGGAGGGTTTATCTTTTATTTATTATTTACAATTTGTTGTTAATAAAAATAAAATAAAAGTTTTATGTTGTTATGTTGTTTAATTGTTATCATTATAATTATTATTACTATATTTTTCCCTTTTTTGGTCAATGGTGGTTGGTGCGGGGGTCTGGGGGTAGGATTTTAAAAATGAGGCAAGGGGGCAAGCCACTTACTGTAGTTGTCAATCTGAATTTAAGTTTTATGTGCATTTATTTTTTTGACTGTACCTGTCCCTTTCATCTTAAAATTAAATAAAAATGTATAAAAGACCGGGAAATCAGGCTCCACAAAGGCTTCAAACACAAACACACACACACACACACACACACACACACACACACACACACACACACACACACACACACACACACACACACACACACACACACACACACACACACACACACACACACACACACACACACACATTGCAGTGGATAAACGCTGACATACTTTAATCTCTGGCTTCGACGTCTATATCTTGGCAGCTGCAGCCACACATTTCACGTTGACACCGAGAGCGCACAGGACTATAATTGTGACATTCTTGGATTAGAATGCCACCACCTGACCTGTGGCACATGACATCCCTGTCTGTCTCCGCTGTGCCGTTGGAGCCAAAAAGCCTCTTTAACCCGTTTAGACCCGATGTCGAAATTCTTCAAAATTCTTCAAAATCCAGTTTTCTGGGGCCTGGGGTCCACCTATGCTTTCTATGGCATAAGCAGCTCCCGGCAGGATCTGCCGGGAGAATCTACGACGTAGCTGCGCGACATGAGACTAATTAATTAGAGCAAGAGAGAGAGAGAGAGAGAGAGAGAGAGAGAGAGAGAGAGAGAGAGAGAGAGAGAGAGAGAGAGAGAGAGAGAGAGAGGGAGAGAGGAGTGTGTTTGTGTGTACGTGTGTGCGTGTGTGTGTCAATTTAACAAATTGAAGTGGACTCTGTCCCAGACTTTATTTTCTCTCCCTGGAAATATAAACGCCTGGGTTTCCGAGGCTACTGTATCAGTGGTTCAGTTTGAGTTAAAATGTTCACTCTGTAATAATATATATTCAAAGATTTGAGGCACATTTTCACGATTTGACCTACAGGTTGTATGAGGTTGTAGATCTGCTATTTTTCAATAGCTAAAGCATAACATGATGCTTAAAACACGAAAATGGGTTCCTGCCCAAAATGGGTTAAGCTCACGGCCCGCTGCGCCTGCTGCATTTGCATTGTTTGGTTTTCCCTGCCAAGGCAAATTCCTTCCCAATGAACTCGCATCGCCGAAGACGGGCAAGGCGCCGTGTGATGATATGATGTAGGCTACACACACACGCACGCACGCACGCACGCAAAGACACACACAAACCTCAAGTGAGCTCAACTCAACCATGGATGCATATGCACACACCCACACCCACACCCATGCATGCAATACATCAATACATCCATCCTCACACATGCATGCGCGCATGCACGCACGCATGCATGCACGCACACACAAATACACAAACACACACACATTCAGAACAACTGCATGCGTATAAGGAATGATGAATTCATTCAATATCGGATTTCCAAACCATCATTATTGCAATAACAATCAACCCAAATGTATAAATACAGTACACTAACAATACAAGTCACTAATACTAACAAATGCATCCATATTCACAGTTTAACATCAATAACGTCAGCAACACAGCCACTGAATTGTCATCTTTAGATGAGGCAGAAGGTTGTGATTGCTGCTCCACTCCTCCACACACCATTAATGAGACCCATTTTATTTTTCCAAAATAGCGCTCCATGGCTCGCCTCAGCAATGTGCCTCTTTTTTATCTCTAAATTCTTATCCTGCATGATTTCGGAAACCCATATTTTCACCCATTGTCAATTATCTAACGTAATCCTGTAATCCTACAAATCTTTTCACCTGACAGGGTAGAGTTTCCCCAGTTGGACGTAACGCGTGGAAGGAATACGTGGGCCAGGGGGAGGTATAGTTCAGAGACCAGGATTACTGTCTAATGTTTATTTGTGAGGGTATCTACCCTAGGGGACACGGGGAGAACATGCAAACTCCATACAGAAAGGCCCTTTCGCCAGCCCTGCCTCTATATGCTATAATATGTAATATATTAGTCTTGATTCCAAGTAATAAGTAATATAATATTAGGTAAAAAGTAATAAGTAACATATTACTCTCCTAAGTAATATAACACAGTCTATTAGAACTGGGCTCTGTTGCCGTGTCTCTGTGCTATCGAGTTCACCAGCAGCGGCAGAAAGAACTACTGTATACTCCACCAGGTGCGGCTGCTTCATCTCGTCAGCGGGTGACATTTAGAGAAACACAGAGACAGAACTTCCTGTGGCGTATATAGATTCCCCAGCTGGCGAAATGAATCTCTGCAGGACCCAGTCCTCCTATCATCATTCATGAATGATGCAAGACGTGCGACTGGGCGACTTCAATATGTGGCAGCCTGTTGCATCAGCTTTTCCCTATACGTGATGATGTCCCTCTGGGTTTAATACATTTAGGCCTGACGTCGAAATTAAAAAAAGCTTCTTCTAAATCATGACGGTTTTCTCAGTAGTGCTCAATATTTCATGTCAAGGATCCGAAAAATGATATGTACTGTAATTTGCCACCGACCCCCTTCTGAAAATATGTTGCTCCTGCAGGGACCTCCCCAGAAGCAAAGATTTGAGTAAAAATTGTTCGCTCTGAAAGAATATTCAAGGATTTGCACCACATTTTCACGATTTTTCAAGAAATAGCAGACCTACAAGCTCGTAGCGCGGTATTCGGTGCCACGCCATTAGCTTGTAGATCTGCTATTTTTCAATAGCTAAAGTATAACCTAATGCTTAAAACACCAAAAGGGGTTCCCGCCCAAAATGGTTTAATTCAGACGTATTCAGTCGTTTCTCTTCATATTAGTATAGTCTCCCATGCTGTTCACCACTCTGTGCATATAGACTTGTTTACTTTGTTTTTATTCCTTTTTACAGGTTAATACAAACAGGCAATTCAGTCAAAACAGTTCAGTTATTTATTTATTTTTCTCCCCTGTACCCCGCCCCCCTCCCCCCGTCCAGACAGCAAACAGATGCAAGGATAGAGTATATACGGTATGCACAAAATGTATATAGAGAATAAAATGGCACACAAATACACAGAAGACAAAAAATATAAATAATAATAATAATAAAAATACAAAAATACAAAAAACTAAACAAAACGTGTGCATATAGACTTACACATTCATGTAATTATTATAGGATGGAGGGGATAGTCCAGAATATAGTTTCACAATCTGACAGCCGCTTTTGACTTTTCTTTTTTTTCGCAGCTTTCTTATAGGACAGACAGGAGGCTGACAGGAAATGGGGGAGAGAGATGGGGGGGTGACATGCAGTAAAGCAGTGATACTCAACATCAGGCCCGCGGGACCATTATGACTGGCCCACCTATGAAAATCTAAAAAAAAGAAGAAAAAAAAAATCTGGAAAATGAAATAAAAATAAATAAATCTGAATTAAGTTATCTTTAATTACATTATTATAAGTAATACTATTAGAGTTGTACTATTACTCGAACGAAAATAAAAGCTTGGGGGGGGGGGGGGAGATGCAATGCAAATGAAAGACATATACTGTGTATCCCTATTCCCTGACATAATTTTATAGCTAAACGGACAGAATTCTATTTTATTTGAATGATGAAACCCAGCTGCCATTAATAGTTGGAAATGGAAATGGAAATTGCGGAAATGGAAATTGCGGAAATTGTAATTGCGGAAATGGTGGAAATGGGAATTGCGGAAATTGCGGAAATTGCAGAAATGCGGAAATGGAAATTGCGGAAATTGCGGAAATGGCGGAAATGGAAATTGCGGAAATTGTGGAAATTGAGGAAATTGCGGAAATGGAAATTGCGGAAATTGCGGAAATTGCTCTTCACTTATAGCAATCTATTTTCAGGTAGATTGTTTTATTTTACTCAGTCAGCCATATCACTACTCATTTTTTTTCATGAAAAAGGTCATAGCTGGGTAATCTATTTTCAGGCAAATTGTGTTTATTGTATTTTATTTTACTCAGCCATAACAATTTATTTTCTGTTAACCAACTTGCTGGCTGGCAGGCAGGCAGACAGCTACTCATAGACAGGCAGACAGACAGACAGCTACTCATGGAGAATTGGACAGGCAGGCAATCAGACAGCTACTCATAGACAGGCAGACAGACAGCTACTCATGGAGAATTGGACAGGCAGGCAGACAGCTACTCATGGACAATTGGACAGGCAGGAAGGCAGACAGCTACTCATAGACAGACAGACAGCTACTGATGGACAATTGGACAGACAGGCAGGAAGGCAGACAGCTACTCATAGACAGACAGACAGCTACTCATAGACAATTGGGCAGGCAGGCAGACAGCTACTCATAGACAGACAGACAGCTACTCATGGACAATTGGACAGGCAGGAAGGCAGACAGCTACTCATAGACAGGCAGACAGACAGCTACTCATGGACAATTAGGCAGGCAGGCAGACAGCTACTCATAGACAGGCAGACAGACAGCTACTCATGGACAATTAGGCAGGCAGGCAGAAAGCTACTCAGACAGGCAGACAGACAGCTACTCATGGACAATTGGACAGGCAGGCAGGCAGACAGACAGACAGCTACTCATAGACAGGCAGGCAGACAGCTACTCATAGACAGGCAGACAGTAAGACAGCTACTCATGGACAGACAGACAGGCAGGCAGGCAGGCAGGCAAAGAGCTACTCATGTTATGTTATTATGTTATTATAACAGCTACTCATGTTATGTGCAATAATTTGTGCAGTTATGGAAACAGCTCTTTGTGTTTATGCAAGAAAATGTAACACATTTATTTATTTACATATTGTGTGCATGCACATTGTACTTTGATACATTTTGCGAAAATAAAGCAATTGAAAGAGAGAAGTTATCAAGTATCATTAATGTCGTAATTTTATCTACTGGCCCCTGGCCCCTTGCCATTTTTGTAATGTGGCCCACAGGTAAATATATTTGAGTATCCCTGCAGTAAAGGCCGTCGGCATCGGGAGTCGAACCCGCAGTACACTGCCAGACTTGGGCTACCGGCCAAGATGCCTGGACCGCTGAGCCACGGCTCAGCCCACTTTTGACTTTTCATTGCATTTGCAATCAGCAAATGCAAAAAACACATTTGCTGATTTGGCTTTTGGTCTCATATTGGGTTAAACAAGAGCTTTACTCTGAGTACGCAAGAGCTTTACTTTCTCTACGCAATGCCAGGTATATTGTCAGACAGTATTCTGACATGTGAGGTTCTGCACAATATTCTGATAATACCATTGCATTAGCGGGGCGCCATGGGATATTCCAAAGCAGCCATTACAGCCGTGGATATGCACAGAGAAGGGATGGGACCTCAACACTCATTTATCCATTCTGTTTCAGGTTGTCTTTTAGAACAGTGCTTTTCAACCCTTTTCATATCTCGGTCCATTGTTTGTTTGGCATTTGAGCCACGGACCACTGTTTGATGAGATTTTTCCTCTCAGACTCAGACCCAAAACGTTGAATATTTTGTTGTAAATTCCATGCTGTATTGATTGTATACCATAGGTATAACAGGCAAACATTGATCAAAATGGACTAGATAGACGTCTGCTTAAATATGGACATACACCGTTTCTACCCGACAGCAACATTATGCTAGCTATGATTTTCTCTTGCCAGATTCCAAAGCGAAATGTTAGTCAGGTAAATGAGGGTACATGGATTCAGGGAAAAGGGGGAATTGAAGCCAATAGTAAAGTTGAGAACCGCTGAGGTAGTGGGCTGGAATGATGTCAACCCACGTCCCCCCCGTCCGTCCCGTCCCCCATATTGCAGCAGACGTGTAGTAAGGCTGGCGCCAGGTGGATTGTGAGAGCCATAACGGGCTGTGGTTGTGCTGATAGACACATACTGTGAGAGGATAAGGGGAGAGACATGGCCAATGGATTTGCAGGGGGACACTTTTTGGTGAGCTGTGTGTGTGACAGCACACAAAGTGACAGATATGAAAATCTCTCTTCCCAAAACGTGTTGTCATGTAGTACTACAAATCAGTTGTAGAATGATGACTGTCCTCAAACAGCCCCCAATCGCCCTGCATAAATGAGAACGAGACAAGACGACACCTGAGTTTTAAGCATTTTATGTTTTTTTATACGTTTTCAGGTGGATTCAGTGAACAGAGAGTGGACTGGTGGGAGAGAGAGAGGGATGCCATCAGGAAGGACTGGGCAATGCTATATCGTTATATTTGACTGCCAACATTGTTTGGTCATGGAGTTTTGTCTTTTCCTGGTTTTAATCACTTGTTTTATGGGCGGGAACACCTCTTGGTGTTCTAACCCTTCTGGGCGGGAACCCCTCTTGGGGTTAAATGTCTATCTACAAGCTCTCAATGCGTTGTGAGCTTGTAGATATAGGCTATTTTTGTGAGAGAAAATGTATATTCTCTAAACAACACAATATTATAGAGCATCACACAGTCCCTCACCCTTTCATGACGACGCCAGGCCCAGGAAATGAATCCCAATGCATTTTTCCCATAGACATTTCAAAACGTATTTATTTAAAGACCTTTTAAGCGTCGTACGAAGCCAACTCTTGTCGTGACAAATCATGACAACACACACAATATTTTGGACCAAACAAATAATTACAAAGAAGAAAAACAACAAAAAAAGTGTTGTAACCTGCCGTTTCTTTCTACTTTCTAATTCTTTGTTTGGCCCGAAAAACTGTGTTTGTTGTTATATGGTTTGTCACGACAAGAGTTGGCTTTGTCCGCGGTGTAAACGTCTTTAAATAAATACTTTCTGAAAAGTCTATGAGGAAAATTAACGGGGATTTCTTTTCCGGGTCTCTCGAGGGGGCGGGACATCAGACATATCAGACATCATATTGCTCTATAGTTGCAATATTGATATTGTAGAAACATACACACCATACACATTTGTACTGTGTTCCACTGGAGCACCCCATCCAGAATGACTTCTAAAGAATTGTGTCTGTCTGTGATGGCTTTCTGTGACTTTGTCAAGGACACTTGCTCAACCAGCACCTGATATAATGAGATTGTGGGAGTATCGGAACATAATTTACATTTGTCATTTCTTTCTTTCTTGCTTGCTTGCTTTCCCAGTTTGCTATGCCTCATGGCCACAGACCCCCTAAAGTGTAAAATGTAACCAAATTATGGTCTCATTGGTTTCAATTTGCACACTCTCAAAGAGTTATAGACCTGTAAGTGTCAATTTAGTTAATAACTATAATCAATCATTTAGCATCTTCAAAATGGCTGAAATGCATATAGGGCTGAAGTGGGTAATGTGTGTTTTGTGATAATAATCAAAATGTTCAAATCATTGTATTGTGGAGCCAGAAATGCATTCATATGTGCCTCTGACATGTAGTGGAGTAGAAACAAAAGTACTGCAAACTGGAAATACTCAAGTAAAGTATACAAATACCTCCACATTGTACTTCAAAGGCGCTTATATGTGTGACATCACACCATGTGACCGTTATCGTTGCTGCCGGGCAGAAACCTCTTATCTCCATATTTAGTTTTGGTAAATGAACGCCCTATAGAGTGTAAAAACGTGTATGTCACCAAGAGGGGGCGGCGTCTGAAAAGCTAGCGGCGCCATTTTTGTGGGCTTTAAACTCTAGCCCACATCACTCAGAATAGAGTGACGGTGGTCTGTTTTTGTAAACATTGAGCTCGTAACTGGCGACAACAGTGAGCCAACACCGGGATGGAAAGAAAAAACTTCGGGCTCGACATACCTTACAAGGATTACAGGGCACCATTGTGAGATGTCAGTTTGCACGTCGTTTGTTGAACTCCCTCTGGTGTTTTAAAAAAGAACGCACACGGATGGTCGCTCACTTGTAAACCAACCAGACAACCCCACAAGTATGGCGGCCGCTACCACGTGACACATATGTTGACGCCCCCTCAAGGTGATTTTGGTGCGCTCTATTGATCCTATACTACAGCACCACACTAAAGCTATTGATCCTATACTACATCACCACACTAAAGCTATAGCAGATCCACAAGCGAGGCGTTTTAAGCTCGTAGATTTGTTACTTTTGCTATATTTTTGTAGGTAGAGTTAGGCCTAAAGTGATATTTTTTGGTTAAAACAAAACTTTTTTTTAGACCTGGTGACGATTCTACAAATGTCTTCTAAATCATGACAGTTTTCTGAAAAACCTGTTTCTATGTGGGTGGTGGTCATCCTTTTTCATGTCAAGGACCCCCAGCATTTTCTGTATTTGGCCACGGACCCCCGACGTTCGCTCTGAAAGAATATATATTCAAAGATTTGTACCACATTTTCACGATTTTTCAAAAATATCTGCTATTTTTTAATAGATAAGGTTTAAAATAATGGTTAAAACACCAAAAGGGGTTCACGCCCAGAATGGGTTAAGAGGTTAAATCACTATATTCTGATGGTAATTGTCATTGTCATTGTTATAGAGTGTATGTTCAGTAACACGGGTCTCCCTGTCTCTCCACCTCTTTAATAAACAGAAAATCCATTTTCAGTATAGGTGACACAATTTCAGCCAATCAGGAGAGAGTAGCCATGCATGTATCAGCTTAATTTGTATATAGTGTTCCAGTTCCAATTTGATCTGCTCATTTATTTGTGTCATCACTTACAATTAGGTGATGACACAAAGTTAATCTGTATGCTGACTGAGTTCTCTATCTTGATTTTCTGTTTAATGAAAAGCTGAAGAGACATGGAGAATCCTGTTACTGAACAAACACTCTATAGCAATGAGTAATATCACAATATGGAGCTTTCTAAAACTTATTTTAACCAAATAAAATCACTTTCCCTACCTTTGAATTTGAACACTGAAAAGTAACAGTTGTGGACATAATAATATAATGAGGTGTCCTGAGACCAAAAAATGAATGCAGTCCATTTTTACCTCACTGTCGAATGCTTGGCGTGTTCAACAACCACTCACACACACAGCAGGAAACATACAGTGATGTAAGGGCTGTGTGACGGCCATGAAGCCACGCACGCGCGTGCACACACACACACACTGGCACTGTGTCAGCAGTAGCACTGACGCAGCAAGGGGCTTCTGCTTTAGAATTCAATGAGATTTAATTATTCACAAGTGTGCTCCATCGATCTGGAGGGAGCCAAGGAGAAGACCTATGGAAGAGAGGTGGATATGGGCACACGGCACGGCGTGTGTGTGTGTGTGTGTGTGTGTGTGTGTGTGTGTGTGTGTGTGTGTAGGATTTGGTCTGGGGGATGGTTGGGGGCTCTGACTTTTCCCCCTCCTCCTCCTCCAATCTGGTCATCCATTTTGATGTCCGGTGGGGATATATTTTTAGCCCTGCTTCTTGTCAGAATGAATTAAATCCATGCCATTTCCTTTTGGTGAAATGTATAGACATTGATGTGTTTGATGTTTGATGTCACAATCTAACAATTTCATTGAACAATTATGTTAATCACATGTACACCGTAAAATAAAATGTACGTGGACAAAAATATAATTATAGATGTTTTGTTTTAGAATAGACTCTATTAGTCTTAATTGGACTTACTTAGTTACACATAAGCCCTGTTTTATACTTCGTAAATGGGCTATTTAAAAAAATGAAAAAACCTTTGTGTAACTCATCATCCACACACACACACACACCTGCTTATTGAAAGGAACATTTATTAAGGCAAAGGAATTAAAACTATATAACAATTTCAGATTTAATTTAATGCATAATCAATTACTCCGATTAACTGCTGCAGCCTGCACCCATTAAGTGGTATACAAAAAACTACAAAAATAACTGTTCTACGTCCATGCAGGGAAAAAGTGCTATGGACTATACTGTAGGTGAGTCATCCTGGGGCTGAACGCTATAGACCAGTGGTCCGGGGACCACCAGTGGTCCTTGAGGGAGTTCCAGGTGAATGATGGAGCGTTGGTAACCAAATGGACCCTCTTGAGAATATAAAATGAAACCAAATGGACTTTGGTTTAATTTTACACTCTTAAGAGTTAAATTATTGTTAAACAGCTGCATTACTTAAAGTTAATTTACAAGAAGTGTACAGTCTCTACACAATTAGAGAATGTATAGGAGAATTGTTATTTTGATCAACGTTTGCCTGTTATCTCTCGGGTACCAACATAAATACAGCATGGACATATTCTTTAGTTTTGGGTCTGCAGGGCCAAAATCCATCAAATGGTGAGTCCGTGGCTCAAATGCGGAATACATAATGGGCTTTGATATGAAAAGGGTTGAAAGCCACTGAGTGAGACGGTCTGGTGCAGGGCTCTGTAATGCTGTGGAGGGCTTTTTTTTTTCCTGACACGGTTCGGGGTCCACTTGTACCCTTAAAAGGAAAGGAAAGGAAAGGAAAGGATTTGTATTGAAAGGAAATCAATACGAAGCCATTCTGAGTGACCGCCTTCATCCTATGAAAACTCCCTGTTTTCAGTGTGGTCTCCTCCAGCATGTGGATACTCCAGTGTTGTGTTTTTCAAAAGACTAAGACTAAATCAAAATATTCTGGGAAAAAACAACACCACTTTTAGTCTTATAGTCTTAGTCAACAAAATGAACAGTGCAATGAATACTGAATGTGTTGCGTATGAGTATGAAAATGACATGAATCATAATATGATATGGCGCCTCCACGGTCGCCAGATTCCAACCCAATTAAAAACCTATGGGATATGTTGTACTAGCCCTGTCAGATAGCCAGACATGCAGACACAAATCTGCCAGTACAAAATCTCCTCGCCACCACGCAGTGATATAGTCTGGCCACACAAGGCTATAGGGACTTTCCACTATCATCATCAAAACACATTCAAAGAGGAATGGCTATAAGCGAATGGTTGTCCAATGTCCATGCTTCTGGTAGGCTTCCAGAAATCACACTTCACGTACGCACACACACACACACACACACACACACACACACACACACACACACACACACACACACACACACACACACACACACACACACACACACACACACACACACACACACACACACACACACACACACACAGCAATAGCATGCACAAGTACATTAACACACTGGCATCTTACACAGATTGACACAGACAAATATGTCCAACACATTGAGGCATAATAGCTTATGCTAACTAACAACACAGCAATCAAATCAATTTAATGCCATTGCGTGGGTGGGGAACAACTCCAGATTATGTTTCAGCATAAAGGGTAGACATGCAAGTAGAAAGACGTGTGCATATCAAATCTAAAACTAATATTTCATAGTGTCATCATACCAAGGAGGCACAGGCATATACTGTATGGATGCCGTTGAATGCCACCCTGTCTTTCTCTATATATCCTTCACTGTGAGAGAAAAGTAAAGCGCCTTGAACATTTTCTTTTTTTGAAAAGAATAATCTGGAATACAGAGAGAGAGAGAGAGAGAGAGAGAGAGAGAGAGAGAGAGAGAGAGAGAGAGAGAGAGAGAGAGAGAGAGAGAGAGAGAGATAGAGTCTTAAATGCAGTATTATAGTATACTGGTAGGGATCTTTTCCCCCAACACTCCATATTAGGCTATATTTGCGTGGGATGGATTACTGCACTTCTGACAGACTGGGAGTTTAATGTCCATGTGGTTATACATGTGCTTAACGTTTGGTTTATATGGCCCCTCTGTTCCATCACCACTAGGGGTCACTGTCGCTCTTCTCCAATTCTCCACTCATTGTCCAACACCTCAGTTCACATGTGACATGCACACAAACTCCTCAGTGGTGGGGGGAAAATTACTCATTTTTTTGTATTATTATTTTATACTTTTGTTATAGTAAAAAGTAGCAATACTGCCATATGGAAACCCTCCATTACAAGTAAAAGTCTGGAATTCAAAATGTAGGCCTAGTTGAGTGAAAGTACAAAGATATTGGCGTGAAAATTGACTTATACTACGAAGTACTACAGTACTACCAAGTACTCATTGTGCAGAATGTCCCATTTCAAGTCATCAAACGGTATACAAATCTTTTGAAAATAGCCAATCTACAAGCTCACAATGCGACGCATTGTGAGTGTGTAGATTGGCTATTTTCAAATGGCCAAAATATTAATGTACAGTATATAGGGCTGAAGTCGTTAGTGCATGTTTTGTGATAATAATCCAAATGTACTAAAGTTACTAGTAACCACATAATTGGAGTGGAGTAAAAGTTTTTGAAAAAAATAACCCCCCCTCCCTTTTTTTTTTTTTTTCTGTTCTTATCAACCAGTCAACTAGTTCCAACAAAAGGTCGACTAGTGGATTTACTAGTACATAAGTTAAATGCAATGTTTCTCCCAGAATATTTTGGATTTAGTCTTTTGAATAACACACCTATAGTCTATTTAGTCTTCTGAAAAAACGACCTTTAGGGCTCTATTTTCGTCCATGCTAAACCGCTTATCCCTAAACAATTTTTCCTTTTTTCACGAGACATAGACAAAGCATTTCCGGGGGTCGGTCCCCAGAACCCCAACAACGTTGAGAACCAGTGTTACAGTCAACACC
Source organism: Protomyctophum bolini (assembly GCF_963924005.1). Lineage (NCBI taxonomy): Eukaryota > Metazoa > Chordata > Actinopteri > Myctophiformes > Myctophidae > Protomyctophum > Protomyctophum bolini. Next base: position 28,370,302 of record NC_137862.1, on the reverse strand, counting down.
ATCCACACTGTTCCACACACACACACTCACCAGCTCTGTGCTGCTGCCGCAGGATGGCCGCGTTCCCTGGCCGCGGCGAGGCGGAGGACCTGGCCACTGAGGCGGCGGTGGTCGACGACGCTCCTCCGCCGGACGGGGCGAGCCCGTCGGGCACGCCCTGCTGAGGCACCCGGGGGGGCTGCTGCTTCCCCCCCCCCTGATGTCCGTCTCCTCCTGCCCCCTGCTGCGCGTTGTTGCTGCTCCCCCCGCCGTGCTGCCACTGGCCCTGGCCCGGCTCGGACGTGGCCCTGCCCGTGCCCGCCGCCCCCGCGTTGCCGCCGCCGTTCCGCAGTGGCGAGCGGTTCTGGATGTGCGACACGGCCTCCTCAGCCAGCATGCCGCTGTCTTGGCGCGGCGGTGGCCCCGACTCGGTGACGCGCAGCGTGGCCTGCACGGTGAACTCCTGCGTCTCGTCGGCCCACAGGTCGGACACGCGGCACTCGTACAGGCCTTCGTCCTCGCGCTTCACCTTGGACAGGCTGAGGCGGTGCGAGATGGCATTGCCCTGCACGCGCACCGTCTGCGGGAGGAGCGTGTGTGTGTGTGTGGGGGGGGGGAGAAATAGACGGTTGGTGGAAAAAGTACTCGTGTTTTGTTGCTTAAGTAAAAGTGTCGATGCTGCAACGTGACGTCAATATACTCCTGGCATTCAATGTTGATTTGAGTAAAAGTACCAAACGTAGAAAGTATACTCATTACGCAGAATGTCCCATTTCACAAGTTGAAAATGTATATATTTAATTTAAAAAAAAATCTATTGGCCAATCTACAAGCACACAAGCGTGTAGATCTGCTATTTTCAAATGGCCGAAACTAGGGCTGAAGTGATTAGTGTGTGCAATACTAACCAAAAGTAACTATGGTAACCATAAGGTTTTCAAATAATTGTATAGTGGAGACTATATTTGCCAGATGTAGTGGAGTGGAAGTAAAAGCATTGGAAAATGGAAATACTCAAGTAAAGCAGAAAATACCTAAAAATGTTTACTTATTTACTTTACACCACTGGAAATAGAGTGAGAAAGGGAACGTGGCAGAGGGAAACGGACAGATAATATTGACTGCTTGGGCAAATAATTAGGCAATCCTTACACAATACAATACATTTTTTAGCATCGAGTCACTCGCTGGCTTTCGTGGTGTTCTGACTCAGGGGTAGGCAGTGGCTTTCTCTTTTCATTGCGTACGAGGGAGACAAATTAACAAGTGGCTGCTTACCAGGCACCAACTGGCCTGGCTCTAAAATAAGTCTCAATTAAGCTTTTGGCAAAGAAACTGCACCAAAAACAGTAAAGCACCTTGTCAAAACACAAAAAGTTTGAAAACGGCCAAATCAAAGGCACTCAGTCAGAAAGAACCCAAGTATAGAAAATGTGATTGTAGAAAATGGGACAGTCAGGGAAATGCCCCAGCTGTCCACAGTGTCCAATGCATGAGACATTGGTGCTAAGCTGGATTTATGGCGTCTAACAGGGTCACATCCTCCTGAGTATGAAGACAATGGGATTCAATTTGAATAGTGCAGACTGCACAAGGGCTATCAGGCTGGAGTGATGCTATCCATCTGCATCAGTTGGTTGCATATTATGTCCTATATTCAGCACACCTCAATGGTTTTCGTGGCGTAAAATTGCAATGGGTTTTCTGTCAAATATGGCTACCATTGACCCCTTTGAACTCTGAATACATAAGGTTTAACCTTTTTTGTAACTTTTTGGGGAGTTTATAAAACTCAAGGATTGTATTGTGTAATTGATATATTGCTGCTCTGTACTCTTCCAATGGTAATTGAAAAGGACACTTACGCTTATTTTGTTGGCTTCCTTGGTAGAGACCTGGTGAGAGAAAGCACAATGCATATTTATAAGAAAACACAATTATTTCAACAAACACATTATCTTACAATTTGGATAATTCTATCACACGAGTGGCAAGAGTTTGCCTACTCAAACATTATTCTGCTCCATGTCTCAAGTAGTACCACCTGGACAGGGTGCCTACTATAGCACCATGGACAGCACCCCTGTGTGTCTACTAGCACCATGGACAGCACCCCTGTGTCTACTACTAGCACCATGGACAGCACCCATGTGTGTCTACTAGCACCATGGACAGCACCCCTGTGTCTACTACTAGCACCATGGACAGCACCCATGTGTGTCTACTAGCACCATGGACAGCACCCCTGTGTCTACTACTAGCACCATGGACAGCACCCCTGTGTGTGTACTAGCACCATGGACAGCACCCCCGTGTCTACTACTAGCACCATGGACAGCACCCCTGTGTCTACTACTAGCACCATGGACAGCACCCCTGTGTCTACTACTAGCACCATGGACAGCACCCCTGTGTCTACTACTAGCACCATGGACAGCACCCCTGTGTCTACTACTAGCACCATGGACAGCACCCCTGTGTCTACTACTAGCACCATGGACAGCACCCCTGTGTCTACTACTAGCACCATGGACAGCGCCCATGTGTGTCTACCTTAGAGTATATATACAATAGAGAAGACACCCAAGTTCTCCTCCCGTCCACTTGCATTGAGTTGCTCAGAAGCGCATGAGGCGAATCCACTCCTCCTTCCGGTTTAGGAGCCCTGTGCATTCTGGATTTTTGCCCTCAAACACATGAACGCGCGACGACCGACACATGAACTAGCATCGTGCGTGTGTGCGTGTGCGTGCTACTCGTGGTGAACGCGCATCGCTATGTTGGCAGCAGACTCGTCTTAACCTGACACTGCCCGCTGGGGGCGGTATTGGGTAGAAAGCTTTTTGGATCGGGTCAGCGTCAGGTATAGGCTTTTTTACAGTCTATGCCAGGCATAGATGGTATAGGATCGTCTGCCCCCCCAGTGTTTTCGGAAAGGAAATATAAAACCATAGCTGTTTTTATCATATTAGCATTTTGAATAGATTAAGAACATGGATGTATCTGATTCTTTAAATTCGTTCTTTTTATACACCTCTATGAACTGTTTACACACCATATAATATAATATTAATGCAATAAACTGAAGTTCATTCCAACTTGTGTTATTGTGTGGTGCAGTGCTGCAGTTGAATATTTGCTTTTAAAGGGACTTTATACTTTTGCTAATTCACATTTAGAAGAAAGTGAAAATATAGGCTACATACATTTTACAAATACACTTTACCAATGACAATGTAGAACAATTTTAGCTCTGAAGAACACTTTAAGCCTGCATGGCAAATGCAAGGTCACAGCACCACTCTAAACTATTAAATAATAATGCTACAGATCTCTAATAAAATGCCAAAATACAATAAATGATGGGTTCTTTTTCATAGCACTTGTAGCACTATGAATGCAAATATAATAAATATTAAATATGTATCAGACAACCAACAAATGTAATACAAACTATATATTTATATAACAAAATAATATTTAAAGTGTGACAATATTGTCACAATTGTAAAATTGTAATTGAAAAAGAATGTCAATATAGTTTAAAAAAGAGCACTTTGACACTTGTCATGCCAATTTGCGCACCACTATGAGCAATGACTTTTTAGACATATTACTAACAAAAATACCAAATCGTACATGATCTACTGCTTGACCAGACAGATATTGTTTTTGGTTCTTTAGACAATATGAACATATTCCAATATCTGATATGCAGAATAAATGCTGCGTAGGCTATTCTATGCCATTCAGGTTCATATATGTGCATAGGAAATATGTCTCAAAACTGGATGTACAGTATTCCAGTCCCACTGTTGTTTATCCAGTGTGAATAATAGATTATTTTAAAAATCATTGCAATTTGATCTGTGACTTTTGCAGAACCCAATGTTTTAATTCAGAGGTTGGTTTAAAATGAAAGCATTTTGATTATCTCGGTAAGCACATCAATACGAATCTTAGCACTTCATCATGGATTCCTTGGGTGAAATTCCCAGTTTTACACTTCACATGTGAGTGATGTGACATAGAGAAATTCTTCCTTGATCTCCACCTTTTCTTAACTGCACTTTGTCCAAACAGAATAAATGTAATTTACACACTTAACCATAATTTGATTTTAATTGGAAAATTGATCATTTTCAGTGTTATGGAATAATTTAACCATTGATTTTAGACTGTAAAGAGACGGCACTGCACAGAGCTCCACGACCACCAGTCAATCATTCAACCTCTGCCCAGGGATGGAGGCTTGAAGACGGGGTAGATGGAGAGACATACGCCTGGCAGAAAATGACTTTCGCCAACTTGTAGGTTATCAAACCATGTATTTATATCGGTAAATAATCATGTTGATGCTAAATCAACATTAACATTTCATGTACAGCTGCTATTTAAAAAAAAAAAAACAGCAGCTTCTACAGCAGAAGCCTATGGTAAGTGAATGGGAAGTCAAAATGACATAAGCGATCTTTATAATCTTAATACTTGGTCACAAACCAACTATTTTACAAGAACAATATTGATGTAACTAGAGATTAGACAAATTATCTATATTTTATATACACAGAATAATAAGTAATGAGCAAAAGTCCTGATGCGACATTTCCTGGTTTTAATGCGGTCAGTCTCTCAGCGCTCCGCTCTGGGGCAGAGCTCAGAGAGCTGGCTGAAACTTGCTGGAGTGGGCGGAGCCTAGTGCGCGTTCATGTGTTTGAGGGCAAAACCTTACCAAACTGCAATACCTTCTTCGGCCACTATGTCCATTGCGCTTCAGGATTTCCTCTGGGTGACACCCCTGTGTCTACTACTAGCACCATGGACAGCACCCATGTGTCTACTAGCACCATGGACAGCGCCCCTGTGTCTACAACTAGCACCATGGACAGCACCCATGTGTGTCTACTACTAGCACCATGGACAGCACCCCTGTGTCTACTACTAGCACCATGGACAGCGCCCCTGTGTCTACTACTAGCACCATGGACAGCGCCCATGTGTGTCTACTACTAGCACCATGGACAGCACCCCTGTGTCTACTACTAGCACCATGGACAGCACCCCTGGGTGTCTACTACTAGCACCATGGACAGCACCCCTGGGTGTCTACTACTAGCACTATGGACAGCGCACGTCCACTACCAGCCTAACCAGCCATTTGGCTACCATGCTAAGTGGTCAGATGGGTGGGCCACAATCGCAGAAAAGGTTGAGAACTTCTGTTCTACCATTGATGTACCTTTCTCTGTCTGTCCCAACCTTCTCTCCTCTGCACATAGAATATGTGTCCTAACAATAATATCATGATTGCCATAGAATAGATGACCATTGTGTTTGTTCAGATGTTAAGATGGGAATATAACATTGCCATGCTAGATAAATCCAACTGAGGTCGTGGCCATTTTCTATGAGCAGTGGGTCTGATTGGAGCTGTGATATCCCTTGATGATGATGATGATGATGATGATGATGATGATGATGATGACGACATCCATATTATATTGTAATATATTGTATTATATTATATACACATATGATGTTGTTTGCAACGTTTGGCAGCTTATTTCATTATTTCCTAATAAAGACCAATCAAGCAAACAACACACTAAAGAGGTCACGATTGCAGTTACACATGCATGGGCGACTATAGTGTCAAGTCCTCCACCACTTTGTAGACTAATGCCTTGGGCTTAATCATGTTTAATTGCAAGTGCGTTTTGGGTGGTTGGGGAGTGGGGTGTGTGTGTGTGTGTGTGTGTGTGTGTGTGTGTGTGTGTGTGTGTGTGTGTGTGAGAGAGATTAAATTCCTATTTTGTTAATTCTCTGAAAATGTAAATGAAAAAAGTGGCATTTGAAGAATGTAAAGAAAAACATTGATCCAGATTGACCGTCATTGCTTGGAAGCTAATAGGTCAGACTCAGACACACATTTTAAATCAACACAGAGGAGTTTTCTTTACTGTACTGTGCGCGCGCATAGGTATATACGCACACTCGGGGGGAAAGCTTCGTTATAGGCTAATATATTATTGCGAATGCAGTGAGCACTTACTATGAGACCTAGCAGATCATGTCTGTCTGTGTGTCCGTGTGTCCGTGTGTCTGTCCCGCTATCCAAATATGGAGTGTGTTGCATCAGCAAACACTCAGCTCCATACATGGGCACAAAAGGGGCCAGGTCCACTCAGCTCCATATGGGCACAAAAGGGGCCAGGTCCACATATACAGTAACAGCGGGACAGACACACAGACAGACAGACAGACAGACATGATCTGCAGGGTCTCAGCTGCGTTCGCTTCCCACGTTTGCGCGTCTTACTGGTATATAGGCTATATACCTTGGGTCTGTTGCCCGGCGCGCTTATCTGCAGCTCTTGCTGCAGGTCCCTGTTGGCCGCATGGTGGGTCTCTCTCTTCAGGTACCACCACTGGATCTCCAGCGACATGGGCGCCGCTCCCTCCGCCTTGAAGGCGCACGGCATCTCCACGTCCTCGCCCTCTCCCACGCTCACATCCTTTGGCACTTCGGTGAACGAAGCTTCGCGCCAGGGGGGTTGACAAACAATGCATGGGAAGGAAGGAAGGAAGGAAGGAAGGAAGGAAGGAAGGAAGGAAGGAAGGAAGGAAGGAATGCGATACAAAATATTGTTTTCAGAACGAGTATTAAACCTATTATAGCGCGCACGTCACAAGGAATCTATACTTGGGGCAACTCTGCATATTTGGCCATATAGTTAAAACATGAATCCTTGGAAGGGTTATAGTCTGACCATAAGTATTTTGTTTATTGTATTAATGTGTGGTCAATTGAAGCAAGCGCTCTGCGCCGTCCAACGTTTGCGTAGTATAGCCTATACTTTATCTTCTATTGTTTGTCGTATACATGTCATTTGGATATTAACCTTGTAACTATAGTAGTTGGAAGACATTTTACACGATGTAGACAAAGACAGCGTTGACTTTGACATCAGCAAGATATAGGATAAGCGTAAGGTAGGCTATATAGCACAATTTAACCCTAATTCCTTAATGCGGGCAAAAGACGTCCGTTGCCTATCATGCCAATTAATTATCCCCCTGGCTATGAAGCTCTATACATTGCTTGTCTTTTGTTATTTACTTTGACCTAAACAAAACCTAAATATTTTTCCCATTTCAAGCACATTTTGAAGTTCACTTACCATCTACACAAAATATTAAGGGCGCATTGAGAATCAAATAGTAAAATACGCCGTAGAGTCCCCGTTTTTCCATCTCACAGAAAGGTTGTTACGTCTCAAACGGATATGCTCATTTGACTTTAAATGTTTTTTATAGCAGTGTCATTTCCACGGAGTCCTCCACGGCCGTGAAAGAGTGAGATTTTATTTCTTATTTCCTCTTTCTTTTTCGAGTTTCCACAAGCAGAAGCTTTTTCCCCCTCTCTCCCTCTCTTCTTATTTTTTCTTTCGCCACAAATCCAAATATGGGGCTAGAAAATCCCAATCCACGATTAGTCTTTTTTAATGAGACAGGCAACACGTCCTACAATCCAAAGGTGCGGTGAAAGAAAAAAAAGACCCCTTTCGCACGCAGGCAGACATATGAAGAAAAAAAAAAAGACAAAAGACAAAATAAATAAATAAATAAAAGAATGTGAACAAAATTCAGCTGCAGAAGAAGGTCGACGACCCGTCTGGCATGAGTTTCTATTCCCGGATTTATTCCTGGCAACTCATTATTATTATTATTTTGTATTATTTCCCGTCAACCGTCGTCGTCAAGTGGAAAACAAACTTGTCGGTCGACGGATCGAGAGCCCTGCTCATCATTCCCCGTGTTTCCCCGAGTCGGAATAATAAAGCTCTCCCAGGTGCAGCTCAGCAACAACAACACCCATCACCACCACAACTATTCCCGTGCGCGAGAAAGAACAAATAAACAGCCCCAACGGTGCGCAGTCCTACAGTTCCACCAACAAACAACTGTCCGCATGCACGCTCTTCTTCCTTCGTGACCGAGACCGACCGACCGACCGACCCGGATCCTGGCGCTGCCTTGTGTGCGTCGAGACTCTAGAGCGCACCGCGCAATCCGACAGCAACGGAACACCCTCTCTAGGACGCACAACAGTCTCTCTCTCTCTCTCCCTCTCTCTCTCTCTCTCTCTCTCTCATCCTTCTGTTCTCCTCCTATGAAACGGAACGAGACCAAGATATTCCCCCCTCCCTCCGCCCATTTCTAAACATATAGGGAAGGGGAGAGGCTACTTAGAATGCTCCTGTATAGAAAAATTAATAAGATAAATAAATAATATCAATTTGAAATAAATAAAAGCAGATGAGGGTTCATGCTTGTTATATAGCCTATACTAAAAACACTCGCCCTCTCCATGTGCGTGAGATGAGACTGCATGTGGAACTTTCAATCTTCTATGAAAAACCTCCGAAGTGTGTGTGTGTGTGTGTGTGTGTGTGTGTGTGTGTGTGTGTGACTGTGTGTGTGTGTGTGTGTGTGTATATATATGTTTTGCATAAGCAGACCAGATTGAATATATAGCCTACAGGACAAGCTACACATAACACGCGATATATCAATCGTATCGCCTACAATAGACTGTGTGCTACAAGCGCGCAAGCACACAGTATAGTGTAGGCGATACATAGGCTACGATTGCCAATGTCAGATCAGATGTGCATAGGCTATAAACTGCACCGAGGACTGGTATAAAGGCAGCCTAGAATAATCTATTCCTGAGACAGACATTGTAGCAATAATACGGACTAAAAGCTTAATTTATGCTCTCGCACGACAAGGGTGTCGCTTCAACTCGCTTGCCAAAAAAGCGACACACACCCGACCACCGTATACACCAGGCGAAAATAAATGAGTGTTAAATGCACTGGCCGTGACTCTTTGACTCAGTGATTCAGCAAAAAGGCAGCGCTGGTATATTTTGTCACTTTTTTCTCCCCCCAGTGCGCTATAGGATTGTTTCTGCGCTCTGACCCTCATCTGCACACAGCACATCACACCCCCTCCATGTAAACCCTCTCTCTCTCTGTCTCTCTCTCTCCATGTCCTCTCCCACGCGCGTGCGCGCAAACAACCACTGAATGTGCACTGTTTATATCTCCAATTTATAGTCTATACAACAAGTCAAAATTCTGCAGGAAACTCACAACTGGATTGTGTCCATGACTCCATATCATGCGCATCTGTAGCCTATGGTTTGATTATGGCCATGCAGGCAGCCAGCTATGTTGTGTGCACACACACACCATAGCTGGCTGCCTGCACACACACGTGTGTGTGTGTGTGTGTGTGTGTGTGTGTGTGTGTGTGTGTGTGTGTGTGTGTGAGAGAGAGAGATATTCTGCAGCAAACGGGGCTGAGTGGGCTAGCTGTCTCTCTCTCTCTCTCTCTCTCTCTCTCTCTCCGTGCCTTCCTCCCAGCTGCCAGAGTGCCAATAATGCAGCGCTTGTTCACTCAAGTCTCTCCCCCATTAGCACCTCTCAGCAGCAGCACTGCATGGGAATGCCACGGGCAGACAGGCAGGCAGACAGACAGACAGACAGACAGACAGACAGACAGACAGACAGACATTCCATCCCCGTGCAATGACACTGAGAGTCTGAGAGAGAGGTATAGAGAGACACAGAACAGACCAGAGAGAGAGAGAGACTAAAGAGACTGTGCGTCCTAGTGTGTGAGTGAGCGCACACACACACACACACACACACACACACACACACACACACACACACACACACACACACACACACACACACAGTTTTGGAAATTATATATATACATATATACAGTATGTATATATATATATTGCTGTCTCTTTTCTCTTCTTTTATAATTTTTATTATTTTTTTTATTTTCCCGTAAATGAACCCCCTACCATTCAAAAGGATCAAAAGTAGCCTATACCATATCCACTTACCACAAACGTATAATGGTTTTGACCTTAAATTGTATATTGCAACTTTTCAATTTAGAATCTCGAAGGGTTTTGGACGTATGCAGTTTCCACCTGACAAAGACATAATAATAATTAAAACTAGAAAGTTTCATAGCCTATACATTCAAAGCAAAAAAATGCAAATGATAGGCCAATCAATGGGCACTTCTGCACCATCGTATCGACCGTGCTTATTGTAAAAGGACTTTATGCAGACTGAGAACTGAGAGCTTCTGCTCTTATTTGACCGAACAGAAACATCAATACGGAAGATACCTGAGGGGAATAACTATCTGTGTGTGTGTGTGTGTGTGTGTGTGTGTGTGTGTGTGTGTGTGTGTGTGTGTGTGTGTGTGTGTGTGTGTGTGTGTGTGTGTGTGTGTGTGTATGTGTGTGTGCGTTCATGTGTGTATTTATGCTTTAGAGCGCCCACATGTCCCCATTCAGTATAAAATGTGAGAAATATAGACTTTATTTTATATGGAGGGACAGACAGTATAGGCTGACAGGAAATGTGGACAGAGATGGTGGGAAGACATGCAGTAAAGGCCGTCGGAATCGGGAGTCGAACCCGCAGCACACTGCCAGGCTGGATTGCCAGCCAAGGTGCCTGGACCACTGAGCCATGGCCCAGGCTTTCTTGATACTCTATACTGTGACAGGAAATGGGGAAAGAGATGTGTGTGGGGGGGGGGGGGGGGGTGGGGTGGGGGTGACACGCAGCAAAGACCGTCGGGATAGTGACTCGAACCAGTATACCATTCTATAGGTGCCTGCCTGGACTGCTAGGCCAGCCCAGGCCAGAAAAAAATGTGTAAGGACCAATTTCCATGAGCATGGTCCTCACAAGAATAAGAATAAAACACATTTTAGATTAAGATTTATACTTGTTCTGCATTGCTGTCTGCCGTGCACCAAATGAGCTGATTTACAAGCTCAGATGATGATTTTAACGGTGCTGTCCTGATCCCTAGAGTGCAACAGTAACAACACCATCGCCCTTCCCTTCGCCTCTGGGTCAAATCTGGCCACCTCGGAACGGAACGATCGCCATCAGGTATTCCTATAACCTCATCAGTAAAAGGATACCAAAGCCCACTGGTGGAAGGTAGCATGTCTTTATACGTTATACCGTATAGCATGTATACGGTATACTTAAGTACAATTTTGAGGCATTTGTACTTTACTTGAGTTTGTCAAATGTTCAGTATTTTTAGTAGGCCTACATTACAAAGGCAAATATATTTTACTCAAGTACAATAATGTATATGTAATATATACACATTTCGACCATTTGAAAAAAAAAAGAAGAAAATCTAAAATATTTTTAGACATTTTAAAACATGAAATGATATAGGCTATTCTGCATAACAATTACTTTCTACTTTTGGTATACTTTAAGTACATTTAGACGACAATACCTTTGTACTTTTACATTTTACATTGTGAATTCCTGAATGTTTACATTGTAGTATTGATACTGTTAAACATGTCCTGTTCTCGTCGTCTCCTACTACTTTGAAGTACTGTACAATTTTGAGGTATTTATACTTTACTGGAGTATTCAATTGTCAATAATGATTTCTTCTCCAATATATCTCAACGGCAAATGTACTTTTTACTCCACTGAAATAATTTTACATTTTGAGTTATACTATAGCCTATAGTTACATTTTGAATACCGAACCTCGTACTCGTAACAAACATTTCTACAATAGGCTCTTGATACTTTTACTTAAAGGACCACTTCACCACTTGGCAATAACTTATCAATTTGTCCTCACTAATGTTCATGATTATAGACCACAATCTTTTTTCTCAGTTTGTGTCTCAAAGGAGGGCTGTGGGCAGTTCAGAAACCAGTGACATCATTGTTAGGCAGATTTTATTATTATTGTGAGAGCGATGGCTTAATTCCATTATCGCATTAAAACTTTTCAGGACTAGAAAGCCTGAAGTTTCTATTAGCTTGGATTCCCCAACGATGATGTCAATGCATGGACGGGTTTCTGAACTGCCCACAGCCCCACAGACTGAGTATAGGGAAGAAATGGTGGCATTTTATCATGAACATTAGTGAGGACCAATATGAAGGTAGGTTCCAAATTTAATTAGGTAAATAATGGTCTAAATCTCAGATCAAATGCCTGGCTCGGTGTGTAGTACCAGCCTTTAAATCGGAGGGTGGTAAAAAAAAAAAAGTTTACTTTCTTTGGCCCCTGGTCGTGGAACGACCTGCAAGTCAGACTAAAATTGGCCTAGAAAGTTCCCTTGAGAAGTTTCAAAAGGATCATCTTAACTGTACAATCCAAGTGCACATGTTCCAACCTGCACATGTTCGGATGTGTACTAGCCCTCGCAGATGCCCATATATTTATTGTTTTTGTTCCGTCCATAAATGTACTGTATAAATGTAATGTGTACAAATGTTCTTGTACCTGGTTATTTATTAGTGTACTATTTCTGAGTATTATTGTATATTTTCTATAGGCTTCTGGAGTTATTTGTTCATGGATTTATTATTTGGTTGTTGTAAAACTTGACATGTACAATGTAGCATGTGGAAGTGTAATTATGTATTCTGCCTCTTGGCCAGTTCCCACTTGAAAAAGAGACGCAGTCTCAATATGTTTTTACTGGTTAAATAGAGGTTAAACGAAAACAAAGTGGTGAAGTGTTCCTTTAAAGAAACACTCCTGGGTTTTTTATGTGGATAAATATGTGTTTTTAGATATTTTAGTATTTCAAAGTGTCCATGATGTCATGGACACTGGGCTCACTTCCTTACTGGACTACAATTTCCATAATGCTTTGGTGCACTGCTCTTCCTTGTGGATAGTGGGAGGGCTGTCTTACTGTAGTCCAGGAAGCCATGATGAGCCCACTGTCCATGACATCATGGACACTTTTAAATACTAAAATATCTAAAAACAAATACTGTATTACCCTCATAAAAAAACGTAAGCCTCGCCCACAGCTGTTGTTGATAATGTGGGAGGGGTTAGGGTTATGATGTCACTAAAATTGTGTCCATTCCACCAGTACATTAAGTATGCCTGGTTTGCCTGGTGGGTGGTGATGGGTGGTGATCCACCTGAACTGAAGCCGCTTTTGGGAAGTGTTGACCTGGAATAAATCGACTGGCTCGACGGCTGCTGTGAACACGTTGCCACGGGCACTGCCCTGTCCGCTTGGCGCCTGTTTGCTGTCAATCAAACGATGAAAGAAATAATAATAATACAATAAAGGTTTTATATGAATAAAAGAGGAGATGAAAAAACACGTTATCCTTAGTAAAACACCTATCATTTAGACCGGCGGTTCCCAAACGTTTCAGGTCGAGACCCATTTTACTAATTTGTCATTAATATACCTTAGAGCTGTTGTGTGGAAATAATAAAAAACCCATTCTGTTTCCTAGAACTGTAAGTATGAAAAAAATCTAAAGATTATTTTGTATTATTTCCACAGCTCTAAGGTATATTAATGACATAGTAAAATGTTGAAAATGAGTGGAATGCTCCTTTAAACGTTTGTCCAAACTAGTGAAAACAGCAGTTCTACAAGCTCACAACGTGCCACTTTGTGGTGCGTTGTTACAAACAAACTGCAGTTTGGTGCAACACCCTTGCGCCGACATGAATCATTTCAAGTCAAGTCAAACCAATTAAGGCAATTAGAATGTAATAGTGTCAAGGCAAACCTTATAGCACATCATTCACAGGCCAGGGGGTAAACGTCAAAGATCTTGAAAGGGAAACAGAATGCATACAATGAAAAATAAATGTCTAATGCACCACATAGACATGACCTCAGAAGAACACTGTCGTTCATTGCAAAGAAAATGTTGAGGCGGGTAGAAAACTAGTTAGACGTTGGGAGAGGGTGGGGTGCCATCACAATTATAGCACAGCTGGCTATCCCCAAGGTAGCCTTTAACTTGTGATTACCCCAGGACGTGTTAATTAACTGACAAACAGCCTCGGTGCAGTGGCGGGCTCTCGCAGCACTTCTCTTAACTCAGTAACTGGCAGCCTTTATACCCACTGCAAAAAGGCTCTGAGAGACCTGTCTCGTGTCAGAGAGAGAGAGAGAGAGAGTCCGAGAGAGAGAGAGAGAGAGAGAGAGAGAGAGAGAGCACTCGCTCGCTCGCTCATGTCTGCCGCACAAAGCCCAAGGTTGGATTCTGGAACGCCGAACACACTGTGTTAGAGTGGAGTTCAAGTTCATGGAAAAATCAATAGGAGGTCATGGATAGAACAAACACATTGTAAAGAGACTTGGAAGCATAACATGAGTAGCATTACTCGAAGGAGCTACACTGCACTGCAAGACTTAACCACTTAAACCCTTTATACATCATTGTCTGTGTTCCCCAAGTGGCCTCTTCATGGGGAACATGGTATTTTCATGTTTGAGTGGTGCAACCACTCCATTACGGAGCTACTATATGTGTTTCTGTCCCTGGCTGGCTGGCTGGCTGGCTGGCTGGCTGGCTGGCTGTGTCCGTCCGTCTGTCCGTCTGAGCACGAACATTGCGTTTGGTTGGTTTTCACAACCAAGTGTCACTGTTGCACAGCCTAACAGCCTATCAGAGCACTTGTTTGAGCCGGAAAACCCCAGACAACAGAAAGTCTACTACATGTGTGAGCCGGTGGAAATTCAGATATGGCTGGCAGAGAGAACAAGCAGAGAGTGTTTGGGAGAAGGTTGAAGGAAGGCTGTGTTGGAGAAGGACTGAAGGAGGAAAAAAGGTCAGCTCCCAAAGGCTGGGCCCAGGATGGGGACCGGGACTGGACATGCCAGCCCGGGGGTCAGTGCATGGTAGTCATGATTGCCGACCATAGATGGGCTATAAGTGCCACGAGAGCCATGCCTTCGACGACTGTTAACAGCCACGACCACGACCCCGGGATGGTGTGTGGCCCGGCCTGGTCTTGCCTGTGGGGGGGTTTGCCCAGAGAACGACCAAGAGATGGAACAGAGAGATGGCAGAACCCAATACCAGACCACAGCAGCGCCCAGACAGATGCTTGTTGTATAAGTAACATTCTCTGGTATTTGGCAACGTACTCCACCTGTAACTATCATTGTTGTTAAGTTAAGTTATTGTGAACAGATGTAATGGTGGCTTGTTCCTTGTATATTCGCAGTAAAACTAAGAAGAAATAAGTCTACCCGATTGATTTCCCCTCATGGACTGATTCTCCCCTGTTTGAAAAATGCTACATTTTTGATAAGAGGACATCTTAAGAGGTATTGTTTATTTTGGTTCATTTTGTTTAGGGTTTAAGTTTAGTTTTGTAGGCTTTTAATTAATAGGTTTGTTTTATTGTTGCCTGGCTTATAGATGCCCATGTATTGTTTGTGTAAAGTATTTGTTCACCCGTTTAACCTTGTCTCTGTTAAGTTTTTGCCTTTTTATATTTGAGGTTGTCCACGATCCTGCATGTTTGCCTTAGTATTTTTATATAATCTTAACAGAGGACCAGACCTCAGTAAAAAGGTGGCCTGGTCGGCTGATTTAAGATAAGCACCTCTGCAATTTCTTACAATTATTTTACTTGCAGTAGATGGTGGAGGGAAAACAATACTGGTAGAAATTATCTTCTCTCTCCCCTACCCGTTATCATTAGCTATCGTTATACCAAATCGGTTGATGCTGGCTAACAAAAAAATATATATGTTAGCCTAGATGCCAAATAGGCAGATAATAACTGGATGTGTCAAGTATTTTGAGTTGTCTTCCGTAACAACTGCTACAGCAAATGTGAGCATTCATATGAAACCACATGACTTGTATAGCCTGTCATGGCCAGACTAATATCACTGTGTAGATCTGAGGCTGGAACTTCGGTGTGGTGTGGAAGATTTTATTTCCAAGGGGAGGTTACAAACATTCCAAAGTATTACAATTAATTAATCTACACATCCAAAATATTAGCTTCTTTTAGTTATCGTTCAAATCAAGTTTTTATTAACTTAACCGCATATTCTCTCTCTCTCTGAAAATGTACTTAAAGTACCAAAAGGAACGTTACTCATCCCAGGATGTCCTGTTTCAAGTTCTCAAATGTATGAAAATAGACGATCTACAAGCTATTTTCAAATGGCCAACATGTTTATAGGGGTGTGTTTTGTAATAATAGTGGGGTGCATACTTAGTTTAGACTAATCATTGGTTAGACAAGGGTTAAGGTTAGGTTTAGGTGTGCTGCCCCGTGGGAGGTTAGGTTTAATAGTAACTAAGTAACTATAGTGTAATATTGGCCTCTGAGGTGTTTAGTGGAGTAGAAGTAAAAGTACTGGAAATTGAAAAAAACATACTCAAGTTAAGTACAAATACCTCAAAAGTTGACTACTTCAGTAAAGAGGGAGTGCCACAATTTTTGTATTGGTTCAGTTTTCCATGTGTCTATGAGGTGACAGTACTTCATTAGACACCCTGGAGTCGTTTGTATGTGCAATGAAGGGTTTCTTCCTGCAGGCTGAACCCTTGACAGTCAAACGGGCCATTGAAATAAACAGTAATATAGTGACATCACACTATCAGCCCCTCCCCCTTTATCATACAACTACAGCTGTGGGTGTGGTTTCAGTTCAGGTGGATCACCACCCATCACCATTCACCACCCACCTGGCAAACCAGCATACTTACAGTAATGAACTCGTGGGCGTACCCACATAAAAAACAACATTTTAACAAAATAATACTGTACACTTTTTGGAAAAAGATATACCTCCTTACTGTATATAACAATAAGACCTGATGATCATGTTTAAGGGTGGAAAAAATCACGGCACTCCATCTTTAAGTAAATAGTATATAGTAAATACTATAGCACTCTGTCTTTGGATTCTTGCAATAAGATAATAATAATATGGTGGGCAGAAGCATTTTTTTCAAATTGATTCCCTGGTGTTTGCATTGCATATGGTCAGCCACATATACCATACCTATTCGGGGCATACGTCATAATCCTCTTTATATTAAAATTGGTATATGTGTGGGTGCATGTCTACAAAGAAATGTCATGAACTGTCACGATGAAATTTAGAAGAAAAGAAAAGCCCTATACAGCAAACATAAGGGATTTGATTGGCCAAGCTTCACGTGATGCGATGCTCTGATTTTCCGCTTCACTTATACAATTGACAGGGCTTAAGTGCTTAAGCCTTAAGCACTTACAAAAAATATACAAAATACAACACAAAGTGCAGGATAGCTGCATACTCCTTAAGCCTTAAGGAGTATGCAGCTATCCTGCACTTTGTGTTGTATTTTTTGTATCTATCGTCAATGCACACGCATACACATGCATGCACACGCATGCACACATGAACACACACACACACACACACACACACACACACACACACACACACACACACACACACACACACACACACACACACACACACACACACACACACACACACACACACACACACTGTACATGCATATTTACACCAGCGGTGGAAAGTAAGTAATTACATTTACTTAAACTTAAGTACAATTTTGACATACTTTACTTGAGTATTTGCAATAGGCTTTTACTTTTATTTCTACTCCACTATAAGCAAATATCATACTTTTACTCCACTACAATAGTTGAAAACTTTAGTTACTTGTTAGATTTGGATTATTATTACAAAACATGCATCAACCACTTCAGCCCTATACATTTCGATACGTTTTGTAACAGAGTATTTTGGAGTATATCGGAGTAGCCTATTGCAGAGTATGTCTACATTGCAGTATTGATACTTTTACTTAAGTAAAACATTTGAGTATTTTTTTCCACCACTGGCATTGACAACAGATAAAAACTACAACACTCGCAGTCACACTGCATGCGACATGCACACGGGGACACACGCATGCATGCACGCACATACATGCGCGCACACACACACACACACACACACACACACACACACACACACACACGCACACACACACACATTAATGTGGACAAAGGCATTGTTGCACTCGTCATCACCTTCATCACGCCTGCCTGCAGTTTGCTGATACATCACAGGAGTCACAGCGTTGAAAGTGACATGCCGGACAGGCGACACGTCGTGTTCGTTTACAGCACAGTGAGAGGAACTGCACAGCTGTGCTTTAACCCATTTAGGCCTGACGTCGAAATTAAAAAAAATGTCTTCAAAATCCTGAGAGTTTTCTGAAATACCTATGTTTCTATATCAGTGGTGCTCAATATTTCTTGTCAATGATCCCAAACATTATTGGCCCATCTGAAAATATGTTGTTCCAGTGACCTCCAATAAAATATTTGAGTTAAAAATGTTAGCTGTGTATGTACAGTATATATGGAATATATGAATATATTTGAATGTATATATTCAAAGATTTGCACACACTTTCAATTTGCTTGTATAGCTTGTAGATCTGCTGTTTTTCATCAGCTAACGTTTAAAGTAAGTGGTTAAAAGCTAAGGCTATAGACAGGTCTATATGCCTTAATGCCGGGGAGCAGCTTCTGTCCCTGTCACAGAACAGCAGGCTTTGAACCCTTTGTGTAGGCTACGTCAGAGGAATGGAACTGAATCTGCTTCAGATGACAAGACATAGAGGATAATATGTAGTCTAAATTTAGTGGTAGGCATGATGACACAAACGCACGCATGCACGCACGCACCAACAAGCCCACACAGTTTATGCAAACTCTTGGGGAATTTTTTGTCCCCAAATGTCGTCTGTCAGGAACAGAGAGTAGGGGAGAGAGAGAGAGAGAGAGAGAGAGAGAGAGGGAGGGGGGGGGGGGGGGGGGTTTGCAGGTCGCAGTTTACTAGAAACTTGCAAAACCCATCAGGTCACGCCTCCATATGGTTGTTAGAACATCACGCCTCGTGACATCTCGCCTCGTGACACACTCAATATATGGCCGTCTCCTATGAAGACATGGAGAAGACTGGACCTATCTGCATATATGGAGACGGCCAGCATCTGAACTGAAACGTCAAACCCTTAGATCTCCATATATGGAGCTGACCTGTTCTGACATTCCATATGTTGAACCACCCCCACCCTTCCTTCCTTTTCGATGTCTCCCTTTTGACTGATACCATGTCCATTCAAACTCTAGACGGGCCCGCCCCAAAGATATTAGTGCTGCCGTGCCCGTCAGCCGGTGAAAACTAGCGTTCTTAGACAGGCCCGAAAATTAAGGCCCGGCACTCATCAAACCCTGTACACTCAAGACACTGCCAACGCTGCCACCCTTAGATCTCCATATATGGAGCTGACCTGTTCTGACATTCCATATGTTGATCTGACCTCATCAAACCCTGTACACTCAAGACACGCTCCATATGGCCAGACCTCATCAAACCCTGTACACTCAAGACACGCTCCATATGGCCAGACCTTATCAAACCCTGTAAACTCAAGAGGTAAGAAGAAGACTCGCCACTTTTACCCGGGGCGACTCTTCTTCATATTCTGGCGAGTTTTCTTCACTTCATTGAGAGAGTGTAGGCAAGCGCACCATAGCTCAGTGGACATTAAATATAGGCTACCATGTTTGATAAGTCATATAAAAACATTACTTACACCCAAATGAAAATATAAACTTCAGATTATAGATCACTTGGAATTATAACAATCTGTTGAGTATTGCCTGAATAATGCCACTAGTGAAATCCCAACTTTTATCGATGTGCCATTGCGCTGAGAACCTTGTGGAGCCTGAACTTTGGTCAGCTTCTATTGTTTTAAATGTGCTATATAAATACAGTTTGATTTAGGCCTATATTGGAGCAGGTGCTGGCAAATAACGAATTACTGTAATGCCATGCAGTGAAGTTGCGCAAATGTCAACTCAATTAGCAAGCGGAGCTGCTCTCATGCACTCTGCACTGTCTGCAGCACAATGACTGCAGATCTCTTCTTAAAGTTTACTTATTATGGTTTACTTTCAACCATAAACCATAATATGATTGACAAACCTTGGATTATAATTCTTCATCGACCAACAGCGCATGCAGCATGACTATGAGGCAATTTAACTATGTGGGATTTCTCCATCGGCATCGAATCGCTCGGAATCGAGTAGTAGACTTTCGGGGCGAGATTTCTTCCCCTTTTGGCGAGTCTTCTTCACTTTCCGGAGAAAAGAAAAGAGAGAACTCACCCCGGGTCGAGTCTTCCGGTATTCACTCAAGACACTGCCCCCGCTTCTGTAGCTGACCTGTTCTGACATTCCATAATGTTGATCTGACCTCCTCAAATGCTGTACACTCAAGACACGCTCCATATATGGCCAGTACAATACATTCCATAATTTGATCTGACCCCCCATGCCAAAGCGCCAGCGCTCGCCCAACAGTCTGCCGTCACCCTGCAGGCGATGAGTGCATGCGACCTCGCCGCATTAGGGCGAGGTCGCTTCTCGCCCTCAGGGAGTCATATTGCTATGAGAAATTATATTTCGGGGCACATTCATTTTTAATCAAATTGGCCACCAAACAATTCATTTCTGATTGAACAAGGAACGTGTTCCACTTCCTTCCATCAGTGGATGGGAGTGAACTTAAAGAGGAATTTCTATGCAGATATATATCCATCTGTCGTCATCATTGAGAGCTAGTAATACATATACATGCACCATGTAATCTGGTCCCAGAAAATCAGGCACAATTTGCTGGGACGGTGCATACGCATCAAAAGTGGCGGGTTGGCTGGGACGGTGCGTACGAGCCGGGCGAAACTATTACTTGCGCGCTCTGCTTGCGCAAGTAATGAGCGGTATAACTTTAGGCACCAAAGCATACACAGTTGTATTAGGCAAAGTCAACAGAATACATTTGAAGTCAATACAGTACAGGGGAACAAAGGCTTACTTTGGTCAAGTACGCATGGCTGGAGTAGTGGGTAGACTCAGTGAGGTCTGCAGGTGCTACATGCTGTGTGAAGGCTGGAGACTGAGTGAGGAGTGTGGAGTGAGTTGCTGGTTATATGTGGCACACCTGAACTGTGATTGGCTAATGAGTTGAGTGGTGTGATGGCAAACACATGTGTGATTGTGGATGCAGGGAATGGGGAATGTCCACCAGAGGCTGCCAGTCAGACAGCATGCAGATAATTCACAACACTGTGACCAAAAGATTGTGTCCCACTCTGTTTGTATTCCATCTGCCTATACAACACCGCTGGAATGCACAATGAATAAAGGCATGCAGTGGTGGAAAGTAGGCTATAACCAAGTACATTTAAGTACTGAGTACTGTATACTTAATGGCCCACTTCACCCCTTTTGCAACCAGATCTTATTTTAATGATGTCTGGGAGACAAGAAACAACGTTCCTGGGGTTTTTATGTGCAGGATAAATTGTGTTTTTAGCAGGGCTGGACTGATTGGGACAAAGATTCGGCCCTGTGATTTTCGCGCGAATTTGGCCCAGACCGGCCCACCACAACCAGCGCGCAACGACAGCAGAAACTGCGAACGCAGTGAGCACTTACTATGAGACCTAGCAGATCATGTCTGTGTGTCCGTGTGTCCGTGTGTCTGTCTGTCCCGCTATCCAAATATGGAGTGTGTTGCATCAGCAATCACTCAGCTCCATATATGGGCACAAAAGGGGCCAGTGATTTGTTTGTTGTGGACCTGGCCCCTTTTGTGCCCATATATGGAGCTGAGTGATTTGTGAGTCATGGTGACATGAGTGTGATGGCGTGGGGACTATTCTAATTGTTATTGAAATTTACGATCTGCGTTCGCTTCCCGCGTCCGCGCGTCTTACTCGTACCACCACTTTTACAGAACAACATAAATGATACAAACCAACAGACAAATACACAACCCTTTGTTGCTCTCACAAGAATGATGCTGGCGAAGGGATTCAAGATAGAGAGGATCTGTTACTCACTTTGCCTGCCTGGTGCCTGCCTGTCAAAAAAAAATATATATATATATATATATATTTTTTAAATCATATCATAACTTGAGCAGCCCCCTACGGTCGCAGCCCGTATGTCCTGTGGCCAGTCCACCCCCATGGCTTTTAGATATTATCGTATTTCAATGTGTCTGTGATGTCATGCATGGACACTGGTCTCACTGCTGGATTACTACAATGCCCATAATGCTTTGCTGCATTAAGTACATTTTGATTGCTATGCTTTTACTTTGGAGTAGTTCTACATTGCAGTATTGATACTTTTACTTTTTAAACGTGAATAAGTTGAAGTTGGGATTGGAATTTCAGTCGAGGAATAGACAGACAGTCAGAGCGAGAGAGAGAGAGAGAAATACAAGGTTATGAAATTACATTCTTTCATCAATGCGAGATAACACTCAGATAATAGGGCAAAAACCTTTCTCTCTTCACGTTTGACTTTGCTTAACGAAGAAATGTGCTCCATTCTGTCCGGTCTTTTTTTTTAAATAGGTGATTAAGATGAAGTTGGATTCGCCCCGGGAGGGGGGGGGGGGGTGAGGAGAGAGAGAAAAGCACAGTGCGTTTCTCCTCATCTATCAAGGAGTCTAATGGCGGCGGCAGCGGCGGTGGTGACACGGCAAGGTCGACAGGCTGAACATCATTACCATTTATTGTTTAGAGGTATAACCCATTCTGGACGGGAACCCCCCTTTTGATGTTTTAAGCATTATGTCATACTTTAGCTATTTTTGAAAACTGCAAATCTTTGAATATATATTATTTCAGAACGTTTTTAACTAAAATCTTCGCTTCTGGGGCGGGGGGAAGGGGTGGTCCCTGGAACTATATATTTGTAGTGGGGGTCGGCGGCCAATTACATATACTTTTTGGGGGTCCTTGACATGAAACAGTTTTGAGAACGAAAACCGTCAGGATTTCGAAGGCATTTGTAGAATCGTCCTCATGGGTCTAAATGGGATAAAGGCTGCCGGGGTGCGGGACGCGTTGGCTGGCAGCGAGGCAGTGGAGCTCATTTCTATGGTGATCGCTGTGAAAGGGGAGAGAAAAGCTCATGATGGTGGTGATGGTGATGGTGATGACGGGCTGAGCGCAGACAGGCTCAGCTTCTTTTCTTCCATTGGGAGAAGTCTTGCCCCATGCGGGATCTTTCCATTTCCATCATCAATAGCCCTACAGGCTACTTATTGCTTATAGTCTGTTATATTGTCATTAAGCCATATGATTTACATTTGATTATACAACGGCTAAAAAGGGCCTTTCAAACGGGAAGCGAGGAACGCACACGTTGTTGCCTGGATCAACGAGAGGTCTGCTGTACACAGGTCTGCTCAAGAGGGGCGCGACAATGCAAGCGAAAACAACAAAAAAAGCTAAACAGAATCCAGGTCTGGTGAGTCGCGGGTGTGTGCACGAAACGAGCACGCGTGCAACAAATTCAGCTTCACGTTTGAAAGGCCCTTAAGAGGTGTAGGAAGCCTGACACGGGGTGGATGGCTTCTGACCCTCTTTGCCATTGTAAAATCAGGGCTAAACCACAGCTTTTGGTGTCTTATTGCTTTTCTAAAACTATGACCAACAATATGGCAGACATCATTAATGTGTTTAATGTCAAAGTACAACAATACCTTCCACAAGAAAGCGGTCTGTGATTTCACAGTTTCTGCTTTAAAGTGATTTGTAAAACCTTGCACACAGAAGGGGACCAAAAGGAGCATGCCTCTGACACTGAATTATAAAACGCTAAATTGTGAACGGTAAGATACTGTGGCGCAGTGATACTGTACATGCAGTCAAGGGGGTTTATCAAGTATTGTATCAATTCAATTTACATTAGAGATGTCCCGATACTGTATCGGTATCGGGAAAAGTATCGGATCGGCCCTTATTTGTCATATCGGGTCATATCGGTATCGAACATGCCAGTCTAACCAGCGATCCGACACAGGGGTAAGGGGTTGACACTATGGCAGGTAAATATAATGTTGGGACATGTGGAATTTGCTTTGGAGTTGCCCAAACTGCAAGTGCACATTTGAGTGAGGAGTCTGCTATAAACACAACACGAGATATATAGCTAGATAGCTATAAACACAACATGAGATCACGACACTGGTATCGGTATTCAGTATCGGCTAACACAGAAATTGAGGTATTGGGATCGGATCGGAAGCGAAAACATCCCTAAGTCATCCCTAATTTACATAGACTGTAGTGTATTATAAATGTAGTATACCAGTAAGGGCGAGAAGCGACCTCGCCCTAATGTGCAAGGTCACGTGCATGCATCCACCTGGGTGACAGCAGACTTCTGGGCGAGCGATGGCGCTTATCAATGCCATGGGGGGTCGGATCAACATATGGAATTAATTCTGTACTGGCCATATATACCAGTAAGACGCGCAAACGTGGGAAGCGAACGCAGCTGAGACCCTGCAGATCATGTCTGTCTGTCTGTCTGTCTGTGTGTCTGTCCCGCTGTTACTGTATATGTGGACCTGGCCCCTTTTGTGCCCATATATGGAGCTGAGTGGACCTGGCCCCTTTTGTGCCCATATATGGAGCTGAGTGATTGCTGATGCAACACACTCCATATTGCTCCATATATGCAGATCTAGGGCTATCCAGGGTTTGATGAGGTCAGTGATCTTCATCATGGAGACGGCCATATACTGTATAGAGCGTGTCACGAGGCGTGATGGACTGACGTCCATATATGGCCGTCAGTCCATCACGCTGCACCGTCTGTCAGTCACGCCACCATAATGGCGTGACTGACAGAGCGACGGTGCGACAGGCAGGTTTAGCAGGTTTTCATAGTAACCTGCGACATACCGTCGCAATAAACATATACAGTAGACTACATTTGAGAAACATACTAGTTGTGTTAGTTATTTAGAAAGCTATTGTTCCTGTCAATCTGTCATCATCCCTTCGTCTACTCATGGGTTGACAAAAATCGATCTGAAATTGCACAGGGCCATTGACTACTGGCATTTGAAGTGACTGACTGAGCATATTTTTCACATTTCCCAAATTTAAGCTGTTCATTAGCATTTTTGGCACAGACTATGGTATCTGTCGTCAAGGTCCCAACTCTGGTCCTGCATGCGCTAAATGGGTTAACTGCCTGCGTGCGCGCGCACACACACACACACACACACACACACACACACACACACACACACACACACACACACACACGACTAGCCTCAAGTGAGACTGAACTGAACTGCCTTCACCTGTAGCAATCCTGCTCTTAACCAGGTGGGGCAAACCATCCTCTAATTAGTAAGTGGTCATTAATTAACTCACCACACGGCTAACTAAGCCTACGAGCAATCTTCCACATAACAAGGCAAGTTCGTGTAAAAGAAAAGAGAGGCCTTACATGACTTCAGGACAGGAGAAGAATGCAGGTTTTCCGTCGAACATTATTCTAAACATACAAGGGTAAAGAATACTGGATGTCCCGTTCTTGACATTTCTTTTTGATTGGGTAAAACAGCCGGCGTTTCTGCAACAAAGCAGCGCTATAGTCCGCATGCACATGGATAAGGACCCCCTTGAACAGCAGCTCCTTCTTCTCCCAGCCAAGTCGGAGGATTTTCTGCTTATCCTGGAAATTAAGGAATTTCACCAGAATTGGCCTCGGGCCCGCTTTGGAATCCTGTCGACGAGCCGTCTGGGTGCGGCGTATCTTCCTGATAATCGGCGGGGCAAGAACGTTCTCCTTGCCGAACAGATGTGGGATCAGCTTGTTCATGTTGTCACCCTCCTCCCGTTCTGGGACGTGCAGGAAGCGGAGGTTCGAGGCCCGGCTTCTATTCTCTGCATCGTCGGCCCGCAGGTATACATTTTCTTTCAACGTCTATTATATTGTCCTGGTTAGACCTGACTCTGTGTTCAAGCTGTTCAACTTGATCACCCAGCGTGGATAGCTTTCCCTCTATGGCCGTTAGGCTATAGCTTGTTTGGATCTTGTCCATTTTTGTGTCGAATCTTTGTGGGAAATCATTTCTGCCTTAATTTGCTATATAGGGCATCTCAGATGGCTTGGTTGGAGATGGTTTGATCCATGACCAATTGGTAGTACTGCAGTCAATAGTCAGTTCAGTTAGGCAGATACACTGAGCTATCTTGAGTTGCTAGAATCAAATTCTTGAACACTGGGTTATCAAAATAAAACTGTGGATAGTCAGGACTTAATATAGAAGCAGCAAAGGCCTAATAGCAAAAGTAAAATACAGACTGAGGCTTCAGCAAACGCTCATGCTCCACCACCATTCAGAATAAAGCATTCAACCAAGCCAAGTAATAATTAATCATAATACTTTGTATAGCACTGCCGAGCACTGCCGATCTACAAGCTCGCAACTGAAGCTTGTAGAGCACTGCCGATCTACAAGCTCACAATGCGTCACAATGCGACTTTTACTGAATTCCAGACTTTTACTTGTAACGGAAGTATTTCAATATTACAGTATTGGGTACTTTTACTTAAAGTTTTTCCATTACTGCTGATCTGATCAAAACCACCTACCTGCCTGTAATTCAACTCCTCCACTGCCTCTTCCTCCTCCTCCTCTTCCTCAAACCCTGTCCTCATACAAGCTGTCTGTGGAAGAAATGGAGAGAGGGAGAGAGAGAGAGAGAGAGAGAGAGAGGAGACTCACCCATGTGAGTGAAGACCCTGCCATTACTGACGTTTGTTATCTGAGTGGAAACAAGACCAGCAGGCCGCGCGCACCACACACACACACACACACACACACACACACACACACACTACAGTATTGATCTGGTCCACGTGAACATAGCAGGGTCACTATCAAGGCTACCATCTGCAACGCCATCTTGTTTGTCTTTTAATGTGTTCATCAATAATTGACCTTCTTCACCGTGACATTTTACCCTCCAATTGCACCATATTACAGTATGTCAAATATTGACTTGTGTAATGTAACATAGGAAGGTCCACGGTCTTGTGTTGTGATCTTGATGATGACGACGTGTATTGAATTATTGCAGACAGAGTATACTATAGCATGCATAAATACATACTTGTACGCAGAGCCTCATTACATTCGCATTGCAGCTCCGCAGCTCATCTAATAACAATGACATCTCTGGTTTTTGTTTTCAGGTTACATTGAGCTTGAACGTTACGGAACATTACGTTTGGTTCGTAATGGATTAAACACAAGTATTGCTTTGACTGCTCACTGCTGTGAGCATTGCTCTCTAGTACGGCAGTCATCATGAGAATGTACAGTACGTTTTATAAATATTTGGGTTGGAGTTTCAGAAAGATAATGATCATAGCACATTATACATCACTCAGCATGGTTTCATATATCAGCCAATGTTTATTCCAGTCCACATCTTTCCAGTTAAACTCTAGACTCAATTTATAAAAAAAAGGGGAGGTGGTGTGGGGCATTACGTTATATAAAGCAGCACTGTAAACTGCCTCCTCCTGGCCAGCCGGGGCGCCTGATGGAGGGGAAAGGAACTGGTCTCTATACTGCCTCCCCCTGGCCAGCCGGGGCGCCTGATGGAGGGGAAAGGAACTGGTCTCTATACTGCCTCCCCCTGGCCAGCCGGGGCGCCTGATGGAGGGGAAAGGAACTGGTTGGAATAACGTGTTCCTTCCACGCGCTACGTCCAACCAGGGAAACTCCCCCCTGTCAGGTGTAAAGGAGTGACTTGGACTTGCATGAAGGAAGCATGAGTTCAAGTCCGTTGCTCTCCCCAGGTTGGCGGAGGGTGTGTAGAGCCCAGGATCACATTAGATAATTGACACAGGGGTGAAAAATGGGTTACAAAATTGTGGGATAAAAAAATAAATAAAGCAGCACTATTATGTTTCCTCTTCTACCTCGGATTTGAACCCGGTTTCCTACTCAAGTGCTGAAATGCTTTGCCATTGAACTAATAGAGCCAGCCCTGCTTGCTTTGGGGATAATTATAATGTTGACCATCGGGTGAAAATTACAACAATTCACCACCTTTGACATACTGTATAGTGAGGCCTTGTATGTCAAATAGCGAAAATAGACAAGCTACAAGCTCACAACACAATGAATCCCAGCGCAATGTAAGCTTGTAGATAAGCTATTTTTACCAGTTTGGAATTTTAGGAATTGTTGTCCGAATCCGAATACCGAATATAGGAAACGGTTGGACGAAAACCGAATACCGAATAGCTTAAAATATGATTAATATTATTGATTTTTTTCATTTTTTTTACCAGTTTTTGTACTGTCATGGCCGTAAGTTTGTTCCAGAGCTACAATGGCAGAACACATGATGTCATCTTGATCACGTCATCAAAACAAAACGAACCAGGGTTACGAAAGGTAACCCCGTGTCGGTTTCGGCTAGTCAACCCAACCGAATATTCAGCTATATTCGACTATTCGGCCGAATAGTTTTGATGGCCAAGGTGTGTGTACAGTATATATATGATAACCCCTATTTCATTCTCTTGTTCCACTCCTGTCCCTGCTTGCTGCCATGTACAGTACTATCTTGAATCTCTGTCCTTAGTTCACGTTCCATCCATGCAGGGGGGGAAGGAAGGAAGGAAGGACGTGACATGATAGAGATCTGGCCTCCGTTCCCCTGGCTGACTCACCTGCTCTGAAGATATGCCAATGCAACGAGCAGAGAGAGGGCCAGGACCTAATCAATCACCAACACCCCCACCCCACCCCACTTCCCCGTCACTGGCATTACTAACACTGTTAGACCTGAGGACGCATTTGTGTCGCCTTAGCTTTTAACCACTTTTTAACCATTCTTTTTTTTTACTTTGCTGTTGAAAAAAATAGCTCAAGCTTGTATTTCTGCTATTTCTTTTTTAAATGGTGAAAATGTGGCGCAAATCTTTGCATATATATTGTTTCACAGCGAATGTTTTAACTGTGCTTCTGGTGGGGGTCCCTGGAACAACATATTTTGAGATGGGGGTCTGCAGCAAATTAGATTATATTTTTGAAGCCCTTGGCATGAAATAGTTTGAGAACCACTGACATAAAATGAAACATAGGTTTTTCAGTAAACTGCCAGAGACATTTAGTAAAATTGGGGTCCTGCAGGTTTTAATGGGCTAATGGTAAAGGTGCTCCACTTGCTTTGGCTCAGTAGTCTCCAACTGAGTAATGATGCTTGAAATGAAATACAGTACGGTTTGGCAATAAACGCTCCCAATTCCTAACCGTATTCTCCGTGCTTCCTTCGCTCTCCCTCGCCAGCGTGGTCATAGCCGTATTGTTGCGCTACAGCTCATTGATTGATCATATTCTATACACAAAGTGTGTTTGTCGCCACGTTGGGAACAATATGCTCTCAGACAACTACTTTGTAAATAAAGTATAGGCAGATGAGCAGAGCACACAAGCTGCATGGTGCGTGTGTGTGTGTGTGTGTGTGTGTGTGTGTGTGTGTGTGTGTGTGTGTGTGCGCGTGCGTGCGTGCGTGCATGCGTGTGTGCATGCGTTCGTGAGAGAGAGAGTGAGTATAGTTTATTGCCGTTATCTATTGCTGTGTGTTTCACTGCTGTATTTATTGTTGAGCACTTTTTTACTTTTTACTGCCGTAACAACCTGAATTCGTCCCCCTGAGGATTAATAAAGTGTTGTCCTGTCCTATTGTTTCCATCGGGAGGAAACCAGCTAACTCCATTTTTGAGGTTTTTGATTTTAGATTTATGCATAAATCCAAAATCTTATGAGATTTTTTTGTGTCACAAACTGGGCAATAAGTACATGAATCCTCCAAACAGTAAAACATTGACTGCAACTTTGCAACTTGTCCACGACAATTGGTAGCCTACTACTACTAACGCATCAATATCACGATATTCGATATAGGTAGTATCGCGATACATACGTATATCGCGATATTGATACATGGGCATTGGGCACACCCCTACTGTTAAGTATGTACAATATTTTGATAGCCACAATGTCTGAAAACAAACATGTGTAAAAAGAAAAAGTGTAAAAGCTCACCCGTGGTTCCCGACAAGCGTGGCAGGTTAAAACTAACCCGTGGCAGGGTTTTGGGTACAGGGTGTTGGACTCCTGACTTCAGGACTACTACACCTGTATGTGCCCGTCGGCCACCGGCCTACTTGAGAACGGCAACTTGGGAACCTAATAATACCCGTTGTCAACTTGTCATAGCACCCGTTTTAACTACCGGTATCTGTCTGTGTCCCTTTTGTGCCCATACTGTAGGAAATCTCTGTATCTGTCTGTCTGCCTGTGGCTGAAGAGTGCATACTGACTGTGAAACATGTACTGGTTAAGTAATCAATTGCCAGGTGTGGGATTGCCATGGCAATCAATTGGCTGAGGCAGAGGCTGGGAATTGCACAGGTGAGGGGTCTTAGGCTGATTAGGCCCACTGGCAGAGCCTGAGCAGAGCCTTTTGTGGTGTTTCTGGAGAACCGTGGGTCCGACCGATTCGATACCGGGCACTGCACTCCTTATGGGGGTGTGGAATGCATGTGTCAAATGTGAAGTCGGTGGGGCAAACGGTTCTCTAGTTACGTGCATTACAACCGTACACACGCACGCAGACAGACAGACAGACATGCAGAGACGTGGCATTTATAGTAGGATTAGTAATAAAATATATATTTAGGCTACTGTTGCCAATTGTGTGCATGGGGGCTCACTTGCAATAACTTCACGGGCCGGGGACGCACGTTGCAAACCAATATAGTTTAAGTGGTTAAAAGTTGCCAGCCAATATGTGCACGCGTAAATATAACACACAATGCAACTGATAGTATACTGTAGATAATCTTGCTTGCATGCGTGTGTTATGGGGAGGGTGAGAGCTGGATTCTTTTCATACACTCAGAGGAATTACCCCAGCACTCACGGAAGTGTCCTCCCGGGCACTTTTATTCGCTTGGCATAAGGCTAGAGAAATGGATGCGTTTAGGCACAAAGCAGTCCATAAGGCTAGAGAAATGGATGCGTTTAGGGTTTAGGCACAAAGCATTCCTGAGCATTAAAGTTGTTTGGATACACAACAACGTGAATCATCTTGTTTGTGGTGGAAAGTAACTAAATACATTTACTTAAGTAGTGTTCTGAAAAGGCGTAGTGAAATGGAAAATATGTTTTTTCCCACTTTTAGACCACATCCGTGGTCATCATATACCTAACAATGGATGCCAAGAAATGGGTAAATTTTCATTTCTGTGTATTCTTATATCAAAAGTCCATAACAATCAAATGTTAATTACTTCCTGAAAACGAAAACGTACTGTGTGATGACGTGTCGAAAAAAGCCAATAAAAATTAAGCTCACCCGTTTGAGTCCCCATTATGTGCATCGGTCCAACACAGCTGCTACTGATTACAGAAATCCTCAGTTTTTATTCCCATTGAAGATAACGTCCAGACAGTGTATTACTCAGTTTCAACTTAATCATCACGCTAAAATATGTATCTGAAAACATTATAGGGTGGAAATAAGCCACATATCAGCCGACTATCTGACTTGTAAACAAACACACTCCATGCGTGTAGCATAGCTAACGTCCCTATAGCTGCCGTCCCATCGCTGGGATTGGTTCGTTCAGAAACTTCAGAGCAGAGTTTCATGCTGAAAGTCTATTTTCAATAGACTCATTGTGAACTTGTGAAATGGGACATTCTGCACAATGAGTACTTTTACTTTTAGTACTTTAAGTACATTTTCATGCCGATACCTTTGTACTTTTACTCACGTACATTTTAAATTCTGTACTTTTACTTGTAACATTGTAGTTCTAAATTGCAGTATTGGCACTTTTACTTAAGTAAAACAATTGAGTACTTTTTCCACCACTGGAGGTTGTTGATGTAGGACGGGGCCAGTCAGTTCAGTGCTTTGTAGGCAAACATGAGGGATTTAAATTGTATTCTGAAGCGGACTGGGAGACAGTGGAGAGAGGCCAGAGGTGATGGCTCAGGCGTCTGGTGTCCTTGTGGTTAGAGTGTCTTGAAACTGGGAGGTCGGTGGTTTGATCCCCGGCCGGGGGGGGGGGGGTCAAATCAACTAATCAAATGATTCCCGAGCGCGGCACGGCTGCAGCACACCGCCCCTTGGCGGCAGCTCACTGCTCCAAGAGATGGGTGAAATGCGGAGAACAAATTTCACTGCGGTAACGTGTGAGACAAATGGTATGACTTTGACCTGACTTGACTTTGGCCCCCGCGTTTTGCACCAGTTGGATAGGGATGACTGGCTAATAATAATCTAGACCGGATGACATGAGTAACATGGAATACTATTTCAAGATCCGATTCAGATAATTTGAAAATTACATAAATATTAGAGTTGGGTCCCGATCCGATCACGTTATCAGAAATTGGGGACGATCATGTTTGATGATATCACAATATAATTAAACATTATTCAATTAACCCTCATATCCTATTTTTTTTGGAAAATTATCAATTGTTTGTCAACATTATTTTTTCTTAAAGAGGGAGTGCCACAATTTTTGTATTTTTACAGTTTTTCATGTGTCTGAGGTGACAGTACTTCAATAGACACCCTGGAGTCGTTTTTATGTGCAATGGTGTATTAACTTTGTATTTAGGGTTTCTTCCTGGAGGCTGAACCCTTGACAGTCCAACAGGCCAATGAAGTAAACAGTAATATAGTGAAAAAGTATAGCCATGTACTATACTATAATGTAGGAGTACCATTATTTTAGTATTTTTATGTTTTTCTCTTCAAATCGAAACCCATGAGTAACTGGAACGACATGGTCTGGAATAAAGCCAGAAATTGGAAATCGAATGTCCCTATGTTTTTAATTGGCTTGAAACTGCACCTCTAGTTTGGGGATGCGTTTCTTTGTTGTGTAGACAATAAAACACGTTTATATTAAAGCAAAAAGACTTTAATATAAACAAGACAAGACTTGCTTGTCTCGTCTGACTACAGTACATCTCCCTGACTGAACCAGCATCTGTTTGTGTGTTTAAACCACAGTCAAACAACACATGCTCCAAAGGGATTACTCCATGAAAGGCAGAGCAAAAGGAATCAATATTTGGCATCAAAACAAACGGTTTAAATGGTACATAAGAATTGCCTTTTTCTGGTTTAATGCACAACGCACATTTCAATCGTCTCATGAATATGTTATAAAACATAGCTATTGTATTCCATGCGCCTGCCCGTGCACCTTACAAGCTATACAAATCCCCCTAGCTGCATGCCTGCCTTCATGGTCCTATATTCGGAATTGTATCAGATTTTAACTTGGTTGGAGGGCATCAGAAGATGTAACACAAACAATACAACATAATACACATCGATGTGAACAATTGTCTAATTTCAAAGAAAGGATGGGTGCTTCAGACACTCCCTGAGGGAGGGGCGACAACTGCCAGTGGGCAAGAGAAGGGGCGGCTGTGGCTCAGGAGGTAGAGCAGGTCGTCCAATGATCCATGGGTCGGCGGTTCGAATCCCGGCTCCCTCTGTCCACATGTCGAAGTGAACCCCACCTTGCCTCCAGTGGTTGCCACCATTGGTGTGCGAATGTGTGAAGTGAGGACGCTGGCGTCGACTGTATGTCGCTTCACCTCCCAATATTGAATGAATGAACTATTGTAAAGCGCTTTGAGTAAGCACGTATAGTGCATAGAAAAGCACTATAAATGCAATCTATTATTATTATTATTATTATTATTATTAGAGATTATGACACACAGAAACGGCAACAGCCGTGGCAGTGTATCCTGAACTGCCGGTCCCTGCGGCGGCAGCGTGTAGCGGCCGCCGTTCCAGAAGCGGCAACTGCCGATAACAGCCGCAGGCGGCAGTGTACCGTGGCTCCCGACATGTGTTGGGGGGTTAAGACACATGCGTGGCTGGTTAAAACTCACCCGTAGCTCTCTAGGTCGTCCTCAGACGAGCCCTCCATCGTCGCTTCAGGTCATCCCGGTTCTCCATACATCTGGCCAGCTCGTTGGTGATTTGCGCTCCTGCATCTTTCTTGAGTACATTATGTTAGTATGGGTCCTCGTGACCAGTGCCCATGTGTTGGTTCCAAAAGCACCATTCTGCTGGCTGGGAGCTCTTGGTGTCTTAAATTTGGCAGTGTCCTGCAAGTCTCATTCTCCTGGCTGCTATTTTGTTGCTCACCCTGAATATTTCGGCATATAGATTCTCGTTGGAAACATGTGTACTCTTGCTGATGTTGCACTAGGCCTATACACGTAATA
Organism: Protomyctophum bolini; assembly: GCF_963924005.1. Classification (NCBI taxonomy): domain Eukaryota; kingdom Metazoa; phylum Chordata; class Actinopteri; order Myctophiformes; family Myctophidae; genus Protomyctophum; species Protomyctophum bolini. The sequence goes on along the minus strand of NC_137862.1, from coordinate 28,336,197 downwards.
TTCTGGTGTAGCACCCGTCTAGAGCATTCTGCAGAGTTGGCTTCACTGCCATATAGGAGAACAGATTCTACTGTTGCGTAGAAGAAGCTGAGTTTGATTTGTCGGGGGAGGTTGGAGTTCCCTACACTGACCATGCCATTCAGGGCCCTCCATGCAAGTATCTCCCAACATGCGTTGTCGATTAAAACTCACCCATGGCTTCCCTTTGAGGTTGTAGGGTTAGGGTTTGGGGTATGGGTGTCGGACAAATGCGGAAACACTGCCGTGGCTGTTATATCGGTGCGGTTATCGGCGAAGCTGCGTAAAATGCACTCGCTCTTTCTCCATTTCAGGCACTAAAATTGACTGAATCTATTTTACAGAAGACATCTGGGTGGTCAGCTTATTGCTACGTCATCCGTCATCATGCGTCTTAAATCATTGCGGAGATAATGTACTTTGTACGCATTTGTACGTAATTGAATTGGTATTCATGAAAGGACATAAATAATGTTACGAGCAGATTCAAAGGCATGCATACTTATCAAAACGTGTTACTTATATAGCATGACTGGTGCAAAGAATTCCCTTTAAACTATCCTCTAAAAGTTGCTTGAAATCTAGAAGATAATTAGAAGGAATCAAACGCGTGTGTGCAATGTGCTGGTTCATGCTGTCAGGATCACATAGGGTTGAGTCGACCAGACCAATCCAAGCAAAGAACTGAGTGGCCCACCCCAATTATCTGTTTTGGGACTTGGGAGCTACACATTGATCTGACATCCTTAAAGCACTGCATGCCGTTCATGCTTTGAGGTTGTCTGAGCTGATGTGTTATTGAATAAAAGATCGAAATGCATTATAAAAATACTAATACATAATTTCTTCGTATGTGCAACATGTATTATTCGGGCTATGTGTGTGTGTGTGTGTGTGTGTGTGTGTGTGTGTGTGTGTGTGTGTGTGTGTGTGTGTGTGTGTGTGTGTGTGTGTGTGCATGCGAGCACATACATGTGCGTGCATGCGAGCACATGTGCGTGCATGCATAAAGTATAGGTTTATGTGATATGTTTTATTATTTTCTCCAAATGTAGTCATTATTCATTATGCCAATGAATTCCTCCCACTACTTGCCGCTGCTGTTACACTCTAATGGCATTTCTCATCAATATCTATGATGGATATTTCTATGTACGTGTTTGTTTTGTTTTTATTTTATTTTATTTTTTAACTCATTATCTCCGCCAAGCGATCATGCGTTCACACCCAAAAGCAGAGATGTGGGTGTGAAGACATCCAAGCTGCTAAAAGTGAGAAGGGAGACGGGTTTGGTTCCGGAACCAATTGGCTGCACAATATATCGTTATCGTATCATTATCGAGGTAAGAACAAATAGCAGCAATGTCAGTATGGTCATTACCAGTCGGTAGACTACAGATATCTCTTGACATTTTGAAAATGTTTTAACCTTTGACCTTTAACCCTGATAAAATTAGAATGTTGTATTTATTATTGTGAAAGATATCCCCCAAATGTACATTATTATAATTGTGCATAAAATTTTCTTTTCTTTTTCTTTTGCATAATTGCATCTACAAAGTCCTAGTAGTACAAGTAGTAGTAAGGTTGAAAACACTGACAGAGAATACCGTCGTAATGGTGGAAACATGTGGGATGTCAAACTAAAGGGCACTCATCATCAGAATCTCTGTCTCCCTCTCAGCTTTCTAAATTACATATAAATTGCGAGAGAGAGAGAGAGATATAAACTCTCCTTCTGCTCCTCAATCCAAACAGAAAATTATAGCTCTTTACACCATTCCACTAGACTAGATGGAGTGCCGTGATCCCCCCCCCCCCCCCCCCCTAAAACATGATCATCAGGTATTATGATTATACGAGGAAGATTTTATTTTTTAAGTGTCTTGTTGTGAGGGGGAGGGGCTAGGGGATGATATTGTGATGTCACTAACGTGGTGGCATTTCGATTGGACCTGTTTTGACTGAAAGGCTTTCAGCCTTCAGGAAGAAACCAAACAATTCACAGGGAAGACATATAACCACACAGGTCTATTAGAGTAATGTCACTGTAACTCCATAGACACAAATCAGAAAAAAGTACAACAATCACGGCACTCCATCTTTAAGCACTATACCATCTTCACACAGCGTCCCCATCAGCTTCGCCTCTATGGGTAAAACAATAGAGCGGTATCAGCCGTGGCACCTGGGGATGGAGCCATACTTCCAATGACAGCGTGACAACCCCATAAAACAAATACCTGCCTCTACACGTCCCTGTGATGTATACAGATATTGTTTTCGAGGCAGCCCCCCCCCCCCCCCTCCGTCAGCTCACGCTATACGCTCGGTGCAAGAGTTAAGCTCTACAGAAGTCTACCGTGGCGTTTCGTCGTCAATATAAATGCTAATGAATGGCGGTGGCGGCGCGGAGGCCACGCTGTGCCTTTGTCATGATAATATTATACGTTTGCCTCGGAGGAAGTTGCAAGGCTAGGCATTGAGCTACAGATGAGTGCGGGAGGCTTTGAAGATCCAAGGTAATATTATCTAAAGTGGAATCTCATGAAAAGCCAATGATTCCTTTAGTGTATGAGATTTTCTGGGGGTCCCAAGAGAGAGAGAGAGAGAGAGAGAGAGAGAGAGAGAGAGAGAGAGAGAGAGAGAGAGAGAGAGAGAGAGAGAGAGAGAGAGATTTTGCCTACTACCTGTTGGTGACTCACAGATTCAGAGTCTAGTCAGGGACTATACTGTACAAACTGATCTCCAGTCAACAGGGTAAGTCATCCCCTTTAACCTACCAAATCTGAGCTTATAGCATGTGTCCTGCCTGGCATCACGCCAACCATCCTGATCTCTTTAAGCTAATGGGAATCCAAATAAAGACATAACTTTCTTTATTTGGATTTTAAGTAGAGATGTCCCAATACTGTATCGGTATCGGAAAAGTATCGGTATCTGCCCTTATTTGTCATATCGGGTCATATATCGGTATCGGCGAATATGCCAGACTAACCACCGATCCGACACAGGATCGGTGGTTAGACTGGCATATTCAGTTTGCTTTCGAGTTGCCCAAACTGCAAGTGCACATTTGAGTGAGGAGTCTGCTATAAACACAACACAAGATATATAGCTAGATAGCTATAAACACAACACGAGATCACAACACTGGTATCGTATTCTGTATCGGCTAACACAACAATTGTGGTATCGGGATCGGATCGGGAACGAAAAAAGTGTATCGGGACATCCCTAATTTTAAGGATGGAATATTTTACTCAAATGGCTACTGTGTGCCGTGATTTTTGTATTTTTTCCAATTTCTTTTGGTATTTATGAGGTGACAGTATACTTCATTAGACCCCTTGGTGTGGTTGTTATGTGCAACAATGTCTTCCCTTTGTATGCAAAAACGCTAATCCATGCCTTTGTTTTTTCTCGGCTTGACTACTGCAATGCACTTTTCAGGACTGCCTAAGAAAACAACTGACAGATTACAACTTGTCCAAAATGCAGCAGCCAGAGTTTTAACTAGAACTAAGATGAGAGAACATATTACTCCAGTTTTGGCATCACTGCACTGGCTTCCGGTTGTTTTTAGGATTGATTTTAAAATTATTTTACTTGTCTATAAAGCTCTCAATGGTCTCGCACCTTCCTACCTACATGACTGCCTGCCTAAATATGTCCCAAACCGCCCCCTAAGGTCTTCCACTGCTGGCCTGCTCGCTTTGTCAAAAAAAATGGCAACTCAAAAATACGGGGAAGCAGCTTTTTGCTTCTACGGGCCGTCGGCATGGAACAAGCTCCCACTGTACCTTCGTCAGGCAGCCTCTGAAGACATTTTTAAAGCTTGTTATAACTATTTTTGGTATAGTTATTCTTATTTCATTTTCATAATGTTTATAAATATGTTTATTTGATAGTGTTATTATTTACAGTTTACAAAGATTTAAAAGACAGTTAAAAATAATTTGATTTCACTTAGAATAGCTGTTTCTGTGGCTATATACAATTTAACAGGGTTTTGCTTGAACTGCATTTCCCATGATGCTAGCGGGGGGATATCCGGTCTAGGAGCCGCGCTTTCTAGTTTGAGTGTTGTTTACGTCTGAGATACGAGCTAACTGCAGAGAGAAACCTCTTAAGCATTCTTTCACGATTCATTCAATATCTGTGCCTTTTTCTTGTAACCTTTTTTTCCATATATAAATTGGAACACTGAAACTTCACCGACAACTCCTGTCAAGTCCTTTCGAAATAATAACTACATTATTTGGTGCCGAAACCCGGGAGCTTTGGATATATTTTTTTGTTGTTGTTTTTGAAGCTGAAGTTAACCTACGATGTCCGACGCAATGGAGCGTATGAAGAGAAAGCGGGGAACAATCCGCGCTTCAATATCAAAGACGCTGATGCGCATGGAAGAAGAAGCAAACAAGGAGGATAAAGACTATGATAAACTGCGTGAGTTGCTGTCTGTACTGACGACCAAGGAGGGGCAAGTAAGGGAACTGGACGGCGGAATTGAAGAGAAGACGCCGACGGAAGAAATCGAGACTGAAATGGAATCAACGCTGGAATATCAGGACCGCATCATTACGTGGAAAACTCGCGCAAGCATGCTAATCCAGAAGGGACAGGTCGAGGACGAGTCTGTGAGACGTGTGAGTAATGGAAGTGCAAGCTCCGACCGCTCACTGAGTAGACAGACTGTTAAACTGCCCAGATTAGTAATTGAAAAGTTTCATGGAGAAATAAGCCAGTGGCAAGAATTCTGGAGTCAATATGACACTGCTATCCATTCAAATGATGCGCAGTGTAAGAAGGAAAAGTTCACTTATCTTAAATCCTACCTAATTGGAGCAGCAGCAAAGGCGGTGGCAGGGCTCACATTGACAGACAGTAATTATGATGCAGCCATTGACTTGTTGAAGAACAGATTTGGAAGAAAGGACATTGTAGTCAGTGCACACATGTCTAAATTGCTAACCTTGACACCTGTGAAAAGATCCTCAGATATTGCAGCACTGAGATTTCTCTATGATGAATGTGAAATTCAGATTCGCAGTTTAGAGTCCCTGGGTGTTCACAGTGACACTTATGGCAGCCTGCTATGCCCTGTATTATTGCAGTTGATACCAGATGACTTGGCATTAGGCTACACACGCACATTGGACACTGATGGTGAATGGAAGGTGCCTGAGCTAATCAAATTCCTACAAAACGAAGTGCAAAGCAGAGAGAGAGCACTACAACTGACCAGGTCAGGCAGCTCACAAAAGGAGAATCCCCAAAATAACAGACCATTCACGAAACCATCTAGTGAAAATAAATCCAAAACATGGACTATGCCTTCAGCAGCTGCATTGCACACAGCCAGTAATGCTCCCCAGACCTGTGTGTATTGCAACAGTCCTAGTCACAAGCCAGAAAACTGCCCAGACAGTTCAGTGACTGATAGAAAGGAAAAATTGAGAAGAATGGGAAGATGTTTTGTGTGCCTAGGCTCCAGACACATAGCAAAATTCTGCAAGGTTAAGGGTGTCTCATGTGCCTTGTGTGGTCGCAGACACCACCAGTCAGTCTGTGATCCAAAGGAAGCACATTCAGATGCTAACAGCACCAGTACTGATGCTGTGGTTTCTTCTGTGTCCAGCACAGTGAAACTGAAACCAAATGAACCCAACACAGTGCTACTCCAGACAGTGAAAGCCTGGACAGAGGGCCCAGCAGGTAGAAAAATAGTGCGTTGCCTATTGGATGGAGGCAGTCAAAGAAGCTTTGTGCACGAGAACCTGGCAAAGACACTGAAGCTGCCAGTATTAAAGCAAGAGACATTGAACCTCCACACCTTCGGATCTGCTGGTCCCATGACTACAAAACGCAACATTGTCAAAGTGGTGCTAGAAAATGTGTGGGATGCACAGCAAAGGATTGAAATTACAGCAGTTGAGACCCCACAAGTGTGTACTGCAGTAATGAAAGTGCCTGGTGAGCACATCAGAGGAGAATTCAAGAGGAGAGGTCTGCAGCTGGCAGATTTCCAGTTAGACGGTGCTGATGACCCAGAGCTGTCAGTCTTAATTGGAGCTGACTTTTACTGGCAAGTGATGACTGGCAAGATGGAAAGGCTAACAGAGTCACTAGTGGGATTGGAAAGCACCTTTGGATGGACGATCCAAGGGCCAGTCTCTATGTCTAGTGTGACAGACACAGCCTGCATGCACATCAGTCTAGATGAGGACACTCAGATCTCAAAACAGTTGCATGCTTTTTGGGAGATAGAATCACTGGGCATTGTGAATGACAAAATTGAAAGCCCAGATGAAACAGAGGCTCTTCAGAGCTTCGAGCAGACAGTAACATTCAAGGATGGTCGCTACCAGGTTGAATTACCATGGCGACAGGACAACCCACCTCTACCAGACAACTTCAGAGTTGCAAAGAAAAGGTTTGAGAGCCTGAAGAGGAAGCTGAGTGCTGATGCCGCGTTATACACAAGGTACAACGGTGTCATGAAGGATTATCTACAGCAGGGAATTTGTGAGGATGTCCCAGAGAATGACTCTGCAGCAGAGTCAACAGAGACTGTGAAATATTACCTACCTCATCATGCTGTACTTCGTGAGGAGAAAGCGACGACTAAGTTGAGAGTAGTGTTTGATGCCTCATCACACGAAGTGGGAAGTCCCTCACTCAACGACTGCCTGTTCACTGGGCCAAACCTGAACCCTGATCTGCTAGATGTGCTAATCAAATTCAGACTGCACAAGATAGCCTTCACTGCCGATATCACAAAGGCTTTCTTACAGATAGCTCTAGCAGACAAAGACAAGGATTCAGTCAGGTTTCTGTGGCTCCATGGACCCCCTACTAAGGACTGTGACAATGAGCTGCGGATCATGAGAATGAGTAGAGTGGTATTTGGAGTTTCACCAAGCCCTTTCCTCCTAGCCGCAACTATTAGGAAGCACATCCAACAGTATGAGGCAGCCCAACCCAAGGCAGTGGAGGCACTGAGAGAATCCTTATACGTTGATGACTTGATCTCAAGTTCATGCGATGTAGATGAGGCCTATTCAGTCACAACAGGAGCGAAGAACATTCTGGCTGCTGCCGGAATGAACCTGTGCAAATGGACTACAAATTCCCCAGAGCTCAAGGTAAAATGGACGGAAAATGGATTTGAGCAAGCGACAGAACCTGTCACTTGTGGGAATGTACTGAAAGTGCTAGGCCTAGTATGGAAACCGGAGCAAGACCACTTTGTGTTTGATTTAAATGGACTGCTGGACATTTTAAAGGGAAAACAAAACACAAAGAGAAGCGTGCTGCAAACTTCAGCTCGCATATTTGACCCTATTGGGTTCCTGACTCCGTTCACCATTAGGGTGAAGCACCTCTTCCAACAACTGTGGGAGAGAGGAATTGGCTGGGATGACCAGTTACCCCCAGACTTGACACAAGAATGGACCCAGTGGTGCTCAGAACTGCCACGACTCCACCTGTTGGCGATTCCCAGGTGGTATCAGATTGAAATCCAACCAGACATGCAGTCAGCACAATTGCACGTATACTGTGATGCTAGTGAAAAGGCGTACAGTGCTGTTGCATACATGCAAGGAAAGAACGAAGACGGGGAAATTATAACAAGCTTTGTAGCATCAAAGTCGAGAGTTGCCCCTCTAAAGAAACTGACCTTACCACGCTTGGAGTTGATGGGAGCATTGATTGGAGCAAGGCTGGGAACCAATCTACTGAAATCCCTAAATATGGAAAAGAATCAGCTCAAAATGTGGACAGACTCGATGATCACCTTGCACTGGATACGCAGCACAGCACAAAGATGGAAACCATTTGTGGAAAACAGAGTGACTGAAATCCAAAATCTGACAAACCCAGAGTCATGGTCACATATCAAAGGAAAAAACAATCCTGCTGACCTACCCACCAGAGGCCAGAGCGTTGACAATCTCATCCAGAGTCAGCTGTGGTGGAACGGGCCGACTGCTCCACTGCCAGTTGAATCAACAGACACTACGGAAGAGGACTGTATTGCTGATGTCACAAATGTTGAGCTTAGGACTAAGTTCACAGTAGCAGTGCAGTTTGCTAGCATTGACCCAGCAGAACCACTGTTGGACCTAGACAAGTACAGCAGACTGAGAACAGTGTTCAGAATAACTGCATGGGTGAAGAGGTTTGTGACAAATGCCCGCTCAAGCCAAAAGACCCACGGAGAGCTCACTGCAGAGGAGCTCACTGCAGCTGAGATGTACTGGGTAAAGGTGACACAGGAGGAAGGTTTCAGCGAAGAAATGAGTCTGCTGAAATCAGGACAAGAACTTGACAAATGCTCAAAAATCAAAGACTTGAAACCTTTCCTAGATGAGAACAGCCTTATTAGTGTAGGAGGAAGGCTGCAGCAGTCAGAGTTCAGTTTCAGAGAACAGCACCCTTGGGTGCTGCCCCCAAAACACAGATACACTGAACTCCTAGTTCAAAACTACCATGAAAAAGTGATGCATTCTGGGGTCAGGGATACTCTAGTGCAGATAAGGGAGAGCTACTGGATATTGAGAGGCAGACAGCTGGTTAAGCAGATTGTAGCACGCTGTTACATCTGTAAGAGACTAAAGGTGAAACCAGCTCAGCAAGTTAACGCCCCCTTACCTAGAGACAGGATTACAGAGTCCCCACCCTTTGAAGTCATGGGCATTGATTTTGCAGGCCCACTGTATGTCAAGTCAAACAGTCAGACAAAGAAGGCATACATTGCACTGTTCACGTGTGCTGTCACCAGGGCAGTACATTTAGAGCTTGTATCAGACATGTCCACAGAGAAATTTCTCTTAGCCCTAAAGAGATGCATTGCAAGACGAGGGCTATGTAAGGTCATTTATTCTGACAATGCCAAGACCTTTAAAAGAGCAGATCAAGATTTAAAGGAGCTATGGAAATCATTCAAGGAACCTGAGCTCACAGAGTTCTTTACTGAAAAGGGAATCTCCTGGAAGTTTATTGCTGAGAGAGCAGCTTGGTGGGGCGGCTTCTGGGAAAGACTTGTGAGGTCAGTGAAGACATGCCTAAAAACAGTCCTAGGAAAGGCCTCACTGAACTTCGAGGAACTGACCACCACCCTTGCAGAGGTGGAGGCTGTGCTTAATTCAAGGCCACTCTCATATGTGCACAACGATGCAGATGAGCCCACACCCCTGACACCCGCTCATTTCCTGGTCGGGAAAAGACTGACTTCCCTGCCACCAAAGACTATGATTCCAGAAACTCAGTCAGCCAACCTGAGCAGAGAGAACATGGGACGCAGATGGAAGTACCGCCAGAGACTTTTAAACAGCTTCTGGAATCGCTGGCGCAAAGACTATCTACTGGATCTGAAATCAGCCCACAGGGTTGACACACCGAAACCCACTGAGCTCAAGGTGGGAGACGTCGTGCTGATAGGAGAAGACAGGATGCCTCGACAGACCTGGAAAACAGGCAGAATTGAGGAACTGTTTCCAGGGCGAGATGGACTGACACGCTCATGCACAGTCCGCACTCATACAGGAACTCTATTGAGAAGACCCGTACAACTGTTATATCCCTTGGAATTAACTTGACTTGTTTAGTGCATTATGATTGATGAACTAATAGTTCTAATAGTTCATGGGTGGGAGGATGTTATAACTATTTTTGGTATAGTTATTCTTATTTCATTTTCATAATGTTTATAAATATGTTTATTTGATAGTGTTATTATTTACAGTTTACAAAGATTTAAAAGACAGTTAAAAATAATTTGATTTCACTTAGAATAGCTGTTTCTGTGGCTATATACAATTTAACAGGGTTTTGCTTGAACTGCATTTCCCATGATGCTAGCGGGGGGATATCCGGTCTAGGAGCCGCGCTTTCTAGTTTGAGTTTTGTTTACGTCTGAGATACGGGCTAACTGCAGAGAGAAACCTCTTAAGCTTTCATTCACGATTCATTCAATATCTGTGCCTTTTTCTTGTAACCTTTTTTTCCATATATAAATTGGAACACTGAAACTTCACCGACAACTCCTGTCAAGTCCTTTCGAAATAATAACTACATTAAAGCTCAGCTCAAGACCCACTTCTACAACATTGCTTTTAATTGATCTTTTATTTTTTGTTATTCATGTCCTCACTGTACTGCATTACTGCTTTTTTAATGTTGTTGCCTTGCTTTTCTTTTATTCTCCATTGTTCTGTAAAGCACTTTGAGCTGCATTTCATGTCATGAAAGGTGCTATACAAATAAAGTTTTATTATTATTATTATTATTTAGGGTTTCTTCCTGGAGGCTGAAAACTCTTGACAGTTCTCTGGAACAACGTATTTTGAGATGGGGGTCAGTGGCCAAATACAGAACATTCTGGAGGTCCTTGACATGAAAAAGGTTGAGCACCACTGACATAGAAACTCATTCAGAAAACTGTTAGAATTCAGAAGCCTTTTTTGTAATCGCCATCAATCCATTCTCAGTCAGTCAGTCAGTCAGTCAGTCAGTCAGTCAGTCAGTCAGTCTCTCTTTCTCTCTCGTTGAACTTTTATGGGAGATATTTTCTTTTGGCTTGTTCCTGCAGACTGCAGTCACAATTATATCTTATCTGACATGACATTATATATTTGATACACTTCGCTATTCGCTGAGAGAAAGATAATCAGTAACTGGGAAATGAACAACTACCTCCCCGGAGGGCTTACTACAGTACAGTACAGCTGTGTGGAATTGGACACTGTATACTAGGATGTGCTCCGTCGATCCCAATCATCACGGCGGTCGGTGTCACCGGCGTTCAGTGGCGTGCACAGACATTTTCCAAAAGGGCACATTGCTGTCCAGAGGGCAAGGGCAGGTGGTGCTCTAGCACCCCCTTGATTTTAGTTTCAGTCTCTTGAATAGTTTTCATTTAGTTTTAGTCACATTTTTAGTCACCTGGAATGTTTTAGTGTTTTGTCTAGTTTTAGTCGACTAAATATCATGAGATTTTAGTTATCATGTGTTTAGGCCTTGATGCCCAGTCATAATGACTGATTTTACACTTGCTGAAAATAGCCCATACACGCTACGAGCTTGTAGATTGGCTATTTTCAGCATGCAACCAAGTGTAAAATGATTTACACTTGGTTGTACACTCTTGTCCCTTCCTAACATTTTAGTCTAGTTTGAGTAGTCTGAGGAAAAGGAACAGTTCTGTTCCCCGGACATTGTTATGGGATATTTTGGCTGAGATGGGTCTTTTTCTCAAGTCAGTATGGAGATTACCCGGTTGTGTTGCTACCCCTCCCCTCCCCTCCCCTCCCTCATGGCTCTTTACAGACGGGCCGACGGCACACAGACAGCAGCCTCTCCACTGACCGTGTCAGTGTTGCTGCAGGAGTGTGAATGAACCGTGCGGTCACTGGTGCTGCTGACAGTGACGGCCAACTCACAGCTTCTTCTGAATTACTTTCTTTGCCTTGAAAAAGACTGTAGGGCATAGTATGGGCTACGTATTTGTTGACAAAATTGTCACTAGTTTTAGTCACCGTAGCTTATAGTTTTCATTTAGTTTCCATTTAGTTTTCGTAGGTAGTCGACGACATTTTTTTGTCATAGTTTTAGTCGACGAAAACAACACTGCTCCCCCACACCCCCCACCCCGACTCCACACATCTTCTGCAATTGGATCTGCTGACGACGTGCCTGCATGTCAAGTTGACCCTGAAGGTCGTTGAGGTCGACGGGTCACGACAAACGCAGGAGGCGGAATGGCTTCAGATATTGATCACATAATAGGACTGTGAAAGGCCCGGCGTGCACGCCGCGGCCCCACGGTCGTTATCAACATGTATATACTGGCGTATATACGTGGCGTGCAGGGGGTTGTTATTTGCCTATAACGACCACGTGGTAAATGTCATCCGCATGTGCTTTAAATTCCGCCGCGTCTCGATCTGTACCGTCCGTGACTCTAAATCACAAAATACCGTAAACACCATGAACCCGCCGGCCTTCATATGGCATCCCCATGCATTCTGGGGGAATCGGTGAAAGTAGCAGATCTATCTATACAAGCTTGGCTTGTGTGAGCTTGTCGATCGGCTAGTTTTGGGGAATAGATTTAGTTTTAACCCATTTTAGACCTGGGAACGATTCTACTTCAAATCAAATCTATGTCTTCAAAATAATGACAGTTTTCTGAATCAGTGGTTCTCAAACATGTCATGTCAAGGACCACTCTCTCTGGTGTCCATATTTTAGGCAGCCACGTGGACATTCAGATGTGTTGCCCCCTTAAAAAGAAAAAAAAGGATGATCTACAAGCACACAATGAGTCGTGACTCGTGAGGTGACACATTGAGAGCTTGTATAGGTCATTTATTTTCGCCATGAAGTAGCCTATAGCTATAAAATAGGACACTTGTGTCCCTATTCTGGGGGTGAACATTCAGAAGCAACAGTGGCAGCTGCTCACGGGTATAGAGCGGTCGGATGGCAACTGCGAGGTTCCCAGTACGAACCCTGAATTGCTCCTGATGTGCAGGTTGGTGCCTTGCATGGTTTTCTCCACCATCGTGCGTGCGTGTAATGGGTGAATGTAATGCACAATCTCTGTAAAGCGCTTTGAATAAAAAGTGCTATGCACTATTTACCATACATACTTGTAAGCTCACAAGTAATTGTAGTCTTGTAGATTGGGTATTTTCATTCAATAAATAAAAGGCCTAATATGGAGCCCCGGGGGGACCCCGGAAAACTGTATACACCAGCTGTGTCCAATGTGCAGCCCGCTGGCCAAATGCAGCCCTGGGGCTAATTGTATACGGCCCGCAGCTTCATACTTGAATTGTATTATGAACGGCCAGCCCAACAGTATGGGACATTTTTACATTAACGTTTTTTTAACCTGGGCATTTCCCACAGCATAATTCCTTCCTGGTTCCTTGTATTTTTGTATTATTCTTTTTTTTTTACCTTGCTTGCTTGGTTACATTTGGTAATGTAAGGCTGAAAAAAGGCTGAGATACACTTTTTGTTCACAGCACACACCTGACAAAAGACCATTGATATTAAATATTGATGATGATATAGTTAAATAGAATCGTTTAAATCCGAAGCTAAATTATATACTTGGCCCTTGGGGGGTTTTGATATTTTCTAATATGGAAAAAAGTTTGGACAACCCTGGTATACACCATTATAATGGTTAACTTTACGTTACTGTTGTTTTCCAAAGTATGTCATCATAATCCAAGCAAAATCATCTTAAATCCCACCCTCGGAGCACTCCAGAATATATACTGTATATACGTCGCTGCTCTTTTAGGCAGACATAATTGAGGAGAAGTCTTATAGCTTTGCCCTGCGTGAGATTTGCTGAGTGTTTGCATTTTGGAGAAGCCCCATCATCAGCTCTCAGGAGTCCCACGTGACCCCCCCCCCCCCCCCCCCCCCACCACCACTAATGGGGCATACCACTTCCACCAGGGTCCTTGTCTCCCAAAAGTGCCTGGATCTGCAAAAAAAAAAAACACAGCACAGTGCCTCCAGCCCAACCATACATCATGTCCAGCACTCAATCTACGAGGTGTCTGACTTTAGTCTGTTCACACGCATCGCAGAGCCAAAACATTTGAAATGTAACCAGCTGATGAGACTATGGATATGAGGAGTATAGGAGGAGGGATGCTCCGTTCAGGTTTTTTGGGACCGATACCGATCACCGATTGTTTTTCTCATGATCGGCCGATACCGACACGTCCGATACCGATCTTGTGAAATGTTAATATTTCCAAAATGATTATATGTCAAAACCCACGTCAAAACTGTTCCTGTGTGTGTGGAGGAAGGGGAGAATATTTAGGCCTGTCACAAAAATGTTATACTATGTATCTGATTGACATTTATACCACTTAAATGGTGTAAAAGATCAGTTTCTCCAGATAGGATACATTAAATTGCCGATCACAGATAGGGTAAATGCCGATTACCGATCAGAGTGAATATCAGCCGAAATGACCGATCACCGATTATCGGAGCATCTCTAGATCATATAGTTCCTGTATAGTCTAGATCATATAGTTCTGTATAGTCTAGATCATATTCCTGTATAGTCTAGATCATATAGTTCTGTATAGTCTAGATCATATTCCTGTATAGTCTAGATCATATAGTTCCTGTATAGTGCCTGCATGTCAAGTCGACTCTGAAGGTCCTTGAGGTCGACGGGTCACGACAAACACAGGAGGCGGAATGGCTTCAGATATTGATCACATAATAGGACTGTGAAAGGCCCGGCGTGGCGTATATACGTGGCGTGCAGGGGGTTGTTATTTTCCTATAACGACCACGTGGTAAATGTCATCCGCATGTGCTTTAAATTCCGCCGCGTCTCGATCTGTACCGTCCGTGACTCTAAATCACAAAATGCCGTAAACACCATGAACCCGCCGGCCTTCATATGGCATCCCCATGCATTCTGGGGGAATCGGTGAAAGTAGCAGATCTATCTATACAAGCTTGGCTTGTGTGAGCTTGTCGATCGGCTAGTTTCGGGGAAGAGATTTAGTTTTAACCCATTTTAGACCTGGGAACGATTCTACTTCAAATCAAATCTATATCTTCAAAATAATGACAGTTTTCTCATGTTCAGGGTTGACTAATACTATGACAAAACATGTGTGTCGACTATACCTTCTTTCACTGACGAGAACTAAATGGAAACTACATGAAAACTAAGCTATGATGACTAAATATAATGCCAATTTCGTCAACAAATAAAAACCAGAAATGTTAGAATTAGTCGACAAAAGTCTTTAGTCGACTGAAACTAGACTAACACTAGAACATGTCATTTTAACTATTCAAAAATGTTTTTCAAAATTGTAAAAAAAAAAGTCAAAGAAGTTTAGGAATAAGGGGTTTAGTGGTGATGAAAATGGAGCCTTATGACTAAAACTAAAATCTAAATGTGGCTGTCAAAATCAACACTGTCATAGTTGTAGTGCACCCTATGCTTCTTTGTACCTGGAACAACAATATCCAATCAAGCTCACAGTAACCCGTTTGTATAGTAACCCAGCTTGTATAGACTATTTTTGTATAATACAAATAAAACATAATAAAATAAAAATGACCCATCTTGACACGCCATACAGGGCCATGCGGCATGGTGTCCACAAGCTCGCCGTTTCTCCAATAAGTGTTTTTATTGAGAACAGGTTATACATTGTATAATTAGTATGATATAATATAGGCCTACATGTTTTTATTTTTTATGAACAACAAAAAAGAGGAAGAAAAAAGAAAACTCTCAATCCCTCCCACCCATACTACTCAGTGACATTGCATACTATAGAATAACATAGTAAGATGATTGTAAGAATGACCGTGTTAGTGGCTGGAGAAACAGTACAGAGGCATTGGTAAAGGTTAACCAATGGTATGTTTATTCACCAAAGGAGCACTACCAACTGGCATAAATACAGGAAGCTCTCTACTCCCAGCACAGACTTTTGTTCACTGGCACAATGGCAGCCTTTTATACCCAGCTGGAGATCATGAGAATGGACTATCCCATTTACAGGGGTGTCTTCAAATGAGAACATACCATGAATACATCCATAAGCATACAATAAATAGGCTACATATAAATAAATAACCTTAAGCCATACAATGTTACAAGTTTCTGTGAACTATACAAGTTATAACTCCTTCAATTCAATCAAAACCTCAACAATAGAACTCCACATTATTGCACTTCCCAAACATATTGAATCTAGTTCCCACGTTGCACTTGCCCCTCATGTTTGTTAATCACCACACATTTCCCCAGGTGTAACTAGTTGGCTGAGTGGCCATCTCAGCTAAACAGGAAACGGTATTCAACAATAAAATCATGACTGCAAAATACAACTGTGCAAGTTAATAAAGTGCCAATATGCTGTGCAGAATAAGTAAGGACCACTCTGTTACATTAAACACTCATGGAAAACAACATCTGAAATGAAGATGGCATACAGTCAACCACATCAGTGGTATCCTGTCTCTGAGCCGGTTCTACTCAAATTGTCTCTCTTTGTTTTTCAAGAAATCCCTTCTTCTGTCGTATGTCCTTAGACCTTCATCTCCGTTGCAGCAAGCCAGTCCAGTATGCCATTGTCTAGGTCAATTAACCCACGATCACCATTTGGTGTCCGGTATATGGGGCAGCTGGTCAGCACGTGTTCCACAGTCTGTAATGGATCCCCACATTCGCAGTGGGCACTGTCTGTGAGACCCCACTTCTGCATGGATGCACCAAAACGTCCCACACCCGTCCTCAGGCGGTTGAGGGTTGACCACTCCTTGCGGGGGAGGTGCTGGCCAGGAACATCTGTAGGGCTGAAGCCTGGAAGGATCTTTCTGCTGCCTTCCACTGGTCCCGACTCGAGATGAACTTGTCTAATTAATCCATGGTTTTAAAATTATTGTATAACAAAAAGCAGCCACACAATATTGAATGGATTTCTAACACAAGCAGCAAGTCTGTGCAAATTGACTCTTTACCAGCTATGCTACAATACGGGATTTATAAAAACATAATAATAACCAGTAACCAGTAAGTATTATTGCAACCCTTGGTCCCAATAATAAATAAAAATCCCTCAACTAAGCAGTGTGCCTTGGAGCATTTCTGGAGTATTAGACATTGCTCTCTACAAAGTAAGAAGACTTTATTGTAACCCTCTCCAAAGAGCACCTGATTCCATTTTCACTAAATAATAATAATAATAATAATAATAATAATAATAAGGGTGGTTTGAAGAGTCACTTTCCATTGTCCTAAACCTGTGTGCATAAGATAGAAAATATAGGGAAAGCGCATCAACACGCCTACAGACACACCTCCACCCGCAAATATAGGAGTCGGCAAAATGAATAGTGGGTTCTCTATCGTGTTCGAGACTGGCTCTCCACTACATATTTTCAATATGTACGGGAACTGACCCTACAGGGCAGTGTTCATGGATATCTCTTTAAGACACATCTTCTATGGTGGCCCTGCCCAGATTCCAATCAGCGGGCTATTTAAGCCCCATCTGTGCAGTGCCACTTTGATTTTTTGATTTCCACGAGAGCAGACGTTTCGTGTATCTCAGCAGTTTTGACACTATTAAACAACATATATATATATAAATATATATATTTAGAACATGAAGCTGCGTGGCACACAGTCCACTTACCTAGGTAAGAAGAGAGCTGGTCGTCTCGACGACTCCTCTCGGGGCGCCGCGTAGCTCCACAAAAAAACAACAACAGCAACAAGCTGCAGGCCTAATCCGCTAGACAGTGGAGGAAGCCTCAGCTTGTCCGTGCGTCCGTTCCCTGGTGAAACCCGACCACGTTGGGGGAAACCTTGAGACGGCGTTCGGTCCGTGCGTCCGTTCCCTAGTGAAACCCGACCACGTTGGGGGAAACTAGGAGACGGCGTTCGGTGTGGCCAAAGCCAAGTGCGAAGCCGACCACGTTGGCGGAGCCCTGGTTCCCTGGCTGCAGAAGCGGTGAGACCTCCGGGTCTATCATCGCAGCTGTACACCGCGGCGGCGATTGGCGGGGTAGAACCTAGAGGAGCTGACCCAGTCGGCGTACTCTGAGGCCATCTACGTTCGCTGATCGTTGCCGCCGCGGTCCGGGCCAGACCACACGGCAGAGAGTGTAAACAAACAATTCCAGCGTGTTCCAACTTCCTCATTGACAGGTTGACGTGAGCGTCATAGTGTAGGAGGTATGCTCGTCAGGGACGGCTGCCCAGACTGCACTGTGCCTCACGGTTCACAAGAGGGCGGTGTGGCTCAAAGATCAGGAGACAAAAACTCCAGATGACCCACCGTGTTAGGCGCTGCAATTAAATCGCTTACTCGGTCACAATTGGTTCTGGTTAATATATACTTATATGCTTATATATATATATACCTGTGTGTATCAATACAAGCATACAGGTATGTGTATCACGCAAGCTGATACACTACCAATGTATTGTACAGTCTGTACAATACAGTACAGGCATATATATATGTACCATTGTAAAGCGCTTTGAGCACTTGGAAAAGCGCTATAAAAATGCAATTCATTATTATTGTTATTATTATAAGTATGATAATGGCTACAACAACACAATATGCATGTGGACTTGTAGGCCCACTGGTATGATATACAAAAGTTTGGAAGCCTCCAGTGTGCTTAATGTCAGATTGTTTTGTGCTAGAACGCCTCAGAGCGGCCGAGCAGTTATGTACAACCTCTTCCAGAGGTCCATAACTCTGCGGGTGACACAAAACAAACTGTGGACATTGATTTGGGGACTCTGTCCTAACAAAGAGAGAGCACACTGAGAATCCGCGTCATGGGGATGTCTTAGGGTACCATGTTGCCTTGATTCGTTTATGCAGCATTGTGAGCTGCAAAGGGTAGATTATGACCCCTCACGTTCAAGCAATTACTATGGGCCCACTCCCTGTGGAGCACATTCCGAACAGTTAAAATATGGTGTACAATACAAGATGTATACATATATGTATATATAGGTACACGTATAATAAATAATATATAGGTATACATATGAATATATCTATATAGAGACAAGAGGAGATGGAAATAGCAGGGGTTTCTCAGGCTGCATGTGGAGCTCACACGCCCACAGAGGATGGCCATGACCAGTGTGTGCCCTGCGGGGGCCCTGGTATGAGGACCTCCTGTATGAATGGTCTCTTCCTTCCAGCTGAAGCTGGAGGGGCCATGCCTGTTTTAGAGGCAAAAGACCAGTCGTTTCCACTGACAGACCCATAAAAATGTATTTTTTATGTGAACGGGTATATGCTATTTGTATACAGCTGTGACTCTGTCTCCAAGACAATGTTTCTCAAGAGAGACAAATAAAGACTACCTTGAACCTTGTCCCAGGTTGGCAGAGCTGGGCGAGCTAAGCTCAGGCTATAGCTCCACCTCTTTCCTGCCCTGCCTGGTACGGACAGGTCTGTAAAGAAGGATTTAGTGAAAGTTTTCGGGACTAACACAATTCCTTGGGGTCAGACGGCCATTAGAGCACACTATACAGGGTATGGTTTACTGAATGGATCCCCATTAGCTGATGCCAAAGCGACAGCTAATCTCCCTGGGGTCCATATGAAATAGACATACAAGGAGTACATGAATACATGTATTGTGGGTGTTGCGCCAGCTTACACCCCGGTGATGTAGTTCGGTATTGTGGATCTGGGTTCAGTGACACAAACAGAACGTGCTGGATCAGTCGAAGGTTTCCCTTTATGTTGGGCAGTCATCATAGCGCACTATACTGTCGTATTTCTGGCGGGGTGTCAGCTCACGCGACAGTGGTGTAGTTCTGTCACAGACAGGACATGCTGTGTCTGTCCGACGTTTGGTAACATAGACATGACATGCTGGGTCTGCCAGGAAGTATGCCTGAATCTCAGCCATTATCACACTATAGGGCGTATTGCTGACGAGGTCAGCTCATGCGTCCGTGGTGTAGTTTCACGGTGGAGCCGGGCTCAGTGACACAGCAGGGCGTGCTGTGGCTGTCGGGCAGAGCACACGATACAGTGTACAGTGTGTCACGGCGAGCCGTTTATGCACCTAGGTGTGACTCTGCACTTCTCATCCAGAGAAGTCACGAAGTCATGGCTATCTAGGCGCAGCTAGCCAACAACAACAGCAACAAGACTGAGTGCCGAATCTGCCTCGCGGAGGAAGCCTCAGTCTTGTCCGTGCGTCCGCTCCCTGGCGAAACCTGCTCGTCGGGGGAAACCTTGAGACGGCGTTCGGTCCGTGCGTCCGCTCCCTGGTGAAACCTGCTCGTCGGGGGAAACCTTGAGACGGCGCTCGGTGCGGCCAAAGGGTCCCAAGTGCGAAGCCGACCTCGTTGGTGGAGCCTGGGTTCCCTGGCTGCAGAAGCGCTGTGAGACCCCGAGCGAAACCGACCTCGTCGGTGAACCTCCTGGTTGATCATCGCGGCTGTAAACCGTTGCGGCGGGTAGCGGGGTAGAACCCAGAGGAGCTGACCTAGTCGGCGTACTCTGAGGCCATCTACGGTCGCTGATCGTTGCCGCCGCGGTCCGGCCAGACCACACGGCAGAGAGCGTAAACAAACAATTCCAGGGCCAACCGGCGGGGTATGGCTAGAGGTGCTCAGCACACCGAGCCCACTCCTCAGTCCTGACAGTTCAGGATACCCAGCCCCCACATGCTGTCTCTCGAGACAGTGGCGGTCAATTCAGGTGGACCCCTGAGTAGGTTCCACCATGTCATGGGTTGTAGCTCTCTCGAGGTCGTCCTCAGACGAGCCCTCCATTGTCGGTTCCGGTGATCCTGGATCTCCATCTGGCCAGTTTGTTGGTACTTTGCGCTCCTGCGTCGTTCTTGAGTACATCCACGGATGTTGGCGTGGGACGTCCTCGTGACCGGTGCCTGTTTGTTGGATCCCACAGCACTAGTTTGCTGGCTGGCATCTCTTGGCAGTGAGCCAGCTGGTGCCTCCGCCCCTTAGGGCTGAGGGAGACCACGGTGTACCGGGTGCTCGCACATTAGGTCGGCAGCCCCCCCACGGGAGGTGGTACTGTCTGCCTTGCGGCATGAGCCAATTAAGCGTGGACACTTGGGTGGCTTCTCGCAGGACAGCATTTTTGTTGTTAGCAGTGTCAGCCACAAGAATGTCCCTATCAGTGCATGAAGGAGGCGGCCGCTTCCTACATGGCAATGGTTAGGTGGTGCTGGCGCCAATCCCTGCACTCTATACCATACGGCCTGATCAGAGAGTGCTCGGGTAGACCATGGTCGAAGGGTGGACTGTCCCACCGGATCACAGGGGCGATCCAACAGGGACAAGCAGGCAGGAGTGCCAGGGTCGCCTGGAAGGCGGGCACACTCTGCCCATGGGACAACAGCCCCCTGGTCGCTGTAGAATGGTGTATCTCTGACAGAGATCTACACAGCAGTGACATGGGCGACTCTGTCTACATTCACCTTGTCCTACCGATGGAACGTGGTGGCATCCGCTCCCCCTGTGGGAGTCGCTCCTGCGTGCTACTCAGCGGTAGGGTCACCAGCACCTTGACCGGTCAGGTCGGCCGGGCATCTGAAGGGCTGGCTTGAGCAGCCCTTCACCCCGGTGGTCACTGGCCTAGCATCATGCTGGGCCAGCTGAGCCTAGGTGGCGTCTTGCGCCTAGGCCACGAGTATTACTTACTTGGTATGAATACTGAAGTTTTGGAGCGTTTTGGCAAGCGCCTGTGACTCATGGCGCTCACCACTTATAGGCTCGGACGGAATTCAGGTTAAACTGCCTCGGGCTGCCGCAGGGGCAGCTGGTCTGCTTATTTCCTCGCGGTGTGTCTTAGAGAGTTCCCGTACATATTGAAAATATGTAGTGGAGAGCCAGTCTCGAACACGATAGAGAACGGAGGGTTACACTCTCTGTAACCCAGGTTCTCTGAGTGGAGAGACTGGCTCTCCACAAAAGAGCCGCTCCGAAATGCGTGTCAATCAAGAATTAATCAAAGTGGCACTGCACAGATGGGGCTTAAATAGCCCGCTGATTGGAATCTGGGCAGGGCCACCATAGAAGATGTGTCTTAAAGAGATATCCATGAACACTGCCCTGTAGGGTCAGTTCCCGTACATATTGAAAATATGTAGTGGAGAGCCAGTCTCTCCACTCAGAGAACCTGGGTTACAGAGAGTGTAACCCTCCGTTATGTGGCCGCATTATATCGTTTACGCATAGTGGAAGCTCCTAAATGTGTAATTCACAGAAAATGTTTAGTACTTGCGGATAAAGGGCTGTATTTTGCGTGTCTTAAGTACCAGGTCTTATTCCCTAACTTGAGTAAACTAAAGACCTGGAGGCGTGATCAATGCCATTTGGCTTTTCTGAGTGGCCAAAGAGCATTGATCACGCCTCCAGGTCTTTAGTTTACTCAAGTTAGGGAATAAGACCTGGTACTTAAGACACGCAAAATACAGCCCAAAGAATGGCGTACTGTACAATGGAGCTCATAGCCTATTTATATTTGATACAGCGGCCAGGTTGTTTTGTGTCCAGTATAGCTCACTCGTGCAAATCTAATAACTTCTTTGACTAGACAATTACACACAATAAGCACAAGGAATTGACACTGCTGACTTAACATTCCAATCACAGAGATTTGTGGAGAATTAAGACAGAACGAGACCTCTGAGCTGTGAATGTTAAAGCATGATGTAGCCCTATATCTATCTATCTATATCTATCTATCTATATCTATCCTCCTGCTCTTAACGTTTATGATGGTGTTTAATCATGCCGAGCAGAAAATGCTGCAGAGCCGAACGTCAAGATAAATATCATATGCACACTTGTATTATTCTCATTTTATAATAAATATTGGTTAAATCTATTCGTGTGTTGTCTGACTGAATTGGCATAATGTGAACGAGCTATATAAGACAAAAACTTTTTTTTGTCTGTGTGCAATCCACGTAACTCGAGAACCGTTACCCCCACCGACTTCAAATTCCACACGCGCATTCCACACCACAGCAGAGGGTTCGCTGTCGAGTCGGTCGGACCCGCGGTTGTCCAGAACCGCCCCAAAAAGGCCTCTGCCGGGCTCTGGACCGGGCCCCTGCCCAGCGTCCATAATGGAGCTGGCCTATTCTGACCTCACAACACTCATGCCTGACACAGAACTCCACAAGCTGGCTACCTATACATATTTGGGCATGCCTTACAAAGCACTCCATATATGGGCATAGACATTATATCTGGGTGGGGCATGCATTTCCAACTTGCATCGTTCGAAGTAGGCCAACGGGCACCACTGTAGAGGCCCCACGGGCACCTTCTAGTTAATGCTAATCTACAAAGTAACTAAAGTTGTCAAATAATTGAGTGGAGTAAAAGTACAATATTTGCCTGCTCCGAGATGTAGTGGTAAATGATATAAATGGTGCATTTAAGTGCCTTTATCCATATCTTTAGATTTTGCATTACATTCACCCATTGATACACCTATGACGGCGGAAACCATGCAAGGCACCAACCAGCACATCAGGAGCAATTAGGGTGCTCAAGAACTCTTCGACACCAACTCTGGGGGAGCACGGGTTCGAACTGGCAACCGTGCGGTTACCATCCAGCCACTCTACCCCTGAGCTACCCCTGGGCCACCGCTGAGCCACTTTTACTTGTATAGTGGAGTATACAAGTAAAAGTATTGGAAATTGGACAAACTCATTACTAAAGTATGTCAAAAGCCTCAAAAATGTACTTACTGTAAGTAAAATCTACTTAGTTACTTTCCACCAGTGAACAGCATTAGCGCTGCACCACAGCACACCTCCCACTCAACAGCTTTATCCATGGTGCTTTTTGAAGTGTTCTATATACCGGTACTATGATGGCTTCAAAACAACATTCGATGTGACAAGAGGGACTTGACCAGGAGACACATCAAGACACTTGGAACTCCAACACAGAACCACGTCATGTTCACAGAGTGTGCACCCAGAACACTGCACCGCACCGTGACATTTTAGCACATGACATGTGATAAAAAAAAGCTCTTTATTCGGAACGCTATCTATAGGTTTCAAAAGATACGAGTCGTGTGGACGCATGGATTGATCTCCTGCTGCTCAGCCGTACTGTGTGATTTCTTTCTTTCTTTCTTTCTTTGTGACTCTTTTTGATACAGAGACAGTCATGGTGGAAAGACTAAAGATGGTTGCACACCGGCCGCGATTTTCGGATAACCGATGGAGAAACGCCGCTTAAAAATCAGAATTCGCGCCCTGTGTGTGTGGAGAGTGGAGACCTTAAATGTTCGGGAGAGGAGAACAACAGATTTTTATAGCACAGGCAGACTCATATACACTAGAGCATGTCTGAAATAAATGTCAGATCTGCAATCGACATGTAAATATGAAATAAATGCTTATACATGCTGTAATGTTAGAGACCACAGAAGTGAACCTTGCAGGCCTGTTTTCTCAACTCGCTGTTTTCTGCAAGACATTACTCTATAATAAGCCATATCTCCTAAACTGGTGGGTCAAACTGAACAACCATCAATTCAAAAAGGTATTATTCCCTGCTTTCACATGACATGACAAAACGAAAAATTTAAAAAGTTCAATGACTTAAGCCTCGGTCAGAAAATACATGTTGTCCTTGTCTGTGGTTATGAATATAAAAAAGTCACTTTTTAGCTGATGAGGCAGAATGATCAGTGCCAACAGAAAGTCAGAGCGTCTTGTTCTGTTGATGTATGTGTTGAAAGGCTCTTTGGAGATCACACAGTACACTAGTGACTTCTCGTCTCTGAAGCTCAGTGTGTTGAGCATATGGCTGGAGATTTGGAGATATTTGCTCAGAGATCATTAGGACCCCTGTCAAGAATTGGCTTTCCCAAAAAGACAAGTTGATTAACTCAACGGTCTCGTCTTGTTCTTTGTGCCGCATGCCAAGCTGCTGAACTGAAACCCAGGTGTTAATGTGATGTACAATGTCATGTACAATTCCATGAAGCTATTACATTTTACAAACATTGAACGAGGCAAGACATCATTTCAATGATGCTAGACCGGTTCACTTGATTTAAAGCCTGATTTGTACTTGGTCGAGCACGGGTGTCACTCACTGAAAATACCTAATATGCAAGCTCTATATGGTAGAGCTTGCGACATGGGCACTCACGTGTGGATGGATTCAATAATAATATTATAATTATCATGTTAATATTTATTTCTGTGTATGTCACTGTACATTTTGCAGGTAGTCGTAGCCTATAGGTGAAGGCTGTCCTCGCCATTGAATTCATATAACTTTTAGGGGCAGCTGGGGAAGTGCAATTAAACCATTTAGAACTGAGTATGCATCTGTGTCACCCTGTAGCTTTTAACCATGCACCATTATTTTAAACTTCAGCTGTTGAAAAATAGATCTACAAGCTCGTATTTTTTGAAAAAGTAGTGAAAATGTGTGCACATCTTTGAATATATATTCCTTCACAGCAAACTCATATCTTTGCTTCTGGGGGGGTCCCTGGAGCAACATATTTTTAGAAGGGGGGGTCGGCGGCCAAATGCAGATAATTGTGTGGGTCCTTGACATGAAACATGAGGTTTTTCAGAAAACTGTCAGGATTTAGAAGACCTTTGTAGAATGTGGTCTCAGGTCTTAAAGGCTTAACATGAGCACCAATGGGGAGAAGCCAGACGTTAGTTATATATAGTCTTGCTCAGAGACACAGATTGGGCGGCCCATGCAGGGACCATTTGATTCCCAGACAGCCTCTCTGTCTCTACCCACTCAGCTATGGCCTCCAGATTAGATATCCTAGCCAACCGAGAGGAGAGCAATATCATTTCTTCATGGCAATCTATAAAAAAAAATCTCAATAACCTTTTAAAGCTGCATAATATTCTTTGCCAGTTTGCGCCCAGACTTCTACTAGCCCTCCGCTGTGCATTTTAAATGATTTGAAAAGAAGAAAGGAAGACCAAAAAAAATCGTTTGCCGGTGCGTCGAGACAAGCATAAAATCATTCTAAGCTGCACTCTGACTTAAAGTCAAGTATCAATTTATTGAATCCATTGAGTTGTTTCACAAGGACCTCAGGATATGGATTATTTCTTGAGGATGATTATAAGTCCCATATATTTAAGTATACCTCCCTCCCTCGGCTGCACGTTCACGTCAAGAATACTGTACATGTGAACAGATCTGTATTGAATCAACTATAGTTTGAACAATGCAAGTTGGGAGCACATGCCCCCTCCTTTTGTTAAAATAGCCAATCTATACTCAGCTCACAACGTGTCGATTGTAGATTGGCTATTTGAACTATTCACAAATGTTTTTCAAATTAAAAAAGGCAAAGTTTAGGGATGAGAGGTTTAGCATGGACGAAAATAGAACCCTATATCTGCAATTTTTTGCTATTTTCGAGAAAATAAAAAAATCTGATCCGTCTGAACTGAGCGGTGCAGTGTGCGTGCACGTGTTAGTGCGTGCGCGTGCTGCAGTGGTCAATGGGTGAGTGCTCAATGTGACTGCAAGGATCAATAGGTCGTACTGTCTAAACAGCAAGGTCAAAGGTCCTACTCTAAACACCCATAGGAAAAGACAGACAGACACCACATACAGTAAAGAAGACAAATGTTGGACTAGTACTTCTAAAACAGACACGTCGTCCTCACACAACCCCTCGTGATCTTTGGCACCTCACGTTGGTATAAACACTGGTCTGCTGTATGCCTTAATTATTCTGACTCAACCAGAAGTGTAATATTCATGGGGTTTTGGGACATAGTCGGCACATCGGTGGCAACGCTCCAGGTTGCAGTGCAAACAGGGTGAGGCAGACAGGGTTGCGTGCAGTGGTGGTGGTTACTTTACTTGAGTCTTTCCAATTTTCAATACTTTTACTTCTACTCCACTACATCTCAGAGGCAAATATTGTACTTTTACTCCACTGCATTTATTTGAAAACTTTAGTTACTAGTTACTTATTGTTACTAAACATAGACTACATTAACCAATGAAATGGGACATTCTGCATAATGAGTAGGCCTATTTTTTGTTTTCGTACTTTAAGTACATTTTGATGTTAATACTTTTGTACTTTTACTCAAGTACATTTTTAATTCTGTAACATAGTAGTTTTACATTGCAATATTTATACACTTAAAACGGAGTGCCATATTTTTTTTTAAATGTCTCATGAGTTGAGGTGACAATAGGCCTACTATAAGTGTGTGGTTGTTATGTGTAATGATTAGGGGTGTAACAAACTTTAGTGGGAGAACACCCATTCCAAAACAGTGTATTTAGAAAGATTGAACGAAAATGGAGCCCTATATGACTAAACTAAAATAGAAATTTGCTGCCAAAAACAACACTGGCAGGCTCTCACAACAAAAGGGGGGGTTATGGGCTACACAACCCTGGCACATCACCTCTCTCTCTCTCTCTCTCTCTCTATTTATTCATCACCACCAATAAGGGTATTTTCTCATATCCTGTATAAGCTCTGTTGCTTCACAGAAGCCTGCTGGCTCACAGAGCAGAATCCATGCGGTTTGTAATGCAACTGTAACTATATGTCCAGCACTGTGTCCTGTTTTTTTAACCCATTTAGACCTGAGACCAGATTCTACAAAATGTCTTCTAAATCATGACAGTTTTCTGAAAAAGACTATGATTCTCAAAATATATCTCAAGTCAAGGACCCCAGAAATTATTTGAAATTGGCCTAACATGAAAATATGTTAGGCCTATTCCATAACCCCCGCCATGACTTAAAAACGTTCTGAAAGATTCAAAGATTTGCACCACATTTTCAAGATTTTTTCAAAAATAGCAGATCTACAAGCTCATAGCACGGCACTCGAAGTATATACATATTGCTTAAAACGCCAAAAGGGGGTTCCCGTTCTGAATTGGTTAATCTCTGCAGAGTGGATTGTGTGTCGCACAATTTACGGGGAAATCGAGAGGAGATATAAAAGGTTCACAGTAAAGCCATTGATATAGCATATTGTAATACATTCATACATTTGTGTATGTTATTTTCCAGTTGATGTTAAAAAGCTATACAGCACGGTAAAAAATGCTGCATAAAACTGACAGCCACAGATAATCAAATGAATGAACCATTGTATTAGATTAGGTGCATGTGTTAATGTGCATATACTGTACTATCGACTACATGCTACAGTATATGCTTGTACATTAGCATATTGATACCAATTTCTATGGGCACGCCTAAATCTAACACCGCCATTGTTCATTTGATTATCCGCAGCTGCTTAGTAACCAGTGTTGATTTTGACAGCAAATTTTGATTTTAGTTTTAGTGTATATATATGTAGTCTTTTGAATACTATTCATGTAGTTTTAGTCACATTTTAGTCGCCATGGAATGTTGTAGTGTTAGTCTAGTTTTAGTCGACTAAATGTCATACGATTTTAAGTCGAAGGAAATTTATTTTGCCGGGCATTTTACCTTTGCTGAAAATAGCCGATCTACAAGCTCACAACGCGTCGCAGCGCGCAACGGTAAAAAGGTATAGTCGACGGACATTTTCTGTCATTGTATTAGTCGACAGAATCAACACGGTTTATAGTAGCTCCTGTCATGTGTTTTATTTTAGAATGTATAACCAGAACAAACAAACAAACATCAGCCTGGGCCCTTTAATGTCAAACGGAGGATGTGCACTGTGTCCGTGTTGTTGGCATTTACTGTTGTGTCACAACAGTGGTATAACGGAATCCTGCTGCTGTGAATCTAGAATCCCTTTTTGATAAACACCTAAGCTGTTTTTCTTCTCGGTGGGATTCCTCCTCATTCATCCCGGTCGGTGTGTGTGTGTGTGTGTGTGTGTGTGTGTGTGTGTGTGTGTGTGTGTGTGTGTGTGTGTGTGCGCATCACACACCGAGCCTGCATGAGAGAGAGGCAGCCAGATAACACCCAGACTCCGCTCCGCTTCGTGTTGTTTTGTGGGATTTAAACGCAGCCAAATCTCTGTCATGATCTAAATGCAGACAACAGATTAAGTATCCCACCAGGGGGACGTATACAGCAACAACCTGGACCAACATAAACCGTACAGAAGAAGAATCCCTTATTCTGGGTGTTTCATAATAGGCAAACAATTCTGCGGAAATATAGGCAAACATTTGGCATAAGAGGTGCATTCAAGCTATAGCAGTGGAAAGCGACGCCGGCTCCCTATACTGGTTCGCCAACCTATGTGCCCGCCTCCCCTCCTATGTGCCCGCCTCCCCTCCTATGTGCCCGCCTCCCCTCCTATGTGCCCGCCTCCCCTCCTATGTGTAAATGTATGCATATGCCAAACGAATGCCAAACTTTGGCGTGCACAGACATTTAGAGGGGCAGGTGCTCAAGTGAAAAAAGGGCACCTTGTGCAGCGCGTGGAACCGGCCGGTTGCCTTAATAGTGTGAAATTTATAGATTTTGGTGCATGAATAATATAATAGGCTAAGCATTTTTTTTATCAAGAATGGATCAATGTACAGTACCACTGTAACATGGTACAGTATGTACTGTACATGTATACTGTACGTACAAAAAAAAATCTGTCCACCGCCACTTTTTCAGTGCTGCGGCTGCTGCTTCAATACTCAGCTCTGAGTTCTGAATGGTAGACCCTCCCCATTTCCATTGTCTCAAGAGTTTAACATTTCTGATGGCATACAAAACCGGGCAAAGTGTGTAACTTAGTATTTAATTGAAAACGTTACAGAGCATGAAAGAAAACAGGAAAATCATGAAGCATAAATCATAAATTCATAGTGACAGATGCATGAAGCCAGATCGAATCAAAGACTGCCAAATACTCATGTTTACCAAAGGTTCTCCATGCACTGCTGTGAAAGTATACCCCCATGCAAGCGACTGGCTGGATTTCCATGATGGAGCAGGATAATTTGGCCCAAATGTCCTCTCTTCACCAATGCTATATCCAGCAGGGGTTCCTCGATCCTCCATCACAGAGCCTGCTTTCCTGACCGGCTTGTCAATTTTGCATCACTCTCAGTCTCTCGGTGATGTTGCTGACGCACAGCTCACTGGCAGGTGGTTCTCATGCTCCAACACACTCACATTTCCACCAGAGTTGTACTCCTTCTCGTCCTGCTTGTCAGTGACCCCCCCACACCCACCCCCACCCCCTCACCCCCCACAATAGAGCCGCTGTCAGATATAATAGATAATATTCGGGAGTTGAGAAGGCAACATTAACTATACTTCATACTTTTACTCCACTACATCTCAGAGGCAAATATTGTATACTTGTAGGCTACTCCAAAATTATTCATATAGTTACATAATTTCATTATATAGATATCACACTGTTACGTTCAGCTTACGTATGATGCATGAGATGTATTGCCATGCTTTTTGTTCTTGCTTAAGGTAAATCGCTCTGGATTAAGAGCGTCTGCTAAAGGCCTAAATTGTAAATTGTGCTTTGAATATTTAGAATAGTATTACAGAATGTATACATTGACCACTTCAACCCTATTTTCTAAAGATTGCTTTAGAAAAATATACATATTGATACTGTGAAAGCACCTGGACCTCAGGTTGGTAAACACTGGTCTATATTCCATCTGACTCAACCCTTAGAGAATATATTAATAGAGACGGCACCGGGAGGAAACCCTGAGGCGAAATGGACAGTGGCCCGAATTTGGCATTGCAGCTCGAGGCAAAACTGGTCCGTTTACTATCATTGCGCACGTTATTGGGCCCATGCCACGTGAACGCTATGTTTCATACGTGAACGCTCGCAAACGGCACAATGATAGTCAACGGCACAGCACGTTCACGATTTGGCCCAATCCATCCCAGAATGCACTCTGTTCCTACCCGGAAGGAGGAGTGAAATCGCCTCATGCACTTTTGAGCAACTTAATGCAAGTGGATGGGAGGAGAAATCCGGTGCAGTCTCTATTAATACTCTAAGACTCAACCACATCTGTAATATTCATGGTGTTGTTGGACTCAGTGGAAACACTCCATGCAGGTCACAGTGCAAACAGGCTGAGGTAAATAGGGTTGTGTTGTGTGCTGGTCAGGCTCTCCCAAAGGGAGTTATATGCATGGACTTCATGTTGCATATTGCATAATCACTTTCTGGTTGTATTTATCGCAACCGATAAGGCTGCGCTTCAAATAAACCCGGTTCAGTGAATGCATGTACATGGTATGTAATGCACACTGCACTGCACTTGTAGATCTGCTATTTTCAAAATATTTGTTTTACACATATTGATACCTGTGAAATGGGACATTGTGCATAATGAGTACCTTCAAACTTTTGGTACTTTATTTTTAAGTATACCTGTATATTTTGATGCCCATAGCCCTACTTTTGTACTCTTACTTAAATGGATTTTAAGACATTTTTTATACCAAATTGGCCAAATTGTCAACTATTATTCGTTGCTGTCTGGAGGAAACCTCATAACTCCATTTTTGAGGGGTTTTTTTGGGCATAAATCAGTGCTATTGAACACCCGTCTGTGTGTTGTTTCGAAAATATTGAACCAATGGAAAGTACAGTAGTAAAAAGTGTTTTGGACAAAACCTCTTAACTCCATTGGACCCTCAAAATGTCTGCTAAAGCAACTAACTTCACCACCTCTCCACCTCTCATGGAAGTAATTGACAATATGTAAAGTTACAACAACAACTTTGATGAGGCTGTATTGCTTTGTTTTAAAAATATAAGGTTTTCTTAATTTCCTGAAAAATGAACATTTTGTAGTTATGAAGTTTCCTTCCGACAGCAGAGATATACTGAAAGAGCCAAGCATTATGACAATAGCAGATACAGGAAGTGCAAACGAGTGCTCAATGTTAAACCCAACTGCACAGTGTTTCCTCGTCATAAATGCACGGCCTGCCTGCAGTCCCAGCTCTGACAAATAGGGCTCAGTGCTTCAATACTTAATTTCCGGGCCTGTTGAGAACTCTAGTCTTCGCCGGCTGCCAGGCGCGGCTGCACTTTGGCGCGGGCCCATCTAGAGTTTGAATGGACAGGTATCAGTCAAAAGGGAGACATCGAAGACGAAGGGCGGGTGGGGAAGGATCAACATATGGAATGTCAGAACAGCTCAGCTCCATATATGGAGATCTAAGGGCTTGAGGTTTCAGGTCAGATGTAGAGTTGCTGGCCGGCTCTACAATAAGTGATGATCCAGTTTTATCCATGTATGGCTATCCAGGGTTTGATGAGGTCAGTGTTGTGATCTTTATATATGAAGACGGCCATATATGGAGCGTGTCACGAGGCGTGATGGACTGACGGCCATATCTGGAGGCATGACGTGACTTTTGCAGGTTTTCATATAATCGGTGACCAAGTCGTGCGAAACAAGTTGTGCGAAACAAGTTGTGTGAAAAAAACACAGACGGTAAAAAGGATCATAGTTTAAAAACTAAAGCATAACATTTCTTCTTTGGAACTATGAAAGAGAGATGTCAAGCAAAGGTGTGAACAAAGTAAATTTTACAATGTTTTTTACTCTAATGTCTTGTAAGCTCGTTTAGTCGTGCTTTGGAGATGTAGCGTGTGACAGCCTACTGGAAGTAGACAAGTGATGGATGGGAGACATATTGCTCCGCCACATGCAGTGAGTGCTGGGATAGATGTCGGGCTAGAGATAAATCAGGACAACACATCTTTTGTTAAATGTGATTAATATCCTTGTTCTAAAGCGACGGGGAGAGCAGCTGTTCATCTAAATTGGCTTAACCCCTTTTTGTGTTTTAAGTTTTAGCTATTGAAAAATAGCAGATCTACAAGCTCATAGCGCGGCGAGCTTGTAGGTCTGCTATTTTTTTTAAATCATGAAAATGTGGCGCAAATCTTTGAAAATATATATAATTTTAGTTTTTGCTCAAATCGTTGCTTCCTGGGGTGTCCCTGGAACAAAATATTTTCTGATGGGGCCAAATACAGATAATTCTGGGGGTCCTTGACATGAAATATTGAGCACCACAGGTATTTCAGAAAACTGTCATGATTTAGAAGACATTTTTCAAATGGACGGGAACCCTGTTGGGTGTTTTAAGTATTATGTTATACTTTAACAGATCTACAAGCTCGTAGCGCGACAATTTAATCGTGAAAATGTGGAATATATATTCTGTCAGGGTGCACATTTTTAACTGAAATCTTTGCTTCCGGGAGTCCCTGCCTGGAACAACATATTTTCGGATGGGGGACAGCGGCCAAATACATAACATCTTTGGGGGTCCTTGACATGAAACATTTGTTTTTCTGAAAACTGTCAGGATTTAGAAGGCATTTAGTAGAATCGAGCTCAGGTCTAAATGGCTTAAGGCCTTAAGCTAATCATGGGTGGTGCAGTCTGACAGGCATTACAACATACCCCCAAGGTTCCAGGGGAGAGGAGTGAGACCCCGAGACTTTGGATGTCCTGTGAAGGACGTCGTGAAGACCCCACACCGTTAACCGGTCAGTATGATCGAAGAGAGAGAGAGAGAGAGAGAGAGAGAGAGAGAGAGAGAGAGAGAGAGAGAGAGAGAGACGCAGACAAGGAAGGTAGAACGAGGTGGTTGTGGGACAGACGGACATGGCAGCATAGAGAGATACACCTCACCAAGGGGGTGGATATGATGCGAAGGCAGGCAACTCGTGAGCGCACCTACCTGATCAGGTGACTAGTCGCATGCACTCTACCTGATCAGAGCTGCTATTTAATCGGCTATTTATCTGCCTACCTGCTCTTTTCTGGCTTCTCTCCCGTTGTGCGGTCGTGCGCCGCTGCTGCTGTTGCTGTCTCCCTACCTCGCTCGCTGCTAACCTGCTGCTCATGACGTTTTTGCAAATCCCACCACCTCCCCAGCATCCACCTGTATACAGGCTCTGTTTCTAGATCTCCTGCATGGGGGTCTTATTAATTCCCTGTAATTCTACTTGGCTTATGATTTAACTAAATTGTTAATGTTACAGGGACAGAGCCCTGACGCCAATCTATGCTTCATATAGATGCTCAATAAATATATATTATAAATTCACTCTAAGAGTTGTCTGACTGAAAATAGATAAGGGAGGAGTTGTTATCAAGCATGACCGTTATCCGCCATTTGAATTCCCCCCCTGAATGTAGCATTGTTCCAACTCCATTACTGGAGGACAAGAGTGAAATAACCTCACTTGACATTTATGAATTCATTTTCATATTGAAATGCCAATTTCAATGCTGAAAAAAAATGATGGACTGTTCCGGTGCTGGTATTTGATTACTCTGAATATAAGTTGTTTTGTTGCTGCTGTTATGTTTGTACTGTTTACTATGCATTGGGAGAAGCATTTCTTGCGATGCGTGTGAAAGCCTGATTATGATGCCGTCGATCAAGACTTCTGATCTATTCATCATGGAAGGATTTGACTGATTGAAAGCTTGTCTACTAATCACAGAATTTGACAGCTTGTCTCTGTGCCATAATAAGACAATGATGAGCATTTAAGTGAATGTTTGGCATTATTAGGATTAGATTCAGACATTGTTTTTTTTCACAAAGCTCTTCATTTATCCAATCAATCTCCAATCGCATCGTCATGTTCCACAACGGAACGGTTCCAATTTGGGGTGTAACAATATAGTAGCCTACTTCAATTTAATTTAAATGTAAAACATCTAAGTATTGATATGTAAACAGCAAATTAAACCGTATCGTATATCGCCATAATGAACCAATATCATCCATGTTTCGTATCGTCAACCATGTATCGCGTACATATCGTATCGCTCTTAGAATGTATCATTACACGCTGTCAGTAGCAGGAACAAATATACCTGTGATGATTTTAGTTCATTCAAATTCCTGTGTGACAGTCAGGCAAACATAACTTCCATTTTGATGGATGCACCCACCACCCACTAACACCCACCACGCAACTCTATCCAAAACATTTATCCTAACAGTGTTGCCATTATGATCTGATCTCCTCCGCATCTTGTAGCATATGAGAACGGATCACGCACGCAATGGCACCGTATAATAGCATTGCAGGATGCTCATGCACATCACAGAAGTGAAAGTGGAATTGAGGACACAAGGGGAGAAGTGTGGATGGATGGTGTGTGTGAGAGGATGAAGGGATTGGGGAGATTGGGGGATGAGGAGGTACAGATGCATGAGAGGTACAGATGGTACAGATGCATGAGAGCATGCAGGGATGAAAGAATGAAATGATGAGGGGATGAGCAGATGAAGGGAAACGTATGGGGTGTATTTGATCGATTGATCAAATTATCGAAAGGCAGGGTTCATGGGTTATACATTTTCTTTTTAAGGTATTGCCAAATCAACCCAAAAATATTCAGATTTCATGCATGTTATAATCCAATCAATATTAACCACTGTTTATTTATTTATTATTATAGTTCTCAAACTTTTTCAAGTCAAGTATACGTGTCGTATGGAGAACCGGGATGACTGGAAGCGATGATGCAGAGGCCTCGTTTGAGGACGACCTAGAGAGAGAGACCCCCATCTGCCCTTCAAACAAACAAAATAATAGATTTTAATCAAATAAATGAAAATAGCATTTAAATTATTTTATTAAACATTTATACTGTTATTTTTGTTTGAATTGAGTGTTGCACTTGGAGGTGTGAGTATAGTCTCGGACTGGTTATGAGTGCAGGATGATTTGGGGTCCATTGTGCATATAGATGTTCATGATATTGTGTATACAGTCTTGTATTGTTCTGCCCTGCCTTTGTGGAGTCCACTGAAGGACTTTGAAGATCCCCCAAATGAGTTGGTCGGTGTGAGCTCGCCATTGGTGTGTGAATGTGGGGAGTGAGGAACGTGATATAGTGAAGGAGAGAGGAGAGAGACAGAAAAAGGGTGAGAATTTGGTGATGGGGGGTGGGGGTTGGCGGGGCAGGGGGGGTGTTATCCTTATCCACTGACAGACACGCTGACAGGCAGACAGACATGACATGCTCTCTGAGGGAAGGAGATGAAGGGATGTGTTGTTTAAAGGACCACTTCAACACATCTTCATATAATCACCAACACTGCGCAAAAAGCATGGAAAACGGATATGTAGGCATATATTACAGGAAACTCCCGTTAAACTTTCCAACAAACTCCGGTAAACTCACGAATTGTACCATCACACCTGTATATTACCGTATATTAACTGTATGCCTGCTAAACTTGAGGTTTACGGGAAAATACAGTGCCCATAATTGCCCGTTAACTCCTCTCCTGGACAACGATGATGTCACTGCATGGAGGACGGTTTCTGAACTGCCCACAGCCGTCTTATGAGACTGTTTTTTAATGATTATTAGTGAGGACCTATTATATGAAAAGTGGTTCTTTAACTATATCAGGTCTGATTCTGATGCCGTCTTCCCCCCCCCCCCCGAGCAATGAGCATACAGTTTACATGTCATTCCCTAAACCCAGGTCTGATACTGCTATTATGCATGGCACTTGTTTTCATGTCTAGGGATTCACAGACTGCATGTGCCCAAAAATCACACCAGTGTGAACTGAGTGGTGCAACTCCATGTGGGGGTCCCCGGTGGGTCCCCGGAACTTCCAGACCCACGTGAACTTGCCCAAGGTGCCAGCCCGGTTCCGAAACGGTCGAGAAATGACAGAGTTACTGTGTGGGGGAATTAGCATTTATAGCAGACACCTCCCCCCCCCCTCTCTCTCTCCCCCCCCCCCCCCCCCCCCATCTCTCTCTCTGTTTCTAGCACAACAGCGCCACTTTTGCCCCTACTAGTACTCTGAACATACTGTAGGGACATATGTACAGACATAGGGACATTGCTGTTCCTTGGAGTGGTTGCACCACTCAAAAAAACAGGAATGTGGGCAGGGAAACAAACCTACCTTCTAATGATGTCACTGATCATGAAGGTACTGAAAGACCAACCCACCTCAGACATCAGCAACATTATGAAAATTATAAAAATACAATTGTCTGGGTGAAATTCACCTGTGTTTAGTGTTCCTGGGTTAATGTAACGTAGAGTAAACATGTCTCCCAGTGTCTCTCTCTTAACTATCTCACTGAATCCTCCCCGAACTGGTCATGCCTTTCAAGGGTTCTAAGCAGTCAAATAAACTTATGACATTGCACAAATAACATGATACTGTACTGGAAAATGCCAGAACACTAATCAACGGGACAGGAATCTAATACTCAGTTGCAATATAAGCCCTTAATATAATTAATATGGATCCAATTCACGGATTAGGGACCGAAACAATGGAGGCCAAGAATAAACAACCTGACTTTATATTTATTCATTCATTTCATATTTAAACATCGATTCCTCTTCTGACATTTAGGTGCATGATATAGTACTGGTTATTTGAATATTCTGAATTTGTCTTTTGTTGCTGAATCAAAGTCACAGTGAGAGTCAAATTGCTTGGATGTGTGAAAACCCAATTCTGTACGTGATATATTCAGTGTAGACGGTTTCAACTGATTGCATTTGAAAGCTTGTCTCAAACCATTCCACCCCGTGTAGGCCTATTAAGTTTCCTAGATGACATTCAATAAGGCATGCGGTGTGCGCTGATGTCAATATTTGGCATTTTGGGGCTCAACTGTGCACAACTCTAGGTCACCTTTGTTATGAAAAAGGAATGCATTAAAGCAGGGGTTCGCAACCTTTTCTGGATCAGGGCCCACTTGAAAATCTCAAAAGCTTTTTTGGGGTGAGCATTTTTATTGAAATAATGTTAATTAATGTTGTATTATCCATATCATTATCGATAGAGTTTCGCCATGACGCTCATTGGTGGCAAATCTCGCACCAGAAGTTTGATGAAATACATGGCAGTGGATGGAGCCGGCTGGACCAGCTCATGAATTGCATTAATGAATGGCATTTTTATAGAGCTTTTCCAAGTGCTCAAAGCGCTTTACAATGGTTCATTCATTCATACATTGGGAGGTGAAGCGGCGAACAGTTGACGCCAGCATCCTCACTCCCCACATTCACACACCAATGGTGGCGAGCTCACACCGACCAACTCATTGGAGGCAATGTAGGGTTCAGTGTCTTGCCAAAGGAGTCAGGACACTTCGACATGTGGACAGGAGGAGCCGGGATTCAAACCGCCGACCCAGGGATCATTGGACGACCTGCTCTACCTCCTGAGCCACAGCCGCCTGCATGAGCCGCTCATTAACAAACACTATGTATATGAACCATTGAGAAAAGAAGACACATTTAATTAAAGAGCACAAAGAACGTTTCTGAAAGTATCACGAGGATGTCCACCATTTCCTGTCTGGCAACCAAATCTTGTGATACCTCCGAGGACAGAAAGCATACCTTGCCGCTGTTCATAGATGCCTCAATAAAATTATATACTGTGCACATCGAAAAGCAAGTGATTAGAAAAAAACCTGTGATGATATGGCTTCTTTGATATTCCTGAACCGATTATATGACACAGCTAGGTCTCAATGGTTCATACTGTACATAGTGTTTGTTCATGAGCTGGTCCAGCCGGCTCCATCCACTGGCATGTATTTCATCGAACTTCCGGTGGGAGATTTGCCACCGATAAGCGTCATGGTGCAGCCGCGCAGCCCCCGGGTCCAGTCACGTAACATCATGTCCCTTCCGTTCATTTTTTTGTTCCTAGCCCACATGTTGGAGAGGATTCATCACGGAAGTATAGGGTTGTCCCAAATTGGTCACGTGATCGGGATATCGGGGCTGATGACGTCATTTCCAAATGATCGGAATCTGATGGGGAGCAAAAAAACGTGATCGGGACATGCCTAGTATCAATATAATATTGATGATTTTCATGATATTAGACTGGATATTGTCTGTGATTTTGGATATTGTACTATTATGATATGGCATGATATGGCAAAAATCTAAATATCGATCGGGAAAAATTGATATCGGCAGATGATTGGAATCGGATCGGGAGCAAAATAAACGTGACGGGGACATCCCTATAACTCCAAGGTCTGGTGAGGTCAGGAGTATGACACGTCACCCCTTCATCGGCTGCTAAAAAGGGATGCAACGACTAGACCGGATTGAGGTGGAGTTGGATAACACCGGACGGAAGAGCTGTGATATCCTTAATACTGTTGACCACCAAAGTTCAGAGTGAGGATAGAAGTCCAAGTGAGGACAGAGTGACGGCAGTATATAGTATGATGCGGCAGCAGCTCTCGGAGAGAGAATGTAAGACCCGTGTTACCGGGTTCAGGAGTTCAGTTCAATCATGCATAGAACTCAGGCGACATCTCTATACGCATGGTAGCGCAAGCCCACCTTGCGGCACGGGCGAACATGTACTGAACGAGATGTTGGCTATAAGACAAGGCTGGAGCGGACAGGTCTCTATATGGACATAAAGCAAATACTTGAGCTCTATAGCTGAAAGCGAGCAACAGCAAAGACGATATACTATTCTGGTTTGGGAAAATTGCCTGCAGCAGACAAAAGGTCAGGGCAGCGTGAGGCCAGACAGCCTGAGGCTTTTTTCACCACAAGTTGGGAATCGCTGCATTATAGAAACAGGTGCATATGAAATGTCAACTGGATTACACATTATACACGACTATAATCACAGTTCCTCATGCACAGTATATCACTGCAGTCAATCTCGGATCACAACATCGTCTGCAATGATTCCACACACATTCAGCGATTGTGTGTCTTTCAACATTAGACGCCGTCAGTAACGGGAACAAGCTCGTTCAATCCCTGTGATGACCTCTCTAAATTGATGGATGCGCTCATCACCCCTCCTGCAACTCTCTTCCAAACATGTTTTTGTCTTAAATTGAGTGTTTCCATTGTGATCTGATCTAATTTTATCTTGACGCACGCACGCATGCGTGCAGGATGCTCGGAGAAGCACATCACAGAGGGGAACCAGGGAGAGGAACTAAGGACACAAGGTGAGACAGAGGGTTGTAAATAAGGGGAACCGGTGTGGATGTTAAGTGGTGTACCTAGCCTGCTGTTGATATGTGTGCATACATACAATATTTTAATCTTTATATTTGTTTGTTATTTCAGTGCTTAGTCTTTATACAGTATGTTTATTTAAGTCTATTTTTCAGTCCTCTCCTCTCCCTCCGGTCTCATTCATACTGTAAAACCTATACGGTATTAGTCAACTTTGATCTCTCTTCTCTTTCCCTCCTCCATACGTCCCCTTTCTTCCCACTAGAGACTGACACAGGAGTGGATTTTCACTCCTGTCCATGCATCCCACTTCCACAGAAAAAAATCCCATCCGCCCCAATTCCGGGCCAGACCATGAATGAAGAATAAATACAAATCCTGCATGGTAGAATGCTCCCAATCCCATCCTGCACTTTTGACTTTCCATTCCCATCCTGTCCCAATCCCGAGGTTAAAACAACATTTAATTCCATCCGTGGGGATCCTGCGGGAATCCCCCCAAAAAATGTCAGCCTACATACCACCTCTCTTCCTCGGTCATCCTCTGTTCTCCCTCCTAGGTGCTGAGGCACATAAGGGATCACACCTCCATGATTCAACACAAACTGTAGGCCTATTCTTTGATATCCTAATTGCTAAACTGTGTTTTACATCAGGGATTCCCAACCTTTTTATACCAAGTACCACCACCAAGTACCACCACAGAAAACATCTGTTAATAACTTATGTTAAAATACAGGAGCCTGGACCTGACCCATCCTATTCAGCTATAACAACAACTTAATTGCCTGGTGTTATTTAATCCATTAAATAAATGTGCCCAACGATTTATAGCAGTGGAGCACTTTTACTGACAAACCGGATGTTATCCCGGATGTGCATGTAGCAGCTAAATGTAGCCAAAACACTCTTAACAGCGATCGACAACAACGGGAGGTACTGTATGGTAAAATCTAACGCTATACTAGCGACTGGACAGCGGGGGGGCCGTCTAACACATGATAATTTCTTAGAATTAGATGGGATGATTTAGATTGCGAGTTATTAACGTTTTAAGATTTGTTCTCATCGGCTAAACAGGGGGGGGGGGGGCATGTTTGATGACGTCCCACTGTTACGCAACATCGAGTGTTGCGCAACAAGCACTCCTAGCCTGTGGAGCGATGCGATTGGTTTTTATATCAATAATCTCCGTCTTGTTAATCAATCTCCGTCCTGGGCATCCAAAAACCGTTTTGAACGAGAGGCGGATGAGGAGCAGAAATGAAGTGCTAGATCAAAACCAAGGAGAGTGCCTTGGATTAGGAGAGACAAGGAATTATTTCTGCCACGCTAACAGCTAAGTGAACGGTAAGTAATATGACTGAAGATCGAAGTACGTTGGCCGAGAGTCCGACTGAAAAAGAAAAGGAAATAAATCTGAATATTCTCCCCTCGTCTGATATCATTGAGGATGCGCTAGGATGTGTACACACGTCCAATGCATCCCTCGATTGGATTCCCTAGGATGTGTGGACATGTCGGATGGACAGAAACGGTTAAGTGTCACGTTATTAAAATAGCCGATCACAATGCACACATCACATTTTAGCTATTTTTTTTAAATGTTCAGCTACGACTTGCCCAGAACAGGGACAACAGCTTGAAAGTAGCCTCGCTCCCAGTCACGATGAGACGAAACTGTTTATGAACTCTGACAGAACTCATACTCTGATAGAGTCTGACAGGTCCTCATGACGTATACTTTTTCCCCCTCTATTTTTACAGTTCCTGTAATAAAAAATAAATAAATATGCCCGTTTGCCATTGGCTGAAGCTGAAGAGGTGGATGCAGTCTTTTTTTCCATAATCTAAAGACAATTCACTCTGAAAATGACAATCCCCAATTAAGGATGTACTGGTTACTTCACATCTCCCCAGTTAAGAACATTACTGGTTACTCCAGCCAGGTATATCCTGTGTGTTGTGGCTGGTCATTGAGTTTATAGCGTGGTACTCCCATTGTGTAGGTACTTCTCTCTGAAGCTGTCTTTGTCGACCAATCACAATACAGTACATCACAATACAGTGTCCATGAGCTGGAAAGGTTCGCAAAGCAGCATGTCCTTGGGCGATATCAGGGACGTGCACACATAGACATTTTTTTCCCGAAGTCTCCTGAACTTGAACACAGTATTTTTGCGTTGAACAAATTTGTTTAGAAATCCATGTTGTTACACACCACATCTCCACTAGCTAAAGGGTGCTGGGTTGCGTCCCAAAAATAGCTGATCTGCTATTTCACAATTTTGTCGAAAACTGCCCTCTTACAGGATTTTAGCCCGTGCCCCTCTAACACTCTCGGCACGTCCCTGGATGGTATACTTCCTGTACTTCCACTTTGTTTTAGTAGCAGTTGTCTGTGTTTACATTTAGGGTGTAGTTACCAGAAGACGATATGAGCTGTGCAACCTCTTCTTCTCGGTTTAAGTTTTGTCTCCCGTGGTCAGCACCTCCTTGCTATTGGTGTGCTGTGCGCTCCCTATACCTCTTTGTTTGTTCCATTACGAACCAGAACAATGAGATTTTTACTTTTATGTAACCTTTATTTAACCAGTGAAAAAAAAAAACACATTGAGACTGAGGGCTGTATTTTGCGGTCTTAAGTACCAGGTCTTATTACTTAACTTAAGACCTGGAGGTGTGATCAATGCCATTTGGCTATTCTGAGTGGCCAAAGAGCATTGACCACGCCTGCAGGTCTTAAGTTAAGTAATAAGACATGGTACTTAAGACACGCAAAATCTGAGTCTCTTTTACAAGTGGGAACTGGCCAAGAGTAAACGGTCAAAGAAATTGTGCACAGAGAAAAAACACGTACATGTACAATATAAACAGAAATAATAAATATATAGGCTTATATAAAGGCTGTGCCGGTGTTGGACTGTACAGTACATCTGAGATGATCCTTTTGAAACTTTTGTCTGGACTGCAGGTCGTTCCACGACCAGGGGCAAGAAAGGACTGCAGGTCGTTCCACGACCAGGGGCAAGAGAAACGTTGTACCCCCCTCATGCTCCACCGTTGTTGTACCCATGCATGCTCCACCGTTCAGCATATAGCTGTCAACTGCAGCTAATAGTTATGATTGATTAAATGCAGAGGACAAAATCTGGGTTTGTAGGAAATGTACTTAAATTAATCAGGTTGATGGCGCCTATATA
This sequence comes from Protomyctophum bolini, assembly GCF_963924005.1. Lineage (NCBI taxonomy): Eukaryota > Metazoa > Chordata > Actinopteri > Myctophiformes > Myctophidae > Protomyctophum > Protomyctophum bolini. Next base: position 28,293,441 of record NC_137862.1, on the reverse strand, counting down.
TACTCTGTTTTATTAGTATACTAGGCCTACTCTGTGTGTATGTGTGTGTGTGTGTGTGTGTGTGTGTGTGTGTGTGTGTGTGTGTGTGTGTGTGTGTGTGTGTGTGTGTGCGCGCGTGCGTGCGTGCACACACTCGCACTTTAAGGCAGTACTGTTACGTTCTTAGTTTATACATGATTCATGATAACTACTTTTTATATGTGATGTATGCCATGCTTTTGTTTTTGCTTAATGTAAGTCGCTCTGGATCAAGAGCGTCTGCTAAATGCCTAAATTGTAAATGGTAATTGTACTACTCTGTCTGTGTGTGTGTGTGTGTGTGTGTGTGGGGGGGGGGGGGGGGCGGGGGATTTAATAATAATAATACATTTTATTTATAAGGCGCCTTTCAGGGCACTCAAGGTCGCCGACCTTGAGTGACCAAGGTTTCGTACTGCTACCTAAACCCTCACCTGACTACGAAACTGATACGTGATTATATGAGATTCATACCCAACTATGAAACTCTTAGGCCTACTGTGTATTATGAATCATATAGCATAATAACTACATGGTTAGTCATAATTGTACATATACCTTTAACTCTGTATTTCTCCTCTGACTTCATACTGACACCTAGAACTGAAGGTCTATTTGCATATAAATTGTTCCACAAGCAGGAGGCAATCTCTGGTTGGAGAGACAGTATTTGGGAGTCTAATTGTACTTATCATGTTTATTTCCTTTGTTGTCCCTGCACTGTTTGCTATTTAAGACCCAATGAAATGTACTGGAGTGTGTGTCACTCTCCCAGGCCGGAGGGCCGCAGGAGAGCTGATCTGTATTCTGTACTCTGTAAATCTGGACTCTGAAACCTTCATGTGCCTCTTCATCTGCCTGTCTGCCTCAGACTTTATTCTCCGTATTTTTGCTTGTGTGTCGAGTAATTGTAGTCTAAGTCAAGTCTTTGTTTGTGGGCTATATAGGGAGAGAAAGCAGTTATCTTATAGTACATTTACTTCACTACCTGACAATGAAGGACTATGACACTCATACTAGACAACACACATTTGTGTGACTTGGTGCAGGCACTACATACGTGAAGTATACTGTACGTCAATCCAAACTCTATGGATGCTTTCCTTCCCCGGAAAATGATACAGAATAAAAGAGAATAAAAATACTTGGTCCTTCATGTTGTCATTGTGCGTGGGAGCATGCTGCCTTACAGCACATTTCAAGGTCCAACTCTCACCATGACACAATCAGAGACAAAGATGCTTTTTTTCAGGTACTGTATACAGTAGAGTGCAGAACAGTACAGTAAGTCTCAACAGACTGCATCTTGATAGATTAGTTGTTGCTGTTGTGGACTTCAAAACTTCATGACATAAGAATCAATGACAATACGAACAAAGGCACATGTACTGTACTGTAGGCCACCGAGTGCATGGCCACCGAGTGCATGTAAGCTACGAGCTTACATGTGGCGCAAATATTTAAATATATATACTTTCACAGCGAAAGTTTTTAAATCAAATCTTTGCTTCATGGGGGTCCCTAGCTGGAACAACATATTTTCAGATGGGTGTTGCGGCCAAAAACAGATAATTCATGTGCTCCTTGACTTGATAGTTTGAGAACCACAGATTTCTTTTCAGAAAACTGTCATGATTTAGAAGACATGTTGTAGAATCTTTGTCTGAGGTCTTAAAGGGATAAACCCTGCCACTGTCTGTGATCATCTGGATAAAACACGTTCACAGGAAAAGGTATTTGCAGGTTACATTAGAAAATCCCCAACCACAGCCGTTTTTAAGTCAAATTTAAAAACGTATTTATTTAACATTGCATATCCCAATTAACTGTTTCTATTAAAAGTGGGAGTATCTGTTGTAATGTAATGTAATTGTATCTATTATAATCTGTATTCATTTTAAAGTGCACTGTTGCACTCTGTATTTGTTTTTATTCTGTAAAGCACTTTGAATTGCCTTGAGTATGAAAGGTGCTATATAAATAAAATTGCCTTGCCTTGCCTTGCACTCTGCTTAAAGGCAGGTATGTATAGTCTTGATAGGAAGGGTCGATTGATCTGTAAATGAAGCAGGGGACATTTTATCAACCACAGATTATAGTATACGTTGGCTACTTTTTCAGTGAAGTGAGTTAAAGTTGTTAGAGAAGTTGATGTAGGGGGGGGGGGGGGGTCACCAACCACATTAAATTATACTGCGATGCTCAATGCGAGTCAATAATCGGGGCAATTGGCACCCGCTGGCCAAGTGGTCCAAGAGCATGCCACATATTATACTGTAGGCTTTGGCCTGACAGCGCGCCGCGTGTTCCTGCAGTCCCGTTCATGACGACCTTTAATTGCTGCATGCCTCTCCCCTTCTCGCTCTCCCTCTTTCCTGTCTCTCTTCACTTGATACTATCAACAAAAAATATATAATAATTGAGGCAATTATTGACTCAACTTTGAAGTACATTTTGAAGCCAAAGGTGTTTTGTTTTGCATGAGGAAAGTGGACTATTTCCTCATTTTATTTTGAATAAAATAAATAAATAAAACGTGACCTTATTCTATCATGCTGTAGTGAATAGATGTTTTATCTTTTTTGCTGCTGTCATGGTTTGGAAACCTATCTTTAAAGAACAGAAACTCTCTGACTCAAAAATGGTTAGATGGTCTAGTAGGCTCAATCACAGCTTAACCCACATCCTCTCTGTTCACCAGACAGTTACAGCAGATAATCAGCTCCATTTTAAATGACGACTCCCATCCTTTGCACAGGGTTTATAGTCCCAATAGGTGTACAGCAAAGCCGCATAAAAAATAGCTTTGTTCCAGGCAGCAGCCATCACTCCGACAAACAAGATGTAGCGCCATTGCACAGATGCTATTAGAAGCAATGTTTGTGTTGGTTTGTTGCTATTTTTCCCATGCATTTTATTCAGTTTAGAGGCTAGTTATTTTAGTGTTTGGTATTTTTTCCTGCCTCCTAAATTTGTACTAAATGCCAAATTATACCCAGTAACCTGAACCAAAGGCAGCTTCAATCAAACACTCGAATCCCTCACATTAGAAAAGCTGCATCAAAGGAATGAGGCATGGCATATCTTATTTACATATTTCTATACTTAGCTAGCATTGAAGTAATAATTCATGATGTAATGTAATGATGATGTATCTATTTATTTGTAAAGATATGACATATTGCTGATATAATGCTCATTTAGGCTATAATTTGTGAAAATATGTCCAATTGACTTCATCATGATGCAGTACAGATGATGCAGTAGATGTGGTTACGATTGCTTTCCACCATTTGCGGGAGGGCCTCAAGAAAATGGCACACAGCTGCTCCAACTTTAATCACACACCTCTAAAGTAACAATGCAGAGCCAAAATAAATTTCACTTCCACTCACAGGGGCTGCCACAAATGCTACAAATGTCACGGTTTGTTGCAGAAACATGCCTTCATTTCCCCATTCACCAAATTAAGCACAAAGACCTGCTCTACCTCCTGAGCCACAGCCGCACTGATAGAGCACCGAAGTCCTGACGTCACTCACTCATCCCCTGGTTCACGGAAGTAATTTCTCTATGGAGAATGACACGGGGTCCTCGTCTCATATAAGTATTGTGGTTTAAAAACAAACAAACTGTCTCTGCAATATTGTCGGGGAGTTGTCTCTGTATCATTTAGGACATTCAGTCACTCATCATGTCAGTCAGTCACTCTGTTTCTAGCAAAAATCAAACTAATTCAGCAGCAGTAACATTAGCGTTTTCTCACATTCAGTTGATTATTCATATCCATATGAGTCATCGACGTGTAGATGACATGAAACACCGTTCTTATAATGCGATCCAACATCCCCTATGGGGATTACAATGCAAATACAAAGTAAATTAAAACGTGGATTTGCGCCCTTTACAGATATTGACGTCAGACTTCGGTGCTCTATTAAGTCTGGTCCCTCTCAATTGTGGAGGACTTCACAGCCAAAATGGTGGGGCCAACCAGATTGGTCTGGAACCACCGACCAGGCTATAAGCAACCAGGGGCCAGTATTCAAATATGGGGCGGGACATTGTGGAAAATAAATCTAACACTGAGAGAGAGAGTAATATCCACGCAGTGATATTAGTATAGCTATGCGAGGCCAGATCGGACCCTCTATGCATTTTTTATAGGATATGTTAATATGTATTAGTAAATATGAATCATGCATTCCTGTTGAGAACCAAATTAAATTGATGTCTGCATCTGAGTGAGGAGTGTATTAGAATTCTGATGAAGGTCCTTATAGACATTAGAGTCAATACAATAGTTGTGGTTATTGCAATAACAATGCAAAATGTTTTGCCATCTCTTAAGACATTAAGATTTTCTCAATTTTCCCTGATGTAGCAAAAATAATTATTGCATTTGCAATGTTTTATGTTAATTTCCTTCTAACGTACTTTAGTGCAATGTAGAGTGTCAACGTGGCTTTATAAGGTTATTGAGATAAATTATAACCCGCTTTTGAAAATTGATAGCGCTCATGAAGAGACTCCTCTGGGCTGGATAGAATGTCTAATCCATTCACAGTTTAAAGCTTGGAAATTGTTGGAGGGCTCAATATTCACTGATCGTCCATGGTCAGACTAAAGTGAACTACTATAGAGCGCCGCAGTCCCCGCCCCCTTTCAGAAAAGCGAGTGGCCCAGGAAGTGGAAGCGCCCATGCATTCTCCCATCGGCACTTTTAATATAATTTATTTAAAGACGGTTACGCCGCGGGGGGCCCAGGGGGCGGGACTGCGGCGCTCTATAATGCCACCTTTATAGGTCAAGTTAACCTGTCTGGTAGCGGGTTAGTTTAACACCACTCTAAGGTCACGTTTACATCAAGTTAACCTGTCTGGTACCGGTTAGTTTATACCTAACACCACTCTAAGGTCAGGTTTACATCAAGTTAACCTGTCTGGTAGAGGGTTAGTTTAACACCACTGGTCTGGTTTACCTCAAGTTAACCTGTCAGGTAGCAGGTTATAGTTTATACCCAACACCACTCTACCGTCTGCATGGTTTACATTATGTTAACCTGTCAGGTAGCAAGTTAGTTTCTAAACCCTTCCCACATTTTTCCATAATCTATTTTGTTATAATTCTCAGGTTCATGATTATCCAACACATAGCTCAAATCACATCAGACCTCCAAATGCCCAAACGTCTCAATCTCAATTTAATATAGGCTTCAGAGGGTCGAACATATGGAACTCCCTACCTTTACATCTATGGCAATTGTCTTTTCCTCAATTCAAGAAGGTTCTAAAAATCACTTCTCCTAACCACCAAGTACTTCCCATACGGTCTGCTAAATTAACCTGGTGTACTCAATGTTCTCCTATAGCGGTTTTATTGTCTGACTTCTGTCTATTGTGCTTTTCTTTCTTGTTATACAGTACATTTCCGTCCTTTCACTGTCCTGTATTTTATCTGTATTCTAATGTTTAAGATCTGCATGTTCAATATGATTGTTTTTTCTTTAAACAAACTATGAATGTATAAACATGCCTGGAGAAGCCACTTGCAAGCCCCTGGAGGGTTTTTAGGCTTTCTCCTTCACATTTTTTTATTTTTTTATTGACCTTGTATCTTTTCCGAAATATTTTTTTATTTGAAAATAAACAAACAAAACAAAACAAACAAAACCTAACACCACTCTAAGGTCTGCATGGTTTACATTATGTTAACCCGTCAGGTAGCAGGTTATAGTTTCTACCTAACAGCACTCTAAGGTCTGCATGGTTTACATTATGTTAACCCGTCAGGTAGCAGGTTATAGTTTCTACCTAACAGCACTCTAAGGTCTGCATGGTTTACATTATGTTAACCCGTCAGGTAGCAGGTTATAGTTTCTACCTAACAGCACTCTAAGGTCTGCATGGTTTACATTATGTTAACCCGTCAGGTAGCAGGTTATAGTTTCTACCTAACAGCACTCTAAGGTCTGCATGGTTTACATTATGTTAACCCGTCAGGTAGCAGGTTATAGTTTCTACCTAACAGCACTCTAAGGTCTGCATGGTTTACATTATGTTAACCCGTCAGGTAGCAGGTTATAGTTTCTACCTAACAGCACTCTAAGGTCTGCATGGTTTACATTATGTTAACCCGTCAGGTAGCAGGTTATAGTTTCTACCTAACACCACTCTAAGGTCTGCATGGTTTACATTATGTTAACCTGTCAGGTAGCAGGTTAGTTGCCATAAACATGTCTGATGTGATGAGAGGATCGAAGGCCGATGAGCAGGGACTGTATACATATGTAAAAAAAATACTGTACATTGAAATTCAGAGATCGTAAAAATATATCTAAAAACAATAAAAATGCTAGCTAGGAGCTTAGGATGGAATTTACTATGATTCTCGGATGTCCAAAAACGTATTCCAAATAGATCCATTTAACCTCTTAAACTTAAGTGGTTAAGAAAGGAGGTGTCAGTGAGTGAATCCACGCTATGTGTCTGCATGGCCAAGCCAGGCTACTTAAACTCTATAAACTTCATACTTCTCATTCCAGGGGCATTCTGGACTTAATGATGAATACAATAGTGTTGAATTTCTGTCTTGGACAACTCTTGATGCCCTTTGACCACACAGGAGCACTGATATGGGAAGCATATTTGTTTCTGTGGGCAGGACTTGATCATTACTGTTACCAAATCACTCATTCTGCTTTTCATAATCACTGCTTTTTGAAATCATTTATACATAATATTGCTCTAAATCATCTTACTTGTTTGGCTTTAGGCATGACTTGTTTTCACCCAAAAGGTAATCCTCTCTTTGGAGCAACCTTGGTTTATTCGAGTAGCCAGCCAGCCAGCCAGTCAGTCAGTCAGCCGGCCGGCCGGCGGACAGACAGACAGACAAGAGCCATTTCTAGGCTCAAAATTTAATGTAGGATGTCGGATGAGTATAATGCCTATATGTGAGGCTATACATGGTAGATAGAGCTTACACTGTATAGGAAACAATGTCATGGATATCAAACTGTGCATAAACAGGTGTGCAACGTTCCATACCAGTACCCGCCCAGCATTAGCTATTACACAGTTTTGAATAGCTTGGAAAGAACATTTTTTAAATAAACACATTTGTGTTGATGTCTTGAGGATACATCACAGTAATGATTCACTTATGCCACCCACTGAGCCAAGAGCATGATGGGAACTGCAGTATAATCATGCAATGCTCGCCAAGATATGCCTCTTATTTTTGAGTGGTGCAACCACTCCTTTACGGAGGTATGTGTGTGTGTGGGTGGGTGGGTGGCTGGCTGGCTGGGTCTGAGCACGAAAACAGCATGGTTGTTTTTCACCACCTGCGCAACCACCTGCGCAACCTTACACACACAAACACACACGCACATATTTAACTGTATATATGATGATTTCGGGTGTGCCAGTACATGCTGTACAGTGACAGTACAGTACAGTAGAGGGTACAGTAGAGGGACCCCCGGAAACTCTGTCATTTCTCAACCATTTCAGACGTGGGGCCCGGCCCCCTGGGCACGTTCCTGGGGGTCTGGATGTTCTGGGGACCCCAGGGACCCGCACATGGTAACTCATGTATCTATACCGTTTCGTACGTGGGGCGTCTCACCGAAACCGGGCCTGCTCCCTGGGTGCGTTCCTGTGGGTCTGGAACTTCCGCTTGACAAACTTGACACACAGTAAGTCATTGGATTATGTCACATATGAAAGCAATAAATCATAGCTTTAAATTGACATATTGGTTGTTCAGTTTGACCCACCAGTTTGGGAGATATGGCTTATAGAGTAATGTCTTGCAGAAAACAGGCTTGAAAGGTTCACTTCTGTGTAACTCATTTTGGTTAAAAAATAATAAATTCTGTTTTTCTCCTCTGGTGAAAAGCTGGAGGCTGCACAATGGAAGGCTCAATCAAATTTGGTCTTTCATTGAATTTGTCACATCCTTCATTTAGATGTTGTGTACCATGACTTTACGTTCCTTTTGTAAAGTTTCAATTTTGTTTGCAAGTGCTTTTTCTTTCTCTTTTTGTTTCATCCATTTTTTAACCATTGACGTTTGACATTCTCAACAGCAGCAGCAGTGCTCGGCGGCACACAATGATCGTTCACTTTCACTTCCACATAAATACAATTCCAGTCTGTTTGTCAACAACCAATCAATTCACCAAATCCACTTCCTCATAGAAAACACCCAACAAAGCAACACAACACAACACACAAGCAACAACAACACGTCCCCAATGGACAAGCGGCACTGCAGTGCAGCAGTAACAACGACTACACAGTCAACGAGTCAAGTCAACTTCATGTTAATTTACCGCAGTCAATAGCCTACCGCTTCTGTTGCGCTCTGATGTCGTTTGCCGACGGGCTGTTTTCATGAATGAATGAGGCGGGCAGCTCCGGTGTCCAATACAACGGTGAAGTCCATTAGTGAATGAAAGCGTTGTCTTCCGTGTCACAAACAGTGGAGAACAAGTCTCGCTGGCATGATCTAAAGCGTCCCAGTGCGATCCAAGGAATCCACGATGTAAAGTCCATTTCCCACGGATCTACACTCCAATGGAACGACGTTCTGTTGACAATATTGCGGCAGTTTAAAGGCCGCCGAGGCCGAGCTAAACATGAGAGTAAAGAGACGCTTGTATGACGCGCACGCAATGAATCCAGGTCCATTCCAGCTGTAAGTTTGACCGTTTATTCAGTCACCACACGTAGGTTACAACAGTTCCCAGGCCTTTAGCTATAACTAAACGTGGTTGTTAAGGTGATAAAAGGTGCGTTTGATACGGTCAATAGAAATGTCTTCTCCCACGCTCACCTCCTCTCTCTGTCCAACTTCCCTCACTCAAGTGACAGGTAACGCCATGAAACTAGAGTGGCAGCGCCCCAGCCCCGGTGACACGCCCATTACCTGTGAAGTTCCCATTAAAGTGACATACCTTACGTCAATCATAATAGCGCGGAATGCAAACACATTACGGCAATATGGCTCCTAGACAGATGTTGATCTGACCTCATCAAACCCTTAGATCTCCATATAAGGAGATTTTCTTAACTGTGCCGTATAAAGAAGATCTGTTGTTTCAGCGTGACCTCGCCCTTTAGGGCATCTTACTGGTGTATTTAGAGAAAAGCACAAGGCTATATAAATAGCACCTTTGTCATCTTGTAGATCTGCTCAATTTCAAATAATTGTGGTGGAGTCAAAAGTAGGCTGCAATATTTGCCTCTGACATGTAGTGAATTAGAAGTAAAAGTTGAACATTGGAAATACTCAGGTAAAGTAAACAATATAGGCTACCTCAAAATTGTACATGAGGCATTTCACTTTCACTTTCAAAAAAAGGTTTGGGGTAATTTTAACGTGGCAGGGTACAACAACAACCCCAGACATGTTCGGAAGTGAAATTTCCAATAAGTACTTCCACTTTACAGTTTCCACCATAATTTTCACGGTTCTCTTGGCTACTTCTGTCAGGTTGGTTCTGTGGATTCACTGTCTCTCCAGACACTGTGTGTGTGTGTGTGTGTGTGTGTGTGTGTGTGTGTGTGTGTGTGTGTGTGTGTGTGTGTGTGTTCCCAGCAGTGGTGGAGAAAGTAGGTTTACTTTAACCCATTTAGACCTGAGGACGATTCTACAAATGTCTTCTAAATCCTGACAGTTTTCTGAAAAATCCTGTTTCTATATGTCAGTGGTTCTCAAACTATTTCATGTCAAGGACCCCCAGAATTATCTGTATTTGACCGCCGTCCGCCATCTGAAAATATGTTGTTCCAGGGACCCCACAGAAGCACAGATTTGAGTTAAAAACGTTCGAACGTTTGGTCAAAGAACATTGCACAAAATAACGTTTGTGCAATGTTCAAAGATTTGAGGCACATTTTAAGATTAAAAAAAATATAGCAGTTCTACAAGCTCGTAGCGCGGCACTCGGCTATTTTCAAATGATCCAAATGTATATAGGGCTGAAGTGGTTATGTGTATGCTAAGTAAATTGTTAGTTAGTAGCTTCAATGTGGGTTCTATGTGTAATCACTGTCTCCAGACACCATGTGTGTGTGTTCCCTCAGACATAACAACAGCTGCGTTGGGTCTTTCAATGCGCTGACAGCATGTCAGCGGTAGAGAGAGAGAGACCATCGAGAGAGAGACACAAAGAAAAACCCAGGCTGGCTGGCAAACCAATCCTGACTGTCAACGGGACATCATTCAATTAGCCGGTAAGCACTTTGCACTTATGTTGTCATAATGTGAACAAATGGCATCATAACGCAGAGAAGGTGTCGAGTCGAGCAGTAGGCCTACGTAGTGCAGAATCACCCTCCTCACTCGCTCATATACGCCAGACAGCTGGATAAAGGGATAAAGAGGGAGAGAGAGAGAGGGGGGGGGGGGGGGGAGGACACGACAGAACGAGAGACAGAGATGGACGAGAAAATAATTAAAGGGCAGACAAAATAGAGCACAGCGGGATTTATCTCGACATTAGCAAGAGACAATAACATTATGGCATGGTCCCTAATGACAAATTGGTTCCGTTTCTGTATTACAAATAATATGGCTGTGAAAAATGAGAACATTATAGGCTTTATAGGGGGGGATATCAGCAATCCTCTTTGGGTGAAACCGAAGCAAGGTAGGCCTACTGTAACAGTGACGCGTTTAATCTGCCTATGTGGCCGGCAGATTATACAGCCAAGCTGCTGGCCAGATGACTATAGCAATGTTTGTAGCCCACTGGCTGCAATGACACACTACCGCCATTAACTGAGAATTAATTATTTCCGCTGACACCACGTGTGTGCATGCATGCATTCGTGACTGTGTGACTGTGTGTGTGTGTGTGTGTGTGTGTGTGTGTGTGTGTGTGTGTGTGTGTGTGTGTGTGGCCTTGCGTGCGTGCGTGCGGGCGGGCGGGCGTGCGTGCGTGCGTGTGTGCGTTAGTGCGTGCGTGAGTGCATGTGTTTGTTTGTGCCTCGGACCATTGCTCCAAATGAATGTGTTGAAAGGAGCAGATGAGGTTTAGTAGCCTACACTCCTCACTGCAAGGGGCTGTTTTAAAGGGACACCCTTTTTGCAAAAAAATATATGTTAATGACGTTTAGAAGCTTTAGAACACTTTCCTGGGGGTCTTTATGGGTGTAATATGTGGTTTTAGATATTTTAGATTGTAGCAGTGAGCCTGGTGTCTCTGATGTCATGGACACTGGGCTCACTTCCTTCCTGGACTACATGTTGTCTCAGTAAGACAGCTCTCCCCCCTATCCACAAGGAGGAGCAGTGCACCAAATAATTATGGGAATTGTAGTCCAGGAAGGAAGTGAGACCAGTGTCCATGACATCAGAGACACCGGGCTCACTGCTACAATCTAAAATATCTAAAACCACATATTACACACATAAAGACCCCCAGGAAAGTGTTCTAATGCTTCTAAACGTCATTAACATATATTTTTTTGCAAAAAGGCTGAAGTGTCCCTTTAATCATTTCAGGCCTGTCATAATAGTCTTACATTTTGACCAAAATCTCACCAGCAATGTGAAGTGATCTTACTATGCAGAATCGAGTTGGAGTCAAGCACAGTTGTATAGACAACACAACAGCGCCCCAAAATGGTACTAATAGTCATACTGGTGCTCATAGTCACATAGGTGGGTGAACACGGACATTGCTGTTCCTCACCACTCAAAAACGGTTGGGGCCAAGATTAGAACCCTTTGAGAACCCTGGTCAACAAAGTAATAGGCCTGTAGGATTTAAGTGCATGGTTTGGTTAAGTTAAGTTAAATACTTTTTGGATTTTGGAAATATGTTAAAAGATGGCTGAGGTTATTTAATTAACAAAAATCGGAACACCAAGTAACGTTGTTAATGGTCAAGTATTAATAGTTTACGTAAGGTGTGAGGCCAGTGGCATACTTATAGGCTTCATCAGCCATGGGTTCTTAGAATGAAAGGGGCCCTGCATGTACATGCACGGTAATCGGTTATTTGTCGGGTAATTTGGACCATTTGGGACGGTTCTGGCACGGTTCTATATGTGGCCAAATATTTACCTATACAAGCTCCTTCATCAGCAGAATCACATGTGCTGCAGTGCAGAATGTGAAATCAGCAATTAATACTCACCCAGTGCTGAAATGGAGGATGTAAGAACACACTTTTGTTGGTTACAGAGAGGGTATACATATGAAGTTTTGTTGGTTACAGAGATGGTATAACACTATAAATATTAAGTTTTGGCCCAAAGTCTGACTTTGAGGGTGGGGTGCCCGTGGGTTGACAAAACCCACCAACCCTATGCAAATTACGCCTCTGTGTGAGGCCTGTAATCGTGAGTGTTATGACTTATGAGTATAAGGTTAGTGGATTATAGTCGATGGAGAGTCGAAGGTCCTTCCATAAAAGCACTAGTCCATTTATCTATAAAATAATGCAGCAGTCAATTTACAAAGTAAATGCACATGTGTGCACTCTAAGCTCTGTCCCATAAGCCTCCTCACTTGGCTCATGCACTGAAGTGCACTCCTGACATCATCAAACTCAGACGCCAACGGTATATGGATGCTTCTGATCTCACCGTATAGTGTCTCGCTCTCTCTATCCACTCTGTGCACTTGATCCCTCATTGTCTATACCTCTCTCCTCCGCTGGGTTTTGGAATATAGTTCTGCTGGGTAATCATTTCCACTTCCAACGTGCATGGAGTGGTGGGACCGGATGAATGTTGTCAGAGCTGCAGCCCCTGTACGGACGGACGGAGGCATGAGATCAGATGGAGTAAAGTGAAGAGGGAAGGAGATTATTATATGGGGAGAGCAGAAGAGTGGAGCAGGGAGATGAAGAGGAGATGGGGAGAGCAGAAGAGTGGAGCAGGGCGATGTAGAGGAGATGGGGAGAGCAGAAGAGTGGAGCAGGGTGATGAAGAGGAGATGGGGAGAGCAGAAGAGTGGAGCAGGGAGATGAAGAGGAGATGGGGAGAGCAGAAGAGTGGAGCAGGGTGATGAAGAGGAGATGGGGAGAGCAGAAGAGTGGAGCAGGGAGATGAAGAGGAGATGGGGAGAGCAGAAGAGTGGAGCAGGGTGATGAAGAGGAGATGGGGAGAGCAGAAGAGTGGAGCAGGGTGATGAAGAGGAGATGGGGAGAGCAGAATAGTGGAGCAGGGTGATGAAGAGGAGATGGGGAGAGCAGAAGAGTGGAGCAGGGAGATGAAGAGGAGATGGGGAGAGCAGAATAGTGGAGCAGGGTGATGAAGAGGAGATGGGGAGAGCAGAAGAGTGGAGCAAGGTGATGAAGAGGAGATGGGGAGAGCAGAAGAGTGGAGCAAGGTGATGAAGAGGAGATGGGGAGAGCAGAAGAGTGGAGCAGGGTGATGAAGAGGAGATGGGGAGAGCAGAATAGTGGAGCAGGGTGATGAAGAGGAGATGGGGAGAGCAGAAGAGTGGAGCAAGGTGATGAAGAGGAGATGGGGAGAGCAGAAGAGTGGAGCAAGGTGATGAAGAGGAGATGGGGAGAGCAGAAGAGTGGAGCAGGGTGATGAAGAGGAGATGGGGAGAGCAGAAGAGTGGAGCAGGGTGATGAAGAGGAGATGGGGAGAGCAGAAGAGTGGAGCAGGGTGATGAAGAGGAGATGGGGAGAGCAGAAGAGTGGAGCAGGGTGATGAAGAGGAGATGGGATGAGAGCATAGATGCATGCAGGACTACTTGCAAAGCTTCAAGGTTTCAACAAATCAGAACGACTACACATTAAAAAAATCTGCCTAACGATGATGTCACTGGTGGAGGGGTTTCTGAACTGCCCACAGAGTGAGACACAGACTGAGTAAAAAAACATTGTGCCATTTTATCATGATTATTAGTGAGGACCTATTATACGAAGATAGGTTGAAAAGTTACTTTAGTAGTTACTTTAGTAGATTTAGTTACTTTAGTAGATTTTCATTATCATTACATAACATGCATCAACCACTTCAGCCCTAAATACACACTGTGGCCATTTGAAAATAGAGCTTGTAGATACATGGGACATTCTGCACAGTGAATACTTTCTATACTTTTGGTACTATAAGTATACATTTTGATGCCAATACATTTTGAATTCCGAACTTTGACTTGTAACGTCAAGTAAGTATTTCTACATTGCAGTATTTATACTTTTTACTCTTGTAATGCGCGTACGTTTTTTTCTACCACTGATGAATATATTGTATTAGATGTAATTTCCCCTCTTATTTAAATGGTTCCAATGATCCTTTTCCCGTCCTCTGTGTGGTGTTTATCACCGGCACTAATCAGGAGATGCCTCCCGTTTTTGGCCAGGCTCTTTGACAGTGATCATCTGTAGAACGGCCTAACAGGGCATTTAAAGACCTGCTTAAAGGTCTATTGTCGCTAATGGAAGCCAGCAATAAACGCAGGAGGAGTCTCTCTCTTTTTATTCCATTCACAATGAGGGAGAGAGTGTGTGTGTGTGTGTGTGTGTGTGTGTGTGTGTGTGTGTGTGTGTGTGTGTGTGTCTGTGTCTGTGTGTGTGTGTGTGTGTGTGTGTGTGTGTGTGTGTGTGTGTGTGTGTGTGTGTGTGTGTGTGTGTGTGTGTGTGCGTGTGCGTGTGCGTGTGTGTGTGTGTGTGTGTGTGTGTGTGTGTGTGTGAGAGAGAGAGAGCGAGAGAGAGAATTATCCGTTTTATGGCGGTATTTAATGAATGTAGCACATCTTTTTTCTTTTTATTCTGTACAGGTATATTATCCACTTTTCTTCCGTGCGTTCTCACTTTATGTGAAGCATATTGTGTGTCACATTTTAATGTGTTGAGATGTGAGTATATGAATTTGGTTTGATGTGGTTTGTAGAAGGTGTAATGCGCTGTCACTTCTTTTCACATCACATCCGAGTAGCAATGTGTACCACGGCAATAGATTTGATGCAGATAATCAACACTTCTCATGGTAAGGATGAATGGAAAAATAAATTATAAAAAAACACACCAAAAAGTGCCCCGTTTTCAAATGTTGGTTAAAAAAAATCACACCTGTGTGAAGTGAGGGGCAATTTGCTCTTACCATCATGCCTCATCATGACATAGAATAGAACTATTTGCTCAGACACTATGACATAAAAAAGGTATGATACTATGAAAAAAGGTATCATATAATTAATAAAGCTATGGAAACAGAAAAGACCATGGGGTCAGGGTTCAACCTCCAGTCAGGCCATGCATTCTTGTTTGGGGACCAAAGTGTTTGACGGATGGCTGGACTATAATTGCCATCCTCAGAACCCTGCCCGCAGGTAACAGGGCTAAAATAATAATAAAAAACATCCTGTCCATCCATGTGTTATATTACTAGAAATATAACTAGAAAGGTGCACTCAGTAGAGCGCAAATCTTTGCCAGGAGGCATATGGCCTACTTTATATACCGTCCGTCTGTCTGTCTGTCTGTCTGTCTGTCTGTCTGTGGCCCCTTAATTGTGTTGAGTGTTTCCACCGAAAATGAATTCTTTCAGATTCCTAACAGTTGGTTCGAAACTGGATCGAAACAATGGCCCATGGTTCCGTCACAGCACCAATTGGTTCAAGGAATCTAGAACGGAACCAGTTCTAGAACCAAAGTTCCTTTGGTGGAAAAGGTGTGTGTGTGTGTGTGTGTGTGTGTGTGTGTGTGTGTGTGTGTGTGTGTGTGTTGTCTGTGTGTCTGTCTGTCTGTCTGTCTGTCTGTCGGTAGCATGTGATGGCAATGTTTTGGGGTTGCATGCATACTGTATAATAAAAACATCCAGGACAACGCAACCCTACGTCTCAGACTATTCTCCCGCATGGCTCCCAAACTCTGGTACAAACTCCCCATTGCAGTTAGAACTGTCAGATTAATTCACTCCAATTAGGACCCAGCACCAGCCACTCTACTCTGCGATGGTGAGCTGTCCTTCTTCTCACCCATTGAGATGCATGTTAAATGACGGGATTTCTCCATATAAATAATTGATCATTCAGTAGCAAGAGCTTCAACATGTCTTCTAAATCGAGTCAACAAGGCACAAGGTAGCCTATAGTCTATGCACTGGACAAATGTGCACAACATTATTTCAATAAACTAGAAATAAGAGAAAATGTTAGAGGGACAAACAGTATTTAACTCAATCAACTTAACCAACCACCCAGGAGTTTTCACGTAATGCACGGTAAAACATGGTGGTTAGTATTATTGCCATCATCTTGGGGGTTCAGTCGTGTAACTTTCCCGACATTGTGCTGTGCATGTGTGTTCAACAACACAGCAATAAAAAATAACATTGACAGCTATGAGGTGACGAAAGATTGCCCACCTTAGCAACGGTTGATAAACTATTTGGATTGGACAATCACTTTTGGGGTGGGGTTTAGCGAAGGGTACATTTTCAGCCGTAATCTGAATACTCACCTCTTCAGGCTCCACCTTAGCCCGTAGAACGTGACAACGCCTTGACAGCCAATGCAGGTTTATTCAAATGGTTAAAATGTAATTTATACCAGTGGTTTTCATATCAAGTTATTCGGCATTTGAGCCGCACGGACCACCATTTCATTTGAATTTTGAATCCACAGGAGGCGACCAGCAGTTGTAGAATCCTCTCACAATAGAGCGTCGCAGTCCCGCCCTCTTTCATGACAACGACTGGCCCAGGAAATAATTCCCCATTCATTTTTCCCCATAGACATTTTCAAAAAGCATTTATTTAAATGTCTGCAAGCCTCGAACAAAGCCAACTCGGATCATGACAAATCATGACAACGTCAATATTTTGTGGCCGAAAAAAAGAAATTGAAAGAAGAAACAACTGTTTGGCGGAGGCATATACAGTACAAACATCAAAACAACAATAAACACAAGCATAACATAAGCATTACCCCCCCCCCCCCCCCCCCCCCCCCGTGCCATCTCTGAGGCAGATGAACAACTTCTATGAGCCCCGGCCGACCCCAGCAGTCGGGCGGTGGCGGATCAGAAATGGTTTATAGTATTGTGTGTGCTGTAGTGAGCTGAACTCACTGTATGGTGGAGATAAGGAGGTGGGAGTATCTGTTCTAACAGTTATAAAGATAGTGTTTCTGAGGAAACTGAAACAACATCAACTGTGTTTGGTTTATCCCACACAATGTCCACGCAGGGAGGCCGTTGATAGTGTGTGTGTGTGTGTGTGTGTGTGTGTGTGTGTGTGTGTGTGTGTGTGTGTGTGTGTGTGTGTGTGTGTGACGTGTGCGTGCATGCGTGTGTGGGTGTGTGTGTGTGTGTGTGTGTGTGTGTGTGTATGTGTGTACTTACCATACTATTGCTAAACGTGTGAGACACATGTCACCACAAAGTGCAATTTGGAAATATTTGGAGAAAAAAAATTAAAGCAGAAATAACATGCATTTTAAAACGTTTTTTAATATTTAATATCATATTTTCTATGTCCCTCACGCGAGCCAATCCACAAGTCCACAAAGCATTGCTGATGCAAGGCGTGGTGGGCTTGTAGATTAGCTGTGGCTGCAACGTGGCACCGCCAAACGGCGAAGGATAAATTGGCTGCCTCGCTGTAAAGACACAGACACACACTACAGAACCCGGACTCGCTGTAAAGACACAGACACACTACAGAACCCGGACTCGCTGTAAAGACACATACACACACTACAGAACCCGGACTCGCTGTAAAGACACACACTACAGAACCCGGACTCGCTGTAAAGACACAGACACACACTACAGAACCCGGACTCGCTGTAAAGACACAGACACACACTACAGAACCCGGACTCGCTGTAAAGACACAGACACACACTACAGAACCCGGACTCGCTGTAAAGACACAGACACACACTACAGAACCCGGACTCGCTGTAAAGACACAGACACACACTACAGAACCCGGACTCGCTGTAAAGACACAGACACATACTACAGAACCCGGACTCGCTTGCTGCTCGGTGGAACGCACACACCTTTAATCACACCTTTAATCATCACACAACTTCACTTTAATCCATATAAATAAATAAATGATAACAGGTCAAGCTGAAATGGGTGATTCATTTGGAAGTGATGGCAGACTCTCTTTTCCTCTCCAGCTCTGCACTGATAGTCACCGTAATCACGATATTCCAGGCACTTTGATTTAAGCATCATCATATTTTAAAGTCCACATTTTTATTCTCCCAGTAATTTTCGGAAGAAAACAATATTACTATAGGTAGTTTGCCGTAAAAAAAGTGTAATGCCAAAAATTTCCGCCACACAAGATCATGCAGTGGCCATGTGAAAACGGGGCTTACTACTTGTGTGCCGGAAACGAGCTAATCTAGTTTGATGTCACAAGTATAGTCAGATAAATATGTATGTACAGTATAGACACAAATGTGTTTGTTTGTGGTAGCTATATGCAGTGATTAAAATAGGGTGCATTTTGCATCCAAAAACGCAGTTAGTTAAGGGATGCAATAAAACAACAACCTCTGCATCCATGGGATGCACTATACTGTACTACTGTACTTCTGTTTTTTATTCTAGTTTATTTTGCTAGCTTTAGTTATAATAATAATGTCTTCTTCTGTTTTCTACATGAATATAACCAAATCATAACCATATAAAATTAAATGGGAGTTAAATGCTGCAATTTGTAAAAAATGGCAAAATATGACTCCTAACATCGTTGAAGTGGGACTCATAAAATGTCCCCGGGACTCATCTAAAAACCATCCCTGCATCCCGGGACTCATTACATTGAAAACCTATTTACATCACTGCTATATGCATGTGTGTCTGTGTGTGTGTGACCTCTAGCTACAGTAGTAATCAAGCAGAGGGTTTAGGTGCATGCGTGCGTGTGGGCGTGCGTGCGTGCGTGTGCGTCTGTGTGTATGACCTCTGGCTGGGTAATCAAGCAGAGGGTCTAGGGTTACAGTCTGGAGGTCATCCTCCATTATTCCATGGCATTGCTGCCAGTGTCCACTGTGAGTTTTACGGCTATGGCTCGTTTGTCAACAAGTCAGCAACCTTGTGTGTGTTAGTGTGCGCGTGTGTGCGTGTGTTCTTTCTGTGACACAACAAAGGCACCGTTGACCTTACGTGCAATTTGCTCTGGAGTCCGCCTTTCTAAGTCTTCCCCTTCATTTACAATGCAGGTATTTAGCACATGCTGTGAATCTTATCCACAGACACTTAAGTGCAAGATCAGTGTGAATGGCATGAACCTTCAACAACAAATTAAAAGGTAAGTTGTGAAATGAATAGAAAACGGAACAACAATTAAGTGCTCCAAAGTATCTAGGATACTGAATGCTCCCAGCCAGGCCCAATGGCTATGTATAGCCATGTATGTTCAACATCTCTATTAAAGCATGTCTCCCATAGCCAAGGAGACTATTAAAGCATGTCTCCCATATAGGCAAAGAGCCATACAGCCTCATCTCTATTAAAGCATGTCTCCCATAGCCAAGGAGACATACAGCCTCATCTCTATTAAAGCATGTCTCCCATAGCCAAGGAGACATACAGCCTCATCTCTATTAAAGCATGTCTCCCATAGCCAAGGAGACCAACAGCCTCATCTCTATTAAAGCATGTCTCCCATAGCCAAGGAGACCAACAGCCTCATCTCTATTAAAGCATGTCTCCCATAGCCAAGGAGACATACAGCTCTTAAGTATAAATTCCCTTTTTGTGTTTCATTTGCAGACAGAAGTTTTAATATATTATCGGGTAAATATAAAACTGGACTGTATCCCTAAAGGACGCTATGGCATTATTTGTATTGGCCCGCAATATGTGAAGCATTTATCAAGGGTCTGTGAGGGGAGGGAAAGTAATATTTGCAATATAAATATTTATAAGATTTTTTCTTTGCTTTTTCCAGTATCTCCTCTCCCACATGACCAATGTGTGTTAACTCTCCTATACACTGCTGGCCTCTGCTTCCCTGTGTACCAGCCAGAATGTGCATATCTTTACTTATTTCTATATACTGAGCAATATTGCAATATTAATTAGGATAATCTGTATGTACACAATGATGAGCTGATGTCAAGGTCACTGTGACCTCATAAAATATTATTCTGCAGATCAAGTATTCATTCACTACATACGAGTCTGGGCAGACAGACACGGATATAAACAGAAACTGGTTGGCGGAGGCATATACAGTACAAACATCAAAACAAGATACAATAGCCTATTTAGTTTAGCTTGTTGTTATGACTTATGCACTTATCTTGTTAAATCTTGCCTCCTGCTGTTGCTGCTGCGACGTGCTGCATGATGCATTTATTTCCTATAGTACTGGTTGCTTGCTGAAACAACCCACTGTCCTCAAAGTGAAAAACAAAGGCTTGTCTCGTCTCGTCTCGTCTTGTCTCGTCTTGTCTTGTCTTGTCACATCTTGTCCCTTGTCATCTCAGGCTAACAGCTGCCACCTGGTTGCCACCACCCTCCATGCTCACTAGAGCACCCTGCTTCTTTTCTCCTTGTTGACTCGTTTCCTTCAGTCTGTTTCCACTGAGCAGCAGACCTCAGGCGTTTGTTTTTCATGGGGAAAATCCAGTAGAGAGACTTAAGTCTGTCAGCAGGTCTATGCCATTGGGGAAGCTATAGGGCGATAGGGGGTATAGTGTTAGCAGCCCATTTTTAAATTACAGTCCCTTTTGGATGTTATCTTTTGAGGCATATTTGTGTTTTTTTTGGCTGCGCATGAAAAGACAACCTTAGACCTCCTTGACTGATTGAAGAAGTTACATCATTGGCCGGCTGGTTGCCCTGACGACGGGCTAGCCAATGGTGGTCCCTCAGGCTATATATTATCCAGGATAGAATCCAGGTTTCTATCCTTGGCTAAAACCAGAGTAATATAGTAAGAGAGTGGCGACACTAGCGTTTACTCCCATTGTTACAAAGGAATGCGGAAGTGTTCAATCTATCTCAATGGGATAGTTCCAGCCATAGGAGCAATGTTTGGAACTATAGCCCTTAGGCACCCGCTTTGCGGCGAGATCAAAGCGTGTTGCTACTCTCCTAATCTAACTCTGGCTAAAACAACATAACCAGCCAATCGCACCCAAGAGTACCCAAAGCACTTTACATAAAACAGTAGGAACAACTTTAATTCAAGAAACAAAAATAAAAACAAAAAGGCAAGTAAAATGTCGGTGCTAGTGCTAGGTTAAAAACATGAAAGGCTAAGCAAGTGATGGGGGGACATCTTAACCAGACCTCAGCTGGGGAAGGCTATGTTGAAGATGTGGGTTTTGAGTGAGGTTTTGAAGAAGAGGAGGGAGGAACTGAAATGATTGGGGAGTTCATTCCAGAGGTTGGGGGCAGAGACATAGAAGGCCCTGTCCCGCCAGGTGCGGTACTTGGCCTTGCGGACCCTCAGGAGGTTGGCTTCACTGGACCTGAGGGGGAGGGAGGTCGTGTAGACCAGTGTAGGTCGTGGAGGACAGGTGTGATGTGGTCTCTGGAGTGTGTACTGGTGAGCAGGCGGGCAGCTGAGTTTTGGACATGCTGGAGTTTATTGAGGACTTTGGAGGTGGTGCCGTTGAGGATGCTGTTGCAGTAATCAATCTGGGATGTAATGAATGCGTGGATGAGTGTTTCGGCGGCAGGGAAAGTCAGAGAGGGCCGGAGGCGGGAAATGTTCCTGAGGTGAAAGAAGGCAATTTTGGTGATCTGGTTTATGTGGGGTAGGAACGAGAGGGTGGAGTCGAATGTGACACCAAGGTTTGCGAATGTGGGTGGGGCTGGTGAGGGAGTTTGGGCCAATTTCTGATTTATTGCAGTTGAGTTTTAAGAAGTTCTTTTGCATCCACATTTTAATCATCGTTCCAGGCTATGGGATGTAGTGAGTGGAGTAAATCTATGGACTCTGACCCATTTGATGGGTGTGTAATTTAACCCATTGCACCATGGGTGCAAATCTTGGGGGGGGGGGGGGTGATTTTAGGAGTAATTTAGAACCATAAATAAATAAACAATAGTACTAAAATACTTATTTAATAGAACCTGCACCCAGAAGAGTTTGGCCCGTTCGGCCGTTCCCTTTAATCGAATCCTTGCTCTTGTTCCGCCTCTAAAACACTGTATCCGTAATATCCGTATCCCTCCTGTTAGTTCGACCGGATTAATGTTGGTGAGGGATGCGTTAAAACGACCGGATTAATGTTGGTGAGGGATGCGTTAAAACGACCGGATTAATGTTGGTGAGGGAAGCGTTAAAACGACCGGATTAATGTTCGTGAGGGATGTGTTAAAACGACCGGATTAATGTTGGTGAGGGAAGCGTTAAAACGACCGGATTAATGTTGGTGAGGGATGCGTTAAAACGACCGGATTAATGTTGGTGAGGGATGCGTTAAAACGACCGGATTAATGTTGGTGAGGGATGCGTTAAAACGACCGGATTAATGTTGGTGAGGGATGCGTTAAAACGACCGGATTAATGTTGGTGAGGGATGCGTTGCTCCCGTGCTTGCGGTTATGTTTAGGTTATAAATGGAGTTGGAATAACTGAGGTTCGGGAGGTTTGGCCAAGCAGAAGACAACCCACCTGCCACTGCCAACTCCACCCTTGCCAACCATGCCAACCACTCACCCACCTCCAACCAGCCTGGCCACTCCTACCTCACCCATCACCGGGGGTATTTAAACTCAAGTGTAAAAAATGCCAGTGTGCTAGTTTCCAGTAAACGCAGCACACACAAACGTCAAGAGAACTAATAGTATTATTTCTCATTCAGCCTAGCAGCTCAGCATCACCGTCACACAGCTCAGCATGGCAGCTCTGCCCAACCTGAACGTGATCAACTTCTTGCTGAACATCCACGCCTCGGACGACGAGGATCTTTTCATCGGTACTCACCAAGCCGTCGCCGCCGCCGATCCCAACGTCGTGCCCGACACTCCACCGGACCAGCACGGCTTACCCAGGTCAGCAGCCAACGCGCCTCCCGGTCCCGCCGCGTCCGACCTCAACCGGACACCCCGGGAGTTCCGCGAGGGTCCACGTCCCTCCCCGGACGTCCACCCTCTCCACCCCCACCCCCCTACCAAAGGAGCTCCAGCCACCTCAGCCTCCTCTACCCTGCACACGGCCAGTATTCTCCATCCACCACACACCACTATATTAATGCAAACTCTACCTGGTTCTCTCCCTTATGCCCCACCCGTTCCTCCCTCCCATTTCCAGCAGGCCGCTGCACCCCACCTCTACCCCCCCACCCCACCTCCTCTCCCTTTCAGTACAATCAAACATCCTAAAAACTAAATCACATCTGGGCCGTGGCTCAGCGGTCCAGGCACCTTGGCTGGTAATCCAGTCTGGCAGTGTGCCTTTACTGCATGTCATCCCCCCCATCTCTCTCTCCCATTTCCTGTCAGCCTCTCCATAAAAAATATATTTGAAAGCCACAAAAAACATAAAAAAATAATACAAATAATAAACCGTACATCATCAAGACATCATCTCATTCCGGCCAATCACAATTTGCATCCTCACCTTCGTCATCAATGTTTGTGTTACGCAATGTTTGTGTTGTTTACACAAACACTCACAATTGTCCATTCATCGTCAATGGCCTTTAATGTTTGTGTTGGGACAAAACGTGGGTAACATAAAACACACAAAAAAGTTATATATACAGTATATATATATATATATATATATATATATATATATATATATATATATATATATATATAAATATATATATATAATTAATGTAGATACTTGAATACATTTTGTAGTTAAATATTGCTGAGACCAAATCCAGTGCTGTGATTGTGATGTGTCTATGGAGTTGACATCACTCTAATAGACCCCCAGGTGTGGTAGAATATTCAAATATGTCTTCCCTTTGTATTTTTTGTTCCTTCCTGAAAGCCTTAAGGCCCAATCAAAATACCACCACGTTACTGACATCATAATATGAGGAATATTTTGAACATCTAGCCATATGTTTTTTTTTGGTTGTCTTGTCTTGTCTTGTCTTGTTTGATTAGTGAAGATTGGCATGATGATACACAATTAAACTTCAATCAAACCTTCAACTTCATGGGTCTGTGCCTGCAGCCAACTGGCTCTGTCTGAGGTCGTACTCAACACAATAAGTGGTTCTCAAAGTGGGGTCTGGGGATCCCCAGGGTTCCTTGAGAGGGTTCTATGCAGGGGGTCCCCAACAAAATGACAGTTTAACCACTTTAACCTTATTTTTTTACTTTCTCTCTTTGGCCCATAATTGTCGGCCTACAACTTGCAATGTTGCAGTTTTTTGCTGTTTGTTATTTATTTGTTTTTTTTGTTAATAATTCAGTTGTACTTTTCAGATGGTGTTTTGTGTGCCAAACACATCAATGTTAGAGGTCCTTGGAACACCACATGTAACTGTTTGAGTATCATGGAGGAATTAATACTAACATTTGAGCACTGAACTATCAGGAGCTTTTTCTTTATTTTTTAAATGACAAGTTAATTTGACAGGAGTTTATTAGATGTCCATATAGCCTACAGACTCCCCCTTCTCAAGTCATTCATCTAATTTCTGGAAGGTGTGCCCTTGGCATGTATATTTAGTAAGTGGGACAGCTGTGTTGCGGTATCCATGGAGACATTTTGGGCATAATAAACAGTGATGACAAGTGGTGATGAATAGCATCTTTGCGGCTGAATAATGACTTTGAATAAAATATTCATATCCTAGTAACACACGAGAGGAAAAACGAGCCACAGCGTTGATTCAAAAAAACATAATCCTTTTATACATGTGGTATATTGCTCATAATCCCAAGTAATTTATTACTGTCAGGAGACGTAAAAGTGTGTGTGTGTGTGTGTGTGTGTGTGTGTGTGTGTGTGTGTGTGTGTGTTGTTACTGTCAGGAGACGTACAAGTGTGTGTGTGTGTGTGTGTGTGTGTGTATGTCTGTGTGTGTGTGTGTGTGTGTGTGTGTGTGTGTGTGTGTGTGTGTGTGTGTGTGTGTGTGTGTGTGTGTGTGTGTGCGTGCGTGCGTGCGTGCGTGCGTGCGTGTGTGTGCGTGCGTGCGTGAGTGTGGTTGGGTGGGTGGGTGGCCATGCAGCGCATTCTAATTTCATGCAAGATTTCGATGATTTAGTAGTCATTTAATAACATATACATAATGAGAGCACAGTATGATAGATCCACCCACTATCAATCTGTGTAGCCCAATTAAGGCCGGTCATAAAAAATACTGACATTATACATGTTGAGCATTAGCATGAATACAACATTACGGTATTTCCGTATTCATGTTTTGTAGACCAAATGAAAAGGAAGTGTGTGAGATGGCGTCCTACGTTGGAAGCTGTTGTTGCGACCAAAGGTCGCAGTTAACTATGGACTCGTGCATTTTGATTTTAATAATCTTTTTGATTTTGATATTTCCAGCATGCAACCAAGTGTAAAATGACTTATACTGGATCTCTTGTCCACTAGTCCCTTCCTAACATTTTAGTCCAGTTTTTATTTGTTGACAAAATTGTCAGTATATTTAGTCATAGTTTTAGTCATCGTAGCTTACTTTTCATGTAGTTTCCATTTAGTTTTCGTCAGTGAAAAAAGGTAGTCGATGAACATTTTTGAGTGGTGCAACCACTCCTACAATCAGCAATGTCCATGTACCTACCTGTGTGTACACCTGTGTACCTGTGTACATGAGCCTGAGTATGTTACCGATTTAGACCAGTAGGGGGCGGCAGAAACAGAGGGAGGGGTAGTGCTGTGTAATGAGAGAGAGAGAGAGAGAGAGAGAGAGAGAGAGAGAGAGAGGGGGGGGGGGGAATTGCACCACTCAGTTCACACGTGTGTGATTTTCGTCTAATTTTAGTCGACAAAATCAACACTGGTCTGAACAGGATGGGCAGAATTTCATGAGACCTCGACCGAATCATGGGTTCACACACACACATTATATATTCCAGATTTTTACATGAATGATGCTAAAGAATGATGATAAAAGATGTGTTTTTGGACATCGCAAACATGTACTTGGAATCACCTTTCAAAGTTAGTGGAAGGCAAAATTAAAGCCATTTCCAGTTTTTGCTGAATAATTAGCTCATTAGGCAAATACTCAAATCGCCCAATAACATGCAACTTTTAGCAAACAAGCTTAATCTCATCTGCTAAGCCCATAGATGTTGGGCATTTTAATCATAAAAGTTTACAGGAAACTTTTCTGAGATCAACAAATGGCCCTATGGGGTTTACAACATATTACGTTGAGAACCAGTGTTCTAGGCTGAGGCATTTTGAGGTTATGATGATGCAGGATACTGCTAGTTGATTGTTATGCTGCAATCTTCCTTTAACCTCCCTCCACCCCCACTCAGAGTGGAATGGACTGACTTGTGCTCTGAACTGATCACTTGAACTCTCTGCACTTTATTTTATTCACTATTTTTGTTTTGTTTTGCACTTGTCCTAATGTTGTTGTAACTGCACTCTGCTGTCCCACCAAACCAAATTCCTAACATGTTTACATGTCATGGCAATAAAGTCTTCTGATTCTGAATGAAAGCTTCCATAATTTACCCTGAGTAGAATACCATGTTTCAACCACAGTAGTTTTACATCTTCAAAGAGCATCAGGTTAATATAATGTTGTGAGATTTCTGTCGGTATCAGAAACATCAAAGGAAGACCGGCAGGGCTGCACAATAAGAGAAATGTTCATGGCAGCAGTCGAGATGGGGTTTCCGCGTGCCAAACACATGTATCAATTTAGAGGTCCTTGACCTTGTTTGAGAACCCATTTTCATCGAACGGTGGTCCGTGGCTCAAAAGCTGAATAAATAATGGGCCTTGAAATGAAAGGGGTTGAATACCACTGGCCTATAGCACTGAATTACAGTGCACGAGAGCCTAGCAGTGAATTACAGACAGACACAGAGCCTATAGCAGTGAATAACAGACAAACACAGAGCCTATAGCAGTGAATTACAGACAGACACAGAGGTCCGCGGCATATAAACGTCTTTAAATAAATACTTTTTGAAAAGTCTACGAGGGAAATTAACGGGGATTTCTTTTCCGGGTCTCTCGTTGTCATAAAAGGGGGTGGGACTGCGACACTCAGTGAATTACAGTCAGGCACAGAGCCCTCCAGCAGTGGAAACGCAACAACGTGTGGGGAGGGTTAATTGGCATAACGAGCAATTTGGAAGAAAAAAGGGGGTAGATAATTGGCTACTCTATTCATCATAAGAACACGTTGATGGAAGTAATACCCTGATGTCACTTAATATTTCACTGTTGACCTTAATTTGTTGCATGCTGCAGAATTAAATTTGTCATGACATTGTTATTCTCCAAAGCGTATTACTATAATGTTTTGGTCTAGACTCTATATAATGCAATATTACAACCACGCGCAAACTCCAGTCAACTATATTCTCTCCCATTCCCATACCCCATATTTCAGAAAAATAAATGATACAAATCAATTGTGGGGCTTTTCAATTATTCACTTTCAATTAACCTACCTCCTCTCCAATCTGACTCTCTCCGTCTTCTTCATCCTTTTCCCTCACTCTGACACAGACACAACTGTGCGTACGTGTGCGTACATGTGAGAGTACGTGTGTGTGTGTGTGTGTGTGTGTGTGTGTGTGTGTGTGTGTGTGTGTGTGTGTGTGTGTGTGTGTGTGTGTGTGTGTGTGTGTGTGTGCGTGTGCGTGCATGCGTGCGTGCATCAGTTGTATTGTTGTGCTGAACTCCTCACTGATAATAAAGTTATTGTCTGGAAACAAGACCACAAGGATTTTTTGTGATATCATTTTGGACTATTATGCGTTTGACTGACTGTAATCAATAATCAGGCCGGAGACATTTGTGTCCCTCCTGTATGTCCATGAAGCCAACATGGTCTTTCAGTCTCTCTCTCCCCCTCTCTCTCTCTCTCTCTCTCTCTCTCTCCACCCCCCCCCCCCCCACGGGCACCACTCTAGTTGAATATAAATATGAATAAAATAAAGGTGTTGTGAAACTATAAAAAAGCATTGTGCATTTCCCATTCTCTCTCTCTCTCTCTCGCTCTTTCTCTCGCTCTGTCTCTCTCACCCACGCAAATGCCAGCATGCACACACGCACATAGTTCTAGATGGCCCACACCGTAAAAACCGTAGTCATACATTGTGCAAAATCCAAGCAGCATACTGTCCGGAAGCACTTTGTGAACAGTAGAGGCGCAAGACACCACATGGCCTTGATTAGACTATTAAAAATCATAAAAGAAAATGTCATAGGCTCAAAAAGGCTATTGTGGGGGGAAAACATAATCGGTCTTGCAGCAAACAATGAATAACTGTGATTTAGGAGGAAAAAAAGTTGCAGACTCAAGGTCTACCTGCTTACCTAAAGTATTTTCACTATATTAGTATAAAAGGCAGGTGGCTCGCGCACATGTGTGCTGGACTAAGGTAAGTACAGTGAAGAGAAGAGAGTCCACACACAGGTTTGCTCCAAAGGTGTTTTATTTTATTCAAAACACCATGAATAAGACACAACGTTTCGGCCGTGAATGGCCTTCATCAGGTGATAATAGCCAGTATGTGATACCTCCCTTTTATACAAGTCGTCACATCACGTGACTGATGCTGACTGGGCAGGTGATTCACAAACACCAATAAGTGACATGACAATAAATATGACAATTTAAAACTATTAGCTCATTTTTCACATTGAAGTCCTCCTTAGAGCTGGTTCTGCAGATACCTGTTACTTTACCTGAGATACCAAGTAACTATAGTAACTAAAGTTGTCAAATAATTGTAGTGGCGTAAAAGTACAATATTTGCCTCTGAAATGTAGCAGATTAGAAGTAAAAGTACTAAACATTTGAAATACTCCAGTAAAGGAAATGTACTAAAATCATACAGTAGGCTACTTAAGTTAATGTACTTAGTATTACTTTCCACCACTGGTTGTTATATAGTACCATACAGATCAAAATAAGGTTGTATTCACAAAAGTATAATTGATTGCAGCTTTAGTGTTGCACTTTATTACCCAGAGAGTTGAGCCAGAAGGCAAAGCTGTCTACCGAGCAATCTTCGTTCCTACTCACCTATATGGTCATGAAAGAATAAGGGCTGAATACAAGCGACCAAAATCTGATTTATCCAACGGGTGGCTTCTCACCCTTAGAGATAGAAGTTCAGTCACGCGAGAGAGACTCGGAGTAGAGTCGCTGCTTCTTCGCCTGGAAAGGAGCCAGCTTAGGTGGTTCGGGGCATCTGGTTAGGATGCCTCTCTGGCGTCTCCCTAGGGAGGTCCTCGAGGTTCCACTGGGAGGAGACCCCAGGGCAGACCAAGGCGCATTTGGAGGAAACACATCGACTCACTGGCCTTGGAACGTCTCTGGATCCCCCAGGAGGAAGTTACTAATGTTGCTCTGGAGAGGGAAATGTGGAGCTCTCTGGTGGAGCTCTGAGACCCGACTACGGATACGCGGTTGAATATGGATGGATGGATGGATGGATGGATGGATGGATGGATGGATGGATTACCCAGAAGGGTTCTACAGGCTTGAGTAACAGTAGATTGTTTAATATGCTTCAGTGAAGTCTGTTGTTATTTAAAGCATATTATGAGCTAGTGTCATATTATGAGCTTGCATTGTATTGCCAGTGATTTAGGAGTTTGACAATATAATGTGGGTGACCGAGTCTCGTTTGGGAGTCTGTGTGTGATTCGTCTGCTCATTTTGGCCTCGTTTGCACAGCTCTGTGTGCTTGCCTTGTAATATTCAGTTTAATAGACACAATATTTCCTCATGTTCAGTGGAATGAAATGCATTCATTTCACGGGTGAATCAAAATGATAATTTTCGATCCATGTAAAGTGCAACTGATTACCCTCAAAAACACTCTAAAATTTATTTTTATTATTAACATAGCAACTGAATGTACTGCTGTTTGGAAGAGTTTCTCAAAGCGGGGTCCATGGACTCTCAGGGATCCTGGAGGGGCTTCCAATTATCACCGATGTGACAGTTCTTGCTATTGAGACACTGTAGTCTATATCAATGGTAAATGGTGCATTAAAGCACTTTTATCCAAAGCACTTTACATTCTTCAGCCATTCAGGAAACCATGCATTGCACCAACCTGAACATCGCGAGTAGTGGTTCAGATCGAGTCTTGCTCAAGGACACTTCGCTGTTTTCAATAGCTAGTCAAGTCAAATTTAGATTTTTAGTTTAGTATATGTCTTTTAAATGCTAAATTAATTAGTTTTAGTCCATTTGTTAGGCATCTTAAATGTGTTAGTGTTAGTCTAGTTTTAGTCGACTAAAATGTGTTTTGGCGGGCCTTGATGCCGTCGTAATGGCTTATTTTGCACAAAAAAAATGAAAAGACAAAAAAAAACGATGGGCTATATAATTCCATAATATATATTATGGAATTATATATATATATAATGGTATAATGTCATCATACCAGATTGTCTCTCAAAAGTGACGACAAAAGTTTTTTTAAATTATAATAAAAAAGCAACTATTTCTACTTCTAGGCATTTATACCGTGCGGTGCAGGGTGTGATTCTACCACATATACCCACTCAGCTACAGGCAGCCACCGCCATTAGAAGGCAGGTTGTCTGGGCTGCTGCGCCACGGTTTACACTGACAATTAAATCCCTGGAGTCACTGGGGGGGAGAGAAAGAAAAACCCCGAGAGGGGAAAGTGAATGAGCGGTGCTTTCGCTTACCTCAGCAACTACCGCTGAGGTGCCCTTGAGCAAAGTACT
This sequence comes from Protomyctophum bolini, assembly GCF_963924005.1. Lineage (NCBI taxonomy): Eukaryota > Metazoa > Chordata > Actinopteri > Myctophiformes > Myctophidae > Protomyctophum > Protomyctophum bolini. The sequence continues at coordinate 28,262,620 of NC_137862.1, read as the reverse complement.
TAACACTCAACCGCTCCAGTGGAGCTGCTTAGTGGCAAACCGTAGAAGACAATGGTTCTACTCAGGAGATGTGTGTCACAGCTAGTCTCACACCAACAGGCCACCTGGAGCAAACCCCGGCGACAGTTTGTTTAACGTGCTCATTGGAAATTAGAACACATGGCGCTCCTTTTGTCCCGTCTCCATGCTAGTATAGGACCTCAGGGGAAAAGCTGAACCTAAAGAGTTTTTTAAACTTTTAACTTAGCTTTTAACTTCCCTTCACCGTACAGAGGGAACCGGCTTTTGCAGTGGCAGCTCCCAAGCTTTGGAATGAGCTGCCTCTGCACTTTCAGGTGTTTAAATCACGCCTCAAGACGTATCTTTATTATTTGGATTTTCCAGGAATACTATGAGCTGTTTTTGATGTTGAAAGTGACACTGTGTATATGTTGTTTGTTTTTAAATGAAGTTGATCATTTTAAAGCACTTTGGTACAACTTTGTTATGTGCTATAATGAATAAATATGGTATGGTATGGTAACCTAAAATAAATTCTAGACTAGTGATTGTGATTGTCATTACCACTTATAACCCATACAAGTGTTGCGTTGTGAGTTTGCAGATGTGCTATATTTTTTGAGTTGGGCCTAACCGTTCCAAAGGGCAATGTTGACGAGCAGCCTAAAGGGCTACAATACATCTGTTGATCTTCACACTGACCACTAGAACTATCACAGCAAGCCAAATGACGTCATGATGACATTATATGATGACTCTGGTGACGTTCAGAACTAGGCCAGATCACAGTCCATGTGGGGATGATCTTTACGTCATTTCCAGGACGTATTCACCATTTGAAAAAATATATCTTATTCTATTCGTCCAGGTCCTGGCCATGCTTGCTGGGATAACAATACCACTACAGTACAGTACAGTACAGTACAGTACAGTACAGTACAGTACAGTACAGTACAGTACTACTCGCACACACGCACGCACTTACAGCATGAGCCGCTCAGTTCACACCGGTGTGATTTTGTTTGCAGAACGTTCATCCATTTTGCCTAACGTCCATCCATGCCTATGACTATTCGCCTATGACATGTCCGTGTGACTCCACACAGGAAGTCTCTGAGGTACAGTGCGGTACAGTACTGTACCTCGCGTTGCGACGCATTGTGAGCTTGTAGATCGGCTATTTTCAAATGGCCGAAATGTATAGGGTTATAGTTGTTAATGTATATTTTCTAAAATCTCCAATGTAACTAGTAACTAAAGTTTTCAAATAATTGTGGTGGAGTAAATTTAAAAATGGCTCTGAGATGTAGTGGAGTAGAAGTAAAAGTACTGGAAATTGGAAATACTCAAGTGAAGTACAAATACCTCAAATTTGTACAGTACTTAAGTAAGAGTACTTAGTTACTTTCCACCACTGGTTTTATGGAAGTGGAAGTTGCACCAGTTACTATTTACAGCTGATTGCTGCGAGGCGACGAGGGAGAGGAGACTGGAGTGGTGCCAAGTCGGGGAAATTATGCACAACAGAATGTGATAACCTACCTGACAGCTTAAAGTTTACCTACATAGCTTCTAATAATAGATGAACACAATGGAGGGGGACACAAAACAAAAACAACTATGGCTGTCTGGCTGTTCTCACTAACCTATATCCAAAATGACAAGTAGGTGGACCTTAATTACTCCCCAGTGGATATTATCTGTACATGTGTATTAACATTCAGTAGTTAAAAAGTCTAAATACATTTTTTTTATAGCCTACCTCAGACCATTTACATCTAAAATACATAAATCAACTATGTTGATAAATGTTATGTTCCAGCCATATATGCGGGACAAACTGCATTGGCAAAGAGTGTTATAGGCTACTGTATACAAAATGGCACATTAAAAACGAAGACCATAATCAATATATTTCAACTAACATCAAATACATATTCATAATATATCATCTACACAACATCAATACAAAAGTTCCACAAAAACCAAACAAAAGTGCATGCATTTTCAAAAAAATACTATTGTTGACAAAAATAAATACATACAGTATATCATGCATACACTAACGGATACACAGAGAACTCAAGCTATTTGTAGGCTACAGTTTAAGAATACAAATGTAAAAGAACAGAAAACGAAAGGCAGCAATGTGTTTTCATGGAGGGCTAATGTGTGTTGCATTCAACCTCTCACCTATTCATGGTGGAGGCAACCATGCATGCAAGGCAGCAGCAAGCAACCCACTCGTTGGGAGCAGGAATACGGCTTCAGTGTCTCACTCAAGGACATTTCCACACACAAAGCCACGAGGAGGGAAATAAGGTTCGTCAGATCTGCTATCACACAGCAGAACACATGCTCACTGTAAACTGAATAATTATCATTGTCAAGATATGGAGATAATATTACAAATACAAATGAATGTGTTGTTTAAAAATAGAGCAGCTTACAGTACATGCATACAGCCGAGACAATGAGACGAGCACAAAGCTGTGGAGGTGGAATCAAAGAAAGAAAGAAAGAAAGAAAGAAAGAAAGAAAAATAAAGACAAATCCAGTCTAGTGCGACTCTAAATCCAACATGTCTTGTTTTGGTCTCGCTGTCAGAGAGGGTTTTGATTGTGTTTAATGAGGATATCCATCAAATGGCCTTAAAGGGCAAACCACTAAAGTGGTCCTTCTTAATCAATGACGAACGACATTACTGTATCTGTCTCTCTGTGCCTCCACCTGCTCTCTGCATGCAGGTTCTAATCAGTGATCTTTTCAACTGAAACACCACCGTGTGAAAATGCGAGCTCGGAACATTACGGTCGGCATTATGTAGAGAGCCCTCCATTTAATGTCTTACCGTATTACCGTATATTACTGTATATCTCTGCTAAACTTGAGGTTTACGGGAAAATCTAGTGACCATAATTGCCTCCTTTTCTTCACGCAGTGCTATGCAGGTAGACCACATGGCATTCCCCTAGAAAATATTGAATATGAATATATTAAAAACTATATTTTTGGCATCTGCCACTTGAATTCTTGACTTGATTGATTGACGTAAAAATGGCCTCTCGATCAGCTCAAACCCACAAAGCAAGACTTTTGTTTTCAAGAGTGTTGCACACAAACGTCAGTAGCAATACAAAGTTATAGAAATATTTAAAGAAACCCTTCCATTCCTCTATTTCCCATTCCAAGTGTGTCTTATATGTAACGCCATCGCAGCTATTCCAAAGCACCCTCACTCAGGCACATTTCTTAACTATTTTAAGCAATGCAGTTTCTTTAGAGTTATGCAGATCTTGTTGAGCCGGTCATTTTGAAAGTAGCTCGCAAGTCAAAAAAGTGTGGGGCTTACGTGGCTAAATAGGTAATTGGACATGGTTTCCCCATGCTCTGTACTTGGCCCTCTGCTTTTCTCCCATCTACACCAAATATCTTCACAAAACAATAGCTGATTTGCATGATCACAACCGGCATCATTTGGCTACTTTTGGCTGAATGTTTTCCTATATTTTTCCCTAATGTTTGTTTGCCTGTTATGACATGGCCAGAAAAGGGATCATGTTGTTACAGGACCATACCAGTGTTTTTTGCATGTTTGCTTTCACATTACTCCACCAACCATTTATTTAATTTTTTATGTAAACTTTCAAGTCATGAAACCACCGGATCTGAACATTATCTATATAAACTATGTGACTCAACACAGTGACCATTGGAAATGTTTTCATTTTGGTTTTGTAATTCTTTTGTGAAAGTAGAGGATCACATTTATTAAATGAGATATCTCTTGCTTAGATTGTATGTTTTTTAGACTTTATAGCAGTGTTTTTCAACCAGTGGTCCGAGGACCACCAGTGGTCCTGGAGGGGGTTCCAGGTGGTCCCCAGTTAAACTTAAATGATGGAGAGTTGGTAACTAAATGGACCCTTATAGATCTTTAACCCTTGAGAGTGTAAAATTAACCCAAATGGATTGGTTTCATTGTACGCTGTCAAGAGTTAAATTATTGTTACTGCATTAACTTCATTTACAATAAGTGTACTTGTTATCTCTCAAATGGATGGTACCACGTCAATACAGCATGGAATAGTGCACCACATGTTATTCAACAACTACAACATATTCAAAGACACATTTTGAGGCTAAATGTCATCAAATGACAAAAAAGGTTGAAAACCACATGCTTTATAGTATGTTTTTCTGTAAATTAAAGGTCAGAGAAAGGTCAAGATATACAAGCTCATAACGTGTCACAAACTGTGAGCTTGTAGATCAGCTATTTTCACAACTGTTTGCCTACATCACATGCCTAAAGATGGTTGTACAACAATCCTTCCATGTCGCTTAATGAAACTTTAAAACCAAACAGCTGCTGTTGTTTTAGAACAAGAATATTAATCAAATGTAACAACAGCTGTTTTGTTCGGAGTAATCTCTAGCCACAGACCACTATCCCAGAACTCATTACATGTGAATAGGTGACAAATTGAAGTGCAGGTGAATACAAGATTTGTTTTGTGTGTGGATTGTTCTAGAGACATCTCGTTGGCAAGCTGGGATGAGGAAGGAGAATGTTATGTTATGCATTAGGAGGATTGAATGTATTGGGAAGTATTGGTTGCTATTGTTATTTTGTTTGGTTTTCTGCCTCAATTGGAAATAACTTTGAGTCAGCTATTGTTTTTTAATCACATATACTTCATTGACTGGGGTCCCCCAGCAGTCTGTACCTAATGGGTTTCCTCCTCCATGTTTTATTATCTATATTTTGGTCTGTAGATGCAATGTAGAGCCTAATTTCTTTCTTTCTTTCTTTCTTTCTTTCGATAATGTTAATGACGATACAATACATAATAAAATAGTGAAGTACATGTTGGTCTGGGCCGGTCCAGGCACCCTGTCTGGTAGTCCAGCCTGACAGTGTACCTCGGGTTCGACTCACGATCCCGACGGACTTTACTGCATGTCACCCCCCCATCCCTCTCCCCATTTCCTGTCATCCTACTGTCTGTCCCTCTATAGTCTCGCGTTGCCATACTGTTGCCTCTCACAATTTACAAATCATCAGTCATATACAGTCTGGACTCTGGAGCAACGGAAAAGCTATCATAAGTAAAATATAAAGCGGAAGAGGAGCCTCGACCTCCCCACTTCCGTTTCGTCGCGCACATTTATCCTAATATAAATAGAAAATATCTAAACGTATAATATATGCTTATTATTATAGCTTGTTGCTTAGGGAAAGGAAAATAAATAAATAAAATGAAAAGTATATAAAAAATATATTTTTGTGACCGGAAATAGCAGCTTCCTTATTCAGATTTCGGGAAGTGTAGTTCCAGAGTCAATATAGCATTCGGAGATTGTGGAATAGTTGTGTAGCTACGCGAGACTATAGTATACTAGTCCCTCTATAAAATGTAAAAATAAAGGCAAAAATAAAATGTTACTGTAAGAAGACAGCATGGGGGTCAAAAAGCCCTTTAGCAGCAATGGGGAGATGGAGTGTACTGCAATGCGGGGCAGGATAATGTAGCGTTGGGAAGAAGGAGTGCACAATGCAGGGCAGGATAATGTAGCGTTGGGGAGACGGAGTGCACAATGCGGGGCAGGATAATGTAGCGTTGGGGAGAAGGAGTGCACAATGCGGGGCAGGATAATGTAGCGTTGGGGAGGAGTGCACAATGCGGGGCAGGATAATGTAGCGTTGGGGAGAAGGAGTGCACAATGCGGGGCAGGATAATGTAGCGTTGGGGAGACGGAGTGCACAATGCGGGGCAGGATAATGTAGCGTTGGGGAGAAGGAGTGCACAATGCGGGGCAGGATAATGTAGCGTTGGGGAGAAGGAGTGCACAATGCGGGGCAGGATAATGTAGCGTTGGGGAGAAGGAGTGCACAATGCGGGGCAGGATAATGTAGCGTTGGGGAGAAGGAGTGCACAATGCGGGCAGGATAATGTAGCGTTGGGGAGACGGAGTGCACAATGCGGGGCAGGATAATGTAGCGTTGGGGAGAAGGAGTGCACAATGCGGGGCAGGATAATGTAGCGTTGGGGAGAAGGAGTGCACAATGCGGGGTAGGATAATGTAGCGTTGGGGAGAAGGAGTGCACAATGCGGGGCAGGATAATGTAGCGTTGGGGAGAAGGAGTGCACAATGCGGGGCAGGATAATGTAGCGTTGGGGAGACGGAGTGCACAATGCGGGGCAGGATAATGTAGCGTTGGGGAGAAGGAGTGCACAATGCGGGGCAGGATAATGTAGCGTTGGGGAGAAGGAGTGCACAATGCGGGGCAGGATAATGTAGCGTTGGGGAGACGGAGTGCACAATGCGGGGCAGGATAATGTAGCGTTGGGGAGAAGGAGTGCACAATGCGGGGCAGGATAATGTAGCGTTGGTGAGAAGGAGTGCACAATGCGGGGCAGGATAATGTAGCGTTGGGGAGAAGGAGTGCACAATGCGGGGCAGGATAATGTAGCGTTGGTGAGAAGGAGTGCACAATGCGGGGCAGGATAATGTAGCGTTGGGGAGAAGGAGTGCACAATGCGGGGCAGGATAATGTAGCGTTGGTGAGAAGGAGTGCACAATGCGGGGCAGGATAATGTAGCGTTCTGGGGGTACTGTGGCTCAGAACACCCGATGAGAAAACATATACTCTCACAGGCTACAGTGTCGTCGACCCTCCACTTTAATATTGTTTTCATTCAGAGAAGGTTGCTTCGAGCCTATTGTCACACATCACACCCCATGCATCACACAATGCCTGACACACACGCATACACACACGCACACACACACACACACACACACACACACACACACACACACACACACACACACACACATACAGACACACACAGACGGACACACGCACGCATGCATGCACACATGCAATATTCTCTTCATGCCACGATTCCACCTGCTGCCAGACATGTATGGATGTCCAATTATTATTGTTTTTCTTTTGTCCTCTCTCCCTCTATTTTCTCTTGTGTTTACGTTCCGCCTCTGCTTCCAGGGCTTCTGAGGAAAAAAGATTGAGATACAATTAGATTGCCATCATAATCTCTGGCACGCTTGGCTGTCCCTGATGTCCCGGTGTGTGTGTGTGTGTGTGTGTGTGTGTGTGTGTGTGTGTGGGGGGTGTGTGTGTGTGTGTGTGTGTGTGTGTGTGTGTGTGTGTGTGTGTGTGTGTGTGTGTGTGTGCGTGCGTGTGTGTGTGTGTGTGTGCGTGTGTGTGTGTGTGTAGGAGGGTGATAGTAATTGAAAAAGACAGTGGTGGCGCGTGTGCAGTATATCAACAACTGGTGTGTGGGCGTTTGTGTGTTTGGTTCCTCTCTACTTATAGTAAGAGAGTGGCAAAGGTCAGGACCAACGCCACAATTACAAGATTCTCTCTCTCTCTCTCTCTCTCTCTCTCTCTCTCTCTCTCGCACAATTGTAAGATATTGAAAGGACCACTTCACCACTTTTCAACCTACTGTATCTTCAGGTCCTCACTAATAATCATGATAAAATGGCACGATTTTTTCTACTCAGTCTGTGTCTCATAGGAGGGCTGTGGGAAGTTTAGAAACCATCCTCCAGTGACATCATCATTAGGCAGACTTTTTCTTAACAAGATTCTTTTACGTTTTTGTAAAAAAATCTTGTTAAAAATTGTGATGGCTTCTATTTTTGCATTGCAACTTTTCAGGACTAGAATGCCTGTAGTTTCTATTAGCTTGTATTCCCAATCGATGATGTCACTGGAGGACGGTTTCTGAACTGCACACAGCCTCCTATGAGACACAGACAGAGTAGAAAAAAATTGCGCCATTTTTTCATGATTATTAGTGAGGACCTATTATATGAAGATAGGTTGAAAAGTGGTGAAGTGGTCCTTTAAAGTTGGGGGGCCATGAGACAAAAAGAAAGAATTACCGTGTTAATATCGGAAACAAAAGCTGCATTCCTACATTTTCAGTGGCACGTATACATTCTTATTGCATTACTTAATTTACAATACGTGTTACACAAATAAGAGAATGTAGATTTATTTTTATTTTTATCAAATAATAATGGACCTTGACATGAAAAGGGGTGAAAAACCACTGCCGTAGATTTCAAATGGAAGACCAGGCTATGTTTGCTAAAGTAATATTACATTCAGGATGCAGATGAAATTGAACAATCGTGTCCAAACACAGAATACAATTTACTGTATATAATAAAAGCAGAAAACACAGTCAATTTACGAGTCTCAGAGTTAACCGTGCACTTATGCTCTATAAATCTACTATTTACTAGTGGCATCCCCCGTGCAGAACAGGGATTCCGGGTTGAAAGTGATGCAATGAACGCTTTAGATTTGAGAAAAGATTTATGAATGAATGTTGCAAAGTGCATTTCACCGCACGCATGCATGCACGCACACACACACGCACGCACACATGCACACATGCACACGTACGTGGACAGTCAGGCTTCCTATCCATCACTCTCTGGTCTACCATCAGAATGAAGCAATCTCCCAAATGAAATGGGTCCAAAGCTGCCTGCGGGGCCTAACGAACCATGGCCCACCTGTTCTAAATCAACCTTCTCACAGAGACAGAGACAGAGGCGAACAGAGAGAATTACAAGAGAGAGAGAGAGAGAGAGAGAGAGAGAGAGAGAGAGAGAGAGAGGAGGGGGGGGGGGGGGGGGGGGGGGGGCGCAGGAAAGGAGCACAAATGGAGAGAATAACACTTTGAGAGAATGAGAGAGAGAAACGGGGGGAGAAACGAGGGAAAGAGATTATAGAGAGGATGGAACTAACGAGGTCAAGGTGAATTTAACGGCATGTGTGGGAAGAAAATATACACATGACGGCAGAGAGAGAGAGAGAGAGAGAGAGAGAGAGAGAGAGAGAGAGAGAGAGAGAGAGAGAGAGAGAGAGAAAGAACAAAGCGGTTGTATTGGAATATATGGGAGCAAGACATACAGGGAGAGATGGAGAGAAAGAAGGAGCGAGAAGGGAGAGTCAGAGAGGGCAGAGAGAGACAGAGGGGAGGGGAGGGGGACTGTCTTCATGTGGTCACCTTTAACCCGTGTCTATATTGGTGTGTATGCTCATTAGTCAGGCTGCTAGGACAGCTACGACGTACGGGGCGAGAAAATGAAGTCAATGGACCAGAATGGGCCGAGCTGCTGCTGCTGTCTGGCTGGCTGGCTGGATGCATGCACGGTCCTGGAAACCACACACAGCATTCTCTCTAAAGCATTGTAAATCAATAGCACTTCACATCCCTGCACCTCCGTCGTCGTTCCTTTGGGAACGACACGGAGGCTTAGAATAACAAGAACCGCTCTGAAACGTGTTAATTACAGATGGGGGTACTTCACTGTTTTCTACCAGCTGCTGTGTATAAGCACAGCTGGTCAATTTTCGCTCGCCGGTGCTTTCACACCGCCCACTTGCTGTATAGTGGCGTGATGGGAAGCACAAGGCTGCCAGTTCGAACCCGGGCTCCCCCAGAGTTCGTGTCTAAGTGTCCTTGAGCAAGACTCTGAACCCCTAATTGCTCCCGACGTGCTGCTTGGTGCCTTGCATGGTTTCCGCCGCCATCGGTGTATGGACGTGTGTGTGAATGGGTGAATCTAATAATGCACAATCAGCTATATAAATGCACCATTTACCATTTTACCAGTGTTCTAATTCTAAACATGTACATTATATGACTGACCTTTGATTGTATACCTAAACACATACATAAACAAATGTTTAGTGTTGATAAAGTATTACCGGCGATTCAACATGTTCTTCTGTTGAACCTAAACCCTTGGATTTAGTGTGATTATCGTTGTATCAAATATAATATCTATACTATTACTGTAACTTCAAAACAAGTAGCACTTAAGGGGCGATAAGGCTTTGTATTCTACATAATGCAAGATGCCAGTAAAGTTTCATTATAGTTTTAATGACTTACTTGGCTTTCTATAGACTAGAGCACCAACGTCTGACATCACTTTCAGTAGAGAGCGCCAGTACACAGGTTCATGTATTTTTTTATTTGCATTGAAATCCCCATTGGGCGATTTTATTTGAAAAATAATAATAATAATAATATACGTCACGCCCAGCTGTCAACACATTGCGTTCCTGAGATTCCTCGTTGACGTAAGCTATATATTGATTACCACTGATATAGAAACATACAGTAGGTATTTCAGAAAACTGTCAATTGTCTGTAAATTCGCTGCAGTGTACTGATGAGTTGTGACATAAATTCAGCTAAATGATACCCACTATGCACGTTGTTGGCACATTACTTTTACACAACTGTAGTTCCCACCTCTCAAGTTCAAGATTTAGATTAGAAAGTACAAACTTGCAAAGCAAAGTATGTGGTGTCTTGAAAGATTACAGGCTGTACATCATGTCTTATCTTCAGTAGTTTAGAAAGAACAGGTATAGGCCTATGTGGTACTATAGATGGTTTTATAGAGATTTTGTTTATCGAGAAGCCATAGTAGGCAGGCTCGCTATTCTCAGATTTAGCTAAAACTACCAAGGTACAGTTGTTGCTGTATAATGGAGGAGGAGTAGAGGGTAGCACAGGTCCAAAACATTGTTGATTTTGTCGACTAATACTATGACGAAACATGTTCGTCGACAGCCTTTTTTCACTGACGAAAACAACATGGAAATGGAAACTGCATGAAAGCTATGATGACTATAAATAAGACTAAATATATTGACAATTATTGACTAAAATGTTTGCAAGGGACTAGTGGACAAGAGATCCAGTATAAGTCAAAGACACAAGTCATCTTACACTTGGTTGCATGCTGAAAATAGCAGATCTACAAGCTCACAACGTGTCGCACTGCTTGAAGATCGGTTATTTTCAGCAAGTGTAAAATCAGCCATTACGACGGCATCAAGGCCCACCAAAATACATTTCAGTCAACTAAATCAACTGTAGATTTAAAGTCGACTAAAAAACTAGACTGACTAAAACATTCCAGGTGACTAGTAGAATGTGACTAAAACCAAATGAAAACTATTCAAAAGAAAAAAAACTAAAATTAAAATGTGAGTCAAAATCAACACTGGTCCAAAAGTGAAATGAAAAGGACCTGTGGATAATTGGACCGGTTGGAATAGACCCGAGAAGACATTGAAAAATGACTGGACCGAAACGGGCGTGAGGTAGCCTAGGCTCCAGCCCTGAATCGCTAGCCACACCCATTAAGAAAATATGTTCTGGCAATTCAGGTCTGTTGACTGCCTGATAGACTGTCAAAAAATCTGGACAAAGCGTTCTCCGGGTCTGATATGGATGTAAGATGAAGCCTGTCAGTAAATCGCCATCTTTCTAGATCTGTTTGGACCATTTTACGTTTACGTAAAGATGGATCGAGTGCCGTGATTGTTGTATATTTTCCAGTTTTTCTTGTGTTTATGAGGTGACCAGTACTTCATTAGACCCACTTTTTTGAGAAAACAAATCTTAAAAAGTAACAGCAATCTTTAGGTAAAAAAAGATGTGAGTACTTTTTTCCACCACCGGGAAACAGTGACCTTCTGCAATTCTGCACGACCTCTCTACCCATGGTGCTACAGCTGCTGCCCCACAGCTTGTAGAACTCTAGGACGTCAGTTCATCCGTATATCTGTCCGTCTGTCCATGATTACGTTTGTCTCAAACATCAATATCCTGAAAACTAAGTGGCTGGATTGCCTTGACATTGTCGTGACCAGATTTGACTGAGGGGCTGCTAGTTTTTTCATGTCATATGAAAGCAGGGAATCATACCTTCTAATTGACATATTGGTTGTTCCGTTTGACCCACCAGTTTTGGAGATAATGGCTTATATAGAGTAATGTCTTGCAGAGAAACAGCGAGTTGAGAAAACAAGCTTGAAAGGTACACTTCTGTGGACTCTAACATTACTCCTAGCTGCATGTTTAAGCATTTATTTCATATTTACATGTCAATTTCAGCTCTGACATTTATTTCAGACATGCTTTAGTCTAGTATGTGAAGAGTCTGCCTGTGCTATTAACTCGTTTTGGATTAAAAAATAAATAAATTCAGTTTTTCTCCTCTGGTGAAAAGCTGGAGGCTGCACGGTGGCAGCCCCTCAGTCAAATGAAGGACCACTACCAGTTGACCTGTAGTAAGTCTCATGGTCGGGGGGGTAGGACCAAGTCTCATGGGATTTGGGATTTGTTTATAAACATTTTGGTATTTGTTTATAAACATTTGTGATTTGTTTATAAACATTTGTGATTTGTTTATAAACATTTTGGGATTTGTTTATAAACATTTGGGATTTGTTTACAAACATTTTGTATTTGTTTATAAACATTTGGGATTTGTAAGTCTCATGGGGGGGGGGGGGTAGGACCACTTCCAGTTGACCTGTAGTAAGTCTCATGGTCGGGGGGGTAGGACCAAGTCTCATGGGATTTGGGATTTGTTTATAAACATTTTGGTATTTGTTTATAAACATTTGTGATTTGTTTATAAACATTTGTGATTTGTTTATAAACATTTTGGGATTTGTTTATAAACATTTGTGATTTGTTTACAAACATTTGGGATTTGTTTATAAACATTTGGGATTTGTAAGTCTCATGGGGGGGGTAGGACCACTTCCAGTTGACCTGTAGTGAGTCTCATGGTCGGGGGGGTAGGACCAAGTCTCATGGGATTTGGGATTTGTTTATAAACATTTTGGTATTTGTTTATAAACATTTGTGATTTGTTTATAAACATTTGTGATTTGTTTATAAACATTTGTGATTTGTTTATAAACATTTTGGGATTTGTTCATAAACATTTGGGATTTGTTTACAAACATTTGGGATTTGTTTATAAACATTTGGGATTTGTAAGTCTCATGGGGGGGGGTAGGACCACAGAAATCTGGCCACATTTCAATACATCAATTATTTCTGGACGATAATACAGCCTTTTCGCTGTTGATGGCCTCGTGGGCCTTTCCTCTAGCCTCGCCCTTATAAGGGCCTTTCAAACGGGAAGCGATGAACGCAGACGTTGTTGCCTGGACCAACAACAGGTCTCCTCCGGGTCTGCTAAAGAGGGGCGCGACAACACAAGTGTAAAAAAAAAGCTAAACAGAATCCAGGTCTGGTGAGTCGCGGGCGCGTTCATGAAAGGATCACACGCGCAACAATTTCACGGGACCGCACTTACGTAAATACGCTTGCGATGTTGACACTCGACTTCTCTGCGCGTACAGAAGAAAACCCACAGATCTCATTGAAAATGAATTATAGGCGCGTTAAATCGCTTCCCATTTGAAAGTCTCGGGAATTCTGCTGATGCCATGCCACCATTAGCCTCGGAAACCCAGACGTTTTTTATTTCCATGAAGAAAAAAACAAAAGTCTGGGCAGAAACCCATTCAATTGTGGCATACATATAGCACAAACACGTCTCTCTCTCTCTGCTAATTACTGATGGTTTAATTCAATTGACACACGCACGCACGCACGCACGCACGCACGCACGCACGCACGCACGCACGCACGCACGCACGCACGCACGCACGCACACACACACACACACACACACACACACACACACACACACACACACACACACACACACACACACACACACACACACACACACACACACACACACACACACACACACACACACACACACACACACACACACACACACACACACACACTCCTCTCTCTGTCTCCATCTCTCTAATTAATCAGGCTCATCTGCTGCAAGTGCGTCTATAGTTTCTGCTGGCGAATCCTGCCGGGAGATGCCTACTGTATGCCACTGAAAGCACATGTCTCTTCCAGGCTATATGCCACCGTTGACTCCGGCTCTGTGTAGGCAGTGCCAACAGAATGCACGAAGAAGACCCCGTGAACAACCGGACCCGTGGACCGGAAGTAGTGATCTAATCGGCCATTTTCGTGCCACCGCCGAACACCTTCGCTAGCATCAGAAGCGCTGGTTTGCTAACTGGGACATTGCGATATATATTTTATATACATCGTCCCTCACCTCATATCCCCTCAATCTGAGCCTCAATTCCGAGTAAAAAACACAGCTAAAGTTCACACGTGCATGTACTGTATACAAGCATGAGTTTTGGGATTACTTTGGGATACTATATACTGCATGGGTGAGTTCAACGTTCATTGAAATGAGTGAGCAGGGATTTGTTTTATTTCTTCTCTGTCCTTCCTCCAGATATCATAATATAGCTCTCTATGGTTCACCGTCTCATTGTTTCAGGGTGACCCTGATATGATGCTATGGACACCACAACCACGCATCTTAAAGATGTACAGTATATGGACCCCCCCTCCCCATGCATTATTCACTTCAGATTCAGATTCAGATACCTTTATTTGCCATTGTGTTAAACACATAGGAATTTGTTTTGACATGGCGTGTGTACATTCCTTATTCCTTTTTTCACATAATAACAAAAATAACAACAACACAAATACATATATATATATATATATAGAACTTCAATTTGCTGCATGGTCACAGGCCAGTTCTCTCTGCTGTCCTATCACACAAAATAAATAAATAAAAGGAAAGCAAAGGCAAAATACAGCAGAAAAATGTGTCCTGAGGTTGTTTCTAGGAAGCAATCTGATTGGTTGAAACAGCCTTCTAGCCGTGCTTAAACGAGCGTAATGGAACACCTACTGTATGAAAACATAGAAGTCAGCAGCTCTGTTCTCCCAGAGCGCAGACGACTGTGTTGCTAGGCTAGCATAGTAGCGAGTTTATTGGGACATTTGTGGTCGTAGTGGCTGTATACATCCGTCATTTTTTTCGATTTATTTTAGACTATTTTAGTCTTAAGGGTAACTGTTCTATAATTGCAATGTGCTTTACTAATGCATTTCTGCGTTGCCTCTCAGAACTCCTGCAGCATCGCAGGTGTGCATTAATGACGGTATAGCACACCCACTCGTGTAATATTGCTTAAGTGTAATAAACCTGCATCAGAAAAGAGAAAAAAATATTTGACTTGCTGTTTTAGTTTTTAGTTTTATGACTGGCCTGTGCTTATTTTTTTGTGGTTTGATATTATTATTATTATTGTGAAGCAGACAATGCATCATTGCTGTGAATTCGCTATAATGCATGACTTGAGCTTACATGTGCAGTTTAGCTGCCCCAGACAGCTCTGTTGTCAGCTCCAACATGCCCTCTCCATGTGTGCCACAGCAGACGTGTGGGCGGCCATAGCTTGGGCAGAGAGGCCATCTGGTCACTAAGAAGGTCGTTGGTTTGCCTTGTGTCAGGGTGGCCCTGCAGCACGGGAGCGCTGGCAGTGGTGGAAAAAATGTAGGCCTACTCAAATGTTTTACTTATATTGCAGTATCAATACTGCAATATGGAAATACTTTGTTAACTTAAAGTAAAGGTCTGGAATTCAAAATGTACTCCAGTAAAATAATGCAAATGTATTTGTCAAAGCTATAAACATATAACTTAGATTGCATTTTATGTAGACATAGCACTCTTGTTTACGCATAGTTTCATTCAAGTACGGTATACATATACGTACAGAATAAATAATGGACCTTGACATGAAAAGGGTTGAAAACCACTGGCCTTAGTGGCCTATAATATAATATGAACACAATTGACCCGTGTTCAAGGCAGGGAAGCCCGGGCAGGGAGGGTGACAATTGTTACTGCATGTATACTCTTAATTGGGAGCACACACATATCATGCATATAGGGCAACCAGCAGCCGGGCTGCATAGAACCATCTGAGTAGTCATCAGCATCAGCTGGGTGAAGCTGAAACTACATGGTTACCTTCCCAAAACTGTGCTGTGGCACGCTGTGTGTTGGGAGTTTGTTACAACCACACATTATTATTGAAATTATATTGTAACAAAAAGTTTTACTGTTTAAATGCAAATTAGTTCTCATTGTCAGTGCATCTCTTCTTTCATGGTCTCTCTCTCTCTCTCTCTCTCTCTCTGTCTCGCACATGCGCACGCAGGCACGCATGCATGCACGCACACACGCATGCTCCATTATCTAATTTCTAAATGCATGTCCTGTCAGGTTCAAATGGGTTTTGTTGTTGCTTTGTGGTAATATTTTTCGAATCACTTTGATAATGAATATTTCATGAGTGATACAGTTGTTTGTCAAATATTATTTTTCCATTTGTATAAGTAAATGTTTACAGAGCGATAAGACTGATAACGCGTCGCGTCATAGAGGCTATTTTGCGCAGATATGAATGCAGGTGCACCTTGAGATTATGACTTGGCCTTTGATGTGTGCCTGGCTTGGACATAAACAAGTTTGAAAGACACTCTTCTATACGATGCATGTGTAGGCTGCCAGAAGAGAGATGTGGAGACATGAGTTGTAGAAGTATACTAGTCAGTACAGCCTTTCAATTAGCCTGGGTTCCAGCCTGATTCGCTGCGTTCTGCGGATATGAAAATGTCACTGCGCTACTCAGTCTGGAGTCTCTGGACAGTCTCCACAGGTAGGCGGGATATGAAGGTTGAAATGGAACCGTGGCTTCTGATTATGGTCTATGGTGCGGGTGAGGGAAAACACCAGTTTGACGTTGTATCAATGCACACTGCAGCTATTGGCCCGGTTTCCCAAAGGACACATGGTATAAGGGGTATGGTGTTGCATATGCTCAGATGCCCTGGCCGCACACACAAGCCTGTGAACATAGACATTTCGTATGTGCCACGCAATGGTAGGCCTCAGGCCGCCCCAAAATATATAGTTTTTGTTTTTTATAATAAATATATACATGAATAACGTGGGGTGGTGCGTGCATGCAGGCCCACCCACTCCTGGCCAGGTCCACCCAGAACTTCAGTAGGCCTACTGGCTTTGCCACTGATAACCATGGCACCCCAGATCATCATCACTGACAATGAAAACGTCACACTGGAGTCAACACAGCCATCTATCAGGATATTTTAGAACACTTTGTGCTTCCCTATGTTGACAAGCTTCATGGAGATGCAAGTTTTCCTTTCCAGCTCGATTTGGCACCTGCCCACAGAGCCAAAACTATTAGTAACTGGTGTATTGAATCTAATCTAATCTACTGACCAATAAATATTCTCTGCTGGTTGTGTTTAGTAGTTGGATTATGAGCTGACCACCCAAGGTTCTCCAGTCAAAGAGAGGGTTGTGACACCAAGGTACATTTAACAAGTCATGTTTATTTCTCCGTGAAACCGTGGTTTATGGGTCAAAGACGCACGGCTGCAGAGAAGTGAGGTGTTGTAGGGTACTCAGTGAGAGCTGCAGGTTCTGCATAGCATGTTGCCTGTGTGAAGGCTCGAGACAGAGTGAGGAGTGTGGGGTGAGTTGCTGGTTATATATGGCACACCTAAACTGTGATTGGCTATAGTGAGTTGAGTGGTGTGATGGCAAACAGGTGTCTCATTATGGGTGCAGGGAATGGGGAATGTCCACCAGAGGCTGCCAGTCCGACAGCATGCCGATAATTCACAACACTGAACATGGTATTACTGTGCTTAACTGACCAACCAACTGGCCTAACCTGAAACCCATGGAGGTCGTATTGTCAAGAGGACGGTCTAATTAATGTATGGCTTTCACAAACACCTCAACAGTGCCAAAGGCTGATCACCTCCATGCCACGCCCCAATGATGAAATAATTTGTTCAAAAGTATCCCAGACCAAGTTGACTACTTTTCAGATGGTTGACATTTCTGGATTAGTGCGGTCTTTAGTGGTTTTGTGACATATTCTAATCTAATCTCTATGGTTGTAGGCTACTGGTGTCTCTCCATCATCACCCGTCTTGGTTGATGTGATGTGCCGTGTACTTTTTCCCTGTGGACTGAGGCATCATAAGAACCTGCTGATGGACATGTACAGATAAGCTGACACACGCGCGTGCGCGCACGCACGACATGCACGCACACCATCGACCGTCCAGGGCAGTGCGATAATACAAGAAAGAGCACTGATGGAGAGGATTGACTACAATTGACCCGTATGTGTTGTGAGTGACCATGCGCCCTCCCCTGCTCCCCCACACTGCTGCTGCTGCTGCCGCCTCCGCTTGTTGCTAGTGGTGGACTAAAATGGATATGGAGAAATGCTCAAATATTCAAAAGTTAAAAAATATATATTATATGAATTGCATTTTCTTTTTTAATATGCAATGCTGTCAATATGAACACTTTTTTTTATTTTGTTGATAAACGCAGTAGGCTATTACACTGTACTATTATGGTGGGAAAAGTATATACTAAAAAATTTTACTGCAAAAAAAAAGTATACTGCAATATGGAAATACTACAAAGTAAAAGTCCGGATTAAAAATGTAGGCTATAGTAAAAGCACAACATTTTTGGCATCAAAATGTACCTAAAGTAGCAAAAGTAAAAGTACTCATTATGCAGAATATTTTCAAATGTATACAAACCTTTTGAAAATAGCCGATCTACAAGCTCACTATGCGTCGCGATGAAAGACGTCAACCAAAAGTCAGAAAAGATTCTTCTGGCGCTACTTCACAAGTGTAAGAAAATCAGCTCAGAATATTGAGAAGTCTCTCTCCACTGTCTTTAACTCTCCATTATACCAATCTATAATGACTGTAATTCTCTACCCATGTCTTTGTTTTTGAGTGGTGCAACCACTCCTACAACCAGCAATGTCCGTGCGTATCTATGTATCTATGTATCAGTGGCCGTCATGAGCATGTATGTGACTTATTAGTACAAGTAGGGGGCGCCAGAAACAGAGAGAGAGATAGTGATGTGCCTGCTGCCTGCTAATGAGAGAGAGAGAGATAGAGAGAGAGAGAGAGAGGTGGAGGGGGGGGATTGCACCACTCAGTTCACACGGGTGTGATTTTTGAATATAATTCCTCAAATTCTCCAGTTTTTAGTTGAGGGTCAGTTTGAGGGCAGATTTGTTTAATAAACAACAGACCCCCGCTGCCTCTCACACCACGGGGAGCTTTGTTCTGTGCTCCAACGAACTGTATGTGTGTGGGTGCGCGCGCGCGCGTGCGTGCGTGCGTGCGTGCGTGCGTGCGTGCGTGTATGCAGTGGAGTGGAGTGGAGTGTTGGCGGCAGTCTGGCACCCCTGGGATCATCTGTGCTGGCACTTCCTCAAGCAGGGCATCATGGGAAATAAGTGAGGACACAGCAGGCACACACAGTCCAACACACACACACACACACAGACATGTAAACACAACCGATGGCAGTCCGGCAGACTGTCTGTTTGTCTGTCTCCGATGGACCAAATAATGACAAATAATCAGATGGGAAGACGGACGGACGGACGGACGGAAGGACGGACGGACAAACGGACGGAGACAGGGAGACAGACACAGAGCCTGACGTATAATTCTTCATATAGGACCGTGTCGCATGCCCGACGTAGCGGAATTACAGGCTCACAACGCGCCACAAAAGCTTGTAGATCGGCTATTGTCGGCGCTCGCAACACTGTCGCACAATAGATTAATTACATTAAGGCAAGAGACACTACGGCATGCAGAGTCGCCGGGCAAACAGAGAAATGAGAAATGTGTCGAAAAAAGAAGAAAGTTTCAATTCAAACACAGAAGGGACTTGCAGCCAAAGGCCATGTTTGGACATGGAATTTGCACCGTGAGACTGAGAAGTGAATCACGAGAGGATGAGTGACAGGAAAGAAGATGAACCGTGGGAGACTCGGGGAGATGAACAGAAACTGAGATGTCACGTTATTGGATGTTCGGAATTGGAGAGATATTGATTTTTCACGTTTTTCCTGCTCGTCTCTGGGAGCTGTAGCAAGGCAGATGGACGGCAGCGGCGGCGTCAGCCAGTGGGATTGTGAAATGAGCGGCGAGTGTCGCGGAACGCTGCAGACCTTATGGCGCTCCGCACAATGGAACGCTGCAGACCTTCATGGCGCTCCGCACAATGGAACGCTGCAGACCTTCATGGCGCTCCGCACAATGGAACGCTGCAGACCTTATGGCGCTCCGCACAATGGAACGCTGCAAACCGTCATGGCGCTCCACACAATGGAACGCTGCAAACCGTCATGGCGCTCCACACAATGGAACGCTGCAGACCTTCATGGCGCTCCACACAATGGAACGCTGCAGACCTTCATGGCGCTCCACACAATGGAACGCTGCAGACCTTCATGGCGCTCCACACAATGGAACGTTGCAGACCTTCATGGCGCTCCACACAATGGAACGCTGCAGACCTTCATGGCATTTATCAATGTATAAACCCCACCTGGCAGGTTAAAACAAAAGCCACAAGATTAGCATTTGAATGCCTGAACTGCACGGACAGGCAACGGCCAAACCCCGCCCCACCTCCCGGGCCCCTGGGCCCCTGGCCCCCTGGGCCCCCGGGCCCTGGGCCCCCGGGCTCCCGGGCCCCTGGGCCCCTGGGTCCCCGGGCTCCCGGGCCCCTGGGTCCCCGGGCTCCCGGGCCCCTGGGTCCCCGGGCTCCCGGGCCCCTGGGCCCCGGACAGTTAGGAGTAAGGACAGAAGAGGTGTTACAGATTCTTCATGGGGCTCAAGCCCTGCAGCCCCCGCGGAGATGACATCACTGTTTCCGTCCGTCAATTTATGTAATCAGTATAATAGCCCTTCTGTAGACCTATATCTAGAGAGAGAGAGAGAGAGATAGAGAGAGAGTGAGAGAGAGAGAGAGAGTGAGAGAGAGAGAGAGAGAGAGAGAGAGAGAGAGCATGTATGTCTCTCTGCCCATAACTAATCATGCATATTTACTGATTGAGGCAGTGCATGATGTAAAGCAAGGGATATATTATATGATCCAATCGATAGGAACAGAAATACCCACGTCCGCATTACATCACACACACACACACACACACACACACACACACACACACACACACACACACACACACACACACACACACACACACATATACAGGCTCCTTCCTGGCTCGTCCGTTTCTGCAGTTCATGAACAAGCTGTGCCAAGAGCCACTGACTCCTTACACAAGCAAAGAGATTTATTTAATGGCGGTGAGGAGAGAGAGAGAGAGATATATATATGTGTGTGAGAGAGAGAGAGAGAGAGAGAGAGAGAGAGAGAGATATGTGTGAGAGAGAGATAGAGAGAGAGAGAGAGAGAGAGAGAGAGAGAGAGAGAGAGAGAGAGAGAGAGAGATATGTGTGAGAGAGAGATAGAGAGAGAGAGAGAGAGAGAGAGAGAGAAAGATGTGAGGGAGAGAGAGAGAGAGAGAGAGAGAGAGATGTGAGGGAGAGAGAGAGAGACATTCATGGGTGCCAGGAAGGAAGAGATAAAATCTACAGTAGACACTTACTAGTGATATAATCTACTGTATATAATTGAATGCATGTGTGATATACAGCGATAGGCTTTATTGTATGATGAGTCTACATTGATTTAATCTATACGGTACATGACCTACCCTCATGATACAATCTACTGTATCAAATGCACCAAGTCGCTCTGTGTGTGTGTGTGTGTGTGTGTGTGTGTGTGTGTGTGTGTGTGTGTGTGTGTGTGTGCACGTACGTCTGTACGCCCATGTGATCCACCTAACTCAAGAACCGTTCGCCCCACCGACTTCAAATTGGGCACACACGTTCCACCGGTCCCCGGTGTCGAGTCAGTCGGACCCGCGGTTGTCCAGAACCACCACAACCCTCTCTCTCTGCAGGCTCTGGACAGGGCCCCTGCCCTGCAGTGTCCATATATGGAGCTGACAAAGAACTCCATGTATGGGCATAAAAGGCACACAGACATAATATCTGGGTGGAGCATGCATTTCCAACTTGCATCGTTCCAAGTAGGCCATTCTCAAATGGGCACCGCTCTAGTTTATGATATTGTGTGATAGAACACCACCTTGTTTGCATGTGTGCGTGCGTGTGCATGACTTCTGCATCATAATCCACAGCTTGCTGACTGAATCTGAGTGAAAGTAAGAGTGAAAAGTGTTCCAGGCAGAATAGCAGAAAAAATTATAATAATACAAATAAAATAAAATGTTCTCAGGGATGAGCCCTTGATCGGGTCAGGACATGTAGCTCTATACCCCTGAACGATACCACCATTGTTGAAGCTGCTATTTATTCTGAGCTATGTGTACTGTATGGTGTACAAAACAAAGCACGAACCCAAGCATTCTCTGGTAGGGATGTGCACACATAGACATCAAAGGGGGCTTGAGCCCCTGCCCTTTTACCCGTCTGTAAAATAACTGCTCTCTCCAGACCACGAATGCAGCATTTACTCTGGTGAAAGAAATGCAAATGCCACTCCACTCCTTTACATGCCATATCCATATCGGAAGGCGGGATTCAGGAGAATATTTTTTTCCCCCGAAGACCCTGAACTTGAACGCAGAATTTTGCATTGAACTAATTTGTTTCTTAATCCATGTCGTACACCGCATCTCCACTAGCTAAAGAGTGCAGGGTTGCGCCACGAAAATAGCTCTCAACGCGTCGCAGCACGATGCGTTGTGGGCTTGTAGATCTGCTATTTTTGCTATTTTGGGCCAAAAGTGCCCTCATATTTCAGCCCCTGCCTCTCTAACACTCTCTGCACGTGCCTGTTCTCTGGTCAGATTGCTTAAAATTCTAATAAAGTAGAGGCAATAGAGAGAAAAGGAAGACAAAGTAGATCTATACTTCACAAGCAGCAATCGTTGTCTATTTTTTGTGAAATACAAATAGTATTTCCAGCCACTATAGTTTTTTGTTTTTTCTTACAATGCCGGCAATAATCATTGGCAGAAGTTGACGGTATAGAAGTTTTGATAAAATGTGGCTGTCAATGAATCAAGTGGAACAGGGGGGACAGTGGTATCGATAGCAATATGCATCACACAGACAAGCTGCTCTATCACTTCCAGCGTTCTCCCTCATATCCATTCAGACTAATCAGACGCTTTACGCTGTTGGAGATGCAGAGCTACATAAGGGAGCAGGTGGGCGAGGCGAGGAGCGAAATAAAGACATTCAATTGGGAGCGATTGGAATGAAAGCTGACTGTTGGTGAAGATAATTGAAAGACTGAAGACCTCGGGCAAATTCACATGACATCTGCACTGTTCGACTCGATGAGCCTCCAGCCTGTGCGGTGTGTGTGTGTGTGTGTGTGTGTGTGTGTGTGTGTGTGTGTGTGTGTGTGTGTGTGTGTGTGTGTGTGTTTTCAATTTGCTGATCCAATGCTATGTGGTGGGGCAATGGTGGATTTAGCCAATTTTCAACCGTTTCAAATGAAATGGGCCACCCCAAAATACTGCTAGTTGTTAGCTTGAAGCAGATTCTGCGTAAATTCAATTTATCCCTTACAATACTTGTCGGGTTTAGGAATTAAGATCTGCTGTTCTGCACAGAATCCAAGCAGATTTGCCAGTAATCTTCACTCACCGTGGTTAGAACCTGACTGTAGCCTACAAACGGACATAATTTCAAGAATTGAGAATGTAAAGATGTTTCTTTACAGCTATGTTGAAAGAAAGAAAAGAGAATCGACATGAAATCCATCTCAAAAGATTGCGTCCAGACTAGTCCACAGCACCGTCCGTCACCGGCTCATTCGGGCAAAGCAAAAAAATATATATATGTTGCCCTGCTATAGTCAACAAAATGTACTGTTCTACAAATAGCATACAGTAGCACGTTTGTTTCATCTGCTATCTGTGTAAATGGTAAATGCTGCATTTATCCAAGGCTAGATTGTGCATTACATTCACCCATTCACACACACATTCATACACCGATGGCAGCAGAAGCCATGCAAGGCACCAACCAGCACATCAGGAGCAATTATGGGTTCAGAGTCTTGCTCAAGGACACTTCGACTCTGGGGCAGCCCGGGTTCGAACTGGCAACCGCAAGGTTGCCATCCAGCCACGCTACTCCTGAGCCACTGCCGCCGTTCGCATGTACGGCATAGCCTACTACGAGCCAGAGTAGTGCAGATTAGTCGCAGTCTGAATAATATAACAGTATACCGCCGTAGGCGTAGACCTATAAGCTCCAACAGGAGGGACACACAAGGCAAGTGCACAAAGCTCTCAGGGGAATGCATGACACACAAACACAACAGTTATTATTTAATTTAAAAAAAACATCTTTGTGAAGTGTGGGTGGTGGTGGTGGTGGTGGTGGTGGTGGGGAGACACAAAAGCATTTTGAAAGAGGGTCTAAAACAAAAAAACAATCCCTCAATCCGCCCCAGAGTGGGGGGCCATTTAAATGCAGAGATTTGACATGCAACAGAGTTCCCAAGGGGGGAAGTCTGGATGGCTCAGCGGCCTTTGTCTGCATCTCTCCCGGCATTAAAGCATCACAGGATTTCCATAATGCAGGGTGGTGGTGGAGGGGACGGGGAGGGGGGGTTCAGAACAGGTAGAGCACAGCCAATAAATCACCCAGGAGGAGAAGAAGCCGGGAGATATTGAGAGACTCGGGGAAGAGAAGAAGAAGGAGAGAGAGAGGTATGGAGAGATTAGAGGGGGGGAACAGGGGTATATATATACACACCATAAAGAATAGGTGTAAGGGATGAGAGAGGAGAGAAGGAGAAAGGAAGAAGCCAGAGCTGATGGTTGAGAGGTGAAGAAGAGAGAGAATAATTTGAGGGGCTGGCGAGCGAAGCGGCAGCCCAGAAATAGCGTGCCATCAATTAAGATAAGCATAGCTATAGCCGGCTCTCCGAGACAGATGCATACACGCTCCCTGGGCGAGACTCAGTGCATGTGAGGCCCTGGGAGCTATATACTATACTCTGTCATGACGCTCTCTCTCGCTCTCTTCTACATCTCTATGAGAAAACCCACTGCATAAAGAGAGGGATTATTCCCATCCATCACAGGCCCTGTGTGTGCACTCTGCAGAATCAAAATACTGTTCAATGGAGAGCATCCCAGCTTATGCTGTTAAAAGGAACGTATTTATCTTGTTATAGGCTCAATGGAGGAAGGGGCCGGGGAGGACAAGGTGGTGCTTCGGTGTAGAAAATGGAATTCCATTTGTACACTCTCAGGTTAAATTAACGGTGAGGTTTTCACGGTGTACTCTGTGTAAATGCTTCATGCATGGCCCCGGCCTCGCCTCCAGGTTTTTGTGTGAGCTGGTCATTTTTCGCCCTGTAATGTAAGCTGTCAAGCTGTTAATTACATTAACAGCTTGACCAAATGCTGTAAAATGTATTTAAGGACACTTCAAGTTATCCTTATTTGCAGTGAACACATGTAGGCTACCTCTTCCATGATTTATTTTTTTATTATTGCGACCGAAGCTCGCAGTTAACAAGGGAATCGTGCATTTCCCGTCAGTTGGTGTGTTGGTTGGGCACCATATTATTATGGTGCCCAGGTCTCGTGACATCATCAGGGATGGAGATGTGGTGACCCTGATGTCATTTGACCTGCTGTTGCAGTTAAGCCCATATATGGAGATCCCTATTTTCATCAATTTGGCCAGCAGCAACACTACATCTGACCTCAAACCCTTAGATCTCCATATATGGAATATGTGAGAACCTGTTCTGACGTTTCCATATGTTGATCCTTCCCCATCGATCCTTCCTCCTCGGTGTCTCCCTTTTGACTGATACCTGTCCATTCAGATTTCAAACTCTAGATGGGCCCACCCAAAAATGATTAGGCTTCAACAGACTCAAAAATTAAGGCCCGGCCCAACCTGGGCCCTCATCAAACCCTGTACACTCAAGAGAATGTGCCTGCTACCACCAATATACAGTACTGTATGGAGCTGACCTGTTCTGACATTTCATATGTTGATCTGATGACCTCATCAAACCCTGTACACTCAAGACATGCTCCTTATATGGCCAGCACAGAATTAATTCCATGTTGATCTGACCCCTCATGCCAAAGCGCCAGCGCTCGCCCAGCAGTCTGCCGTCAACGAGTTTTTTTTTAGATTTTTAATTTCTTCTGAGTCAGTGCTATTGAACATCCTTTACGTCCGTGTGTTGTTTCATCCAATGAAAAGTAGTAAAAAACCCTTCGGAGAAAACCTCTTAACTCCATTGGACCCTCAAACTGTCTGCTAAAGCAGCTGACTCCACCACATCTCCCCCTCTCATGGAAGTATTTGCCAATGTATAAACTAAGTCACAACACCAACTAAACTTTGATGAGGCTACAGGGCTGTATTTTGCGTGTCTTAAGAACCAGGTCTTATATTAGTTTGAGTAAACTAAAGACCTGGAGGCATGATCAATGCCATTTGGCTATTCTGAGTGGCCAAAGAGCATTGATCACACCTCCAGGTCTTTAGTTTACTCAAGTTAGGGAATAAGACCTGGTACTTAAGACACGCAAAATACAGCCCATCTCTTTTGTTTATTCAAAATAGAAGGTTTTCTTCATTTCCTGAAAAACAGACATTTTGGACTTAGGTAGTTTCTCCCCGACAGCAGAGATAGTGGTATAGTGGTGCTACCAGAGTTGAAGGTATCAGTTTATAAATAATGTTTATTCAAATGAGGAATGCTCTATTTTCATAGCAGCAACGATCTGTTCGTGGTCATAGGGACAATGTTTGGTTTGGACATGAAATATTGTGTGGAAGTACATATCTACCCAGTTGGTTATTACTATAGCCAAACACTCAGGAACTGATTGGCTGCAGGACGAACACACACAGTGTAAGTTTGAACAGTCGTTTTAGTGCAAAGCTTGGACAGCCACATAAGCTTATATGTGACTACACAAGCATGCACTGCTTGTCTGATAACTGGAATTCGCTGCATCACTGTTTGCATTGTAGCGACGTGACCCATGCTGTTATTTTGACACGTAAAATCCATAATTCATAGATTCTGCAACTGAAAAACCTGTGTTTCTCTATGTCAGTGGTTCTCAAACTATTTCCGCCGACCCCCATCTGAAAATATGTTGTGCCCCCCCCCCCCCCCCCCCCCCCCAGAAGCAAAGATTTGAGTTACAAACGGTCGCTCTGAAATAATGCGCCACATTTTCAAGATTTTTCAAAAATAGCAGATATACAAGCTCCGAGGCACTGAGTGCCGCACTACGAGCTTGTAGATCTTCTATTTTTCAATAGCTAAAGTATAACACAATCCTGAAAACACCAAAAGGGGTTCCCGTCCTGAATGCGTTAACTACCAAATGGTATGTGTACACATAATGGATGGATATACGTATAAGGGGTCCATTTTGGTTCAATTTGAACACTCTTGAGTTAAATGAACACAGAGTATACGTTTACGGTGGGGCATAAGCTGCCTCCCCATCTGTCTGTTACTAACACGCAGTTCCATGCCAACCTCGCTGTGTTGGTGTACGAGTTCAGACCGAGAGGTTCCGCCCTGTGATCTTTCCTCCCTGCAGCCAAACTGGCATCCACCTATAAGTGCGATGTATCCACGAAGCCCCATTTTATAGGCACATATTATACAATGTAGCTGGCTCCTATAAAACCTTAGAAGTAATTTAAACCACAGCTGGAAGCACTGATAGTGAGATGGTAACCAGGCAAATGTTTAGCATCCCACAGACATTGATAGCTCAACCACTTAAACCCTATACTTCTCTGACTGGGGGGTCTCCCAGCGCTCCTATAATTGGTCCTGTCCCTTTTCACTCTATACACCCAATTTCTTCACTGAAAATAGTCGATAAATAGACACTACTTTTGCCAAATGTTGGCCTCTTTGCCAATGTGTTCAATACCATGGCCAGAATAGGAACAGTATAGGGTTCAGATGGTTCAGTCAGTGGGAGGTTTTATGGCAATATCCAATATTGTGGCTTGACTCAATGCTCTCTTATCTCAATCCATTTAGATTTTGAGAGCTCATGTTTTATGTTTGCAATGCAGTGGAGTTGCAGTCGGGCCCTGCATGCCAACACTTTGGACATTGGAGAAAGAGCAGACTTTGTAATGAAAATGAGGCATTTGAAAGTAAAGGCGTGTGATTGAATCAATATTGATCATAACTCAAGGCATGTCGCATGGCACCCTCAATCTCCATTAACAGTGTCACTGTTAACTGTTGAACATTCATTTTATTTAGCCCATAAAAATAATCTGTGTCACTTTAGATTTGAACCAAGGACAATCTTCTTCTTTTTTTTCAACCAAGGTTCATGTTTTTGGTTGTTTTTAGAGAAAGTTTTTAGTTTTAGTTTTTTTTTACAATTTTTATGGCGATTTCTTTTTTTTTTACTGTAGTCCTACTAGACCCCAGATAATTAAATTTGGCCACAACAGATCACATAATCTATACTGAATGTGTAGGGAGGTACTAGGGGTGCCATACTGTGTGTCGTAGGCTCAATATGTCACTTCTATCTGTTTATATCGACCGGACAAGCATATTCATGAACATTACAACCAAACGCAACGTGAAAACACCAGGATTAGCAAAGATGCTACTGTACATTCCATCTGCAGTCCCCACACTAAACATAAAAAAAACATAACAGACAGGTCACAGGCAGTGAAGCACACTAACCGTACATTACGAGACAAAGCATAAAAACATACAGTGTACAAGAAACAAAGTACAAGGTGAAAGGTGCATCTATGTAGTTTAGCAGCGTTTTTAAAGGGCATTACAGAATTGTACTGTATTGGACAGTGCAGCATGTGAGTGCGGCGAGCCTGAGCAATCTGCCGAGGACATAATTAACCCCTGTACAGACCTTCTTCGGAGGCCGGCCTCTTCCACGTGGGACCAAGGGACAAGGGCGTGACAAGGGCGTGGACAAGGGCGTGGCTACCCGATACTGAGTTGGACATTTGAGGATGATACACGAAAGAAGAAGAAGAAGAAGAAGACCTGACAGCCATTTATATGTTAGAAGGGTAGGCACCATAAGCTTAGGCTTCAGCCTACACCTTTTTGGTCAATGTTTATTCTGCAAAAAACAAAGCAGGCACGGTATTAATCTGTTTTTAATGACCAAAATAAATAAACTGAACTGAACTTTCTTTTTCATCTGATGGCAACAGTGTCTGCTAGTATAAACTGCTGGGGTTTTGCAATTTACATTCAAGGGCTGGCATGTCCCAACCACCAACTAATAGCTGATTAATTGATTCAAAAGACAATTTATGGTAGGAAATAAAAAACCCTGAAACAGGCCTCTTTGTCCTTCCTCTGACACCTGAGATTAGCATTCATGAATCGTTGTTATGCAATATTGTCCACACACGCAATTAGGATCAATTATTGCCAATGAGAAAATGTTAATTGCCGTGAATGGACAACAAACATTCAGTTTGTCCTGTGCTTCAGCTGAGAACTCATTTAGACCCCCCCCCTCCCCCCCCCCGCGCTTTGAGAAAAAACAAAAGGAGCTTGAGGAAGCATCATGCGTCTACAATAGTGAAAAATGAATGTGGGTTTTGAGTTGACACAGTAAACATGTGGAGTTGCACTTTTGGGGAATTGCGTGATTTATCAACAACAGACCGATCGCTGGAGGGATTCCCTGAAGAGAGAAAGAAATGGAGAGAGACAGAGACAGACACACACAGAGAGAGAGAGAGAGAGAGAGAGAGAGAGAGAGAGAGAGAGAGAGAGAGAGAGAGAGAGAGAGAGAGAGACTCAGAGCTACAGGGAAAAAGGAGGAAGGGAACAGAGTCAAATAGGTCTGAAAGACACAAATGTAACAGAATAGAGACAGTGAGTGAGAGAGATAGAGAGAGAGAGACGGAATGTTTTGCTGTCCACACACACCCCCATTCCCCTTTAAGTGCAAACTCTGCAATCCCATGAGCGCGCACGCACGCACACACACACACACACACACACACACACACACACACACACACACACACACACACACACACACACACACATGCACACGTACGCGCACGCATGCACACGCACACGCGCGCACACACA
The DNA here is from genome assembly GCF_963924005.1 of Protomyctophum bolini. Classification (NCBI taxonomy): domain Eukaryota; kingdom Metazoa; phylum Chordata; class Actinopteri; order Myctophiformes; family Myctophidae; genus Protomyctophum; species Protomyctophum bolini. The sequence goes on along the minus strand of NC_137862.1, from coordinate 28,232,707 downwards.
CACACACACACACACACACACACACACACACACACGCACCCCTTCTTATGTAAAGTATGTATTTTATTCTATATTAATGTTGGCTTCTGACTAATGCTAATATTGCTGCTTATGGGCAGTTTTGTTCAAGTTACTTTTAAAAAGTAATTACCGTAGTTATACTGTAGTTACTAGTCTGAAAAAGTACTAAATTATGAAAGTAACTAGTTACTTTACTTTACTTTCTAAAAAGATTAAGTTTTAAAAAATATATATAAGATTTTCAGACACATTATTTTCAAGGAAAAATATTTCCTAATGTCACTGGTCCAGTTGGTGGTGTGTTTTAAGCTCTTAACACTTATGCCAATAGTATAATATTCAAAATCACAGACAATATCCAGTCTAATGACATCAATATAATACTGATGCCCTGCCCATGCACAGACAGGCACCCTATGTTACCCTATGTTGACCAATCATCATCATTATGATGACGTTACATTATGCAACGTGGGTAACTACTAACTCACCCATTGAAAACACAGTAACTATAATGGCGTTACTGAATGGGAAAATGTAAAGAGTTACATTACAAGTTACAGCTAAAAGTTGTTTCGTTATGTAAAGTGACTTAATGGTCACATTAAGTCCCACAACATGGATATTAACCTACACACCCACAACATGGATATTAACCTACACACCCACAACATGGATATTAACCTACACACCCACAACATGGATATTAACCTACACACCAACAACATGGATATTAACCTACACTTTTCTTATTCTCCAACTAGGTCGGTGTAATTATACTGCAGGGAGCTCATTTTGCCTGTGCTTCCTTAGTTCACCATTTTGTGAAATAAAAAGTAAAAAGGGCTATAGGCCTACAGTCTTATCTTAAATCCAGTTAAAATGTTGTACATTTCAGTAGGCTACACCTTAATAAATAACCCTAAATTAATTTAAATGAGCCCTTGAAACCCCACTGCATTGTGGATAATCGCTCTTATTACAATAAACTATACCGTACTCATATGTCCAAAATTATGAATTCTAAATATATTTTCAGGGAAAATTAGGCTACGACAAACATAGCAGATCCACAAGCTCGCGACGCTGTTGCAGAGCTGCGAGTTATAGAACACGGATCGAGATAAGAGATTTCTGCCTGACAGCAGCATGCATGTCAAAGGTTTTAAACCTACTTCTTGATCAATATCCCTTCATGTACTAACATTATTCTCTCTCTCTCTCTCTCTCTCTCTCTCTCTCTCTCTCTCTCTCTGACTGATCATAAAGGAGGCCCATAAAACAGAGTGTGTAATCAGACCACTCAGGGCAGATTGATGTCTCTCTTTAAAGCTAATGAATGAGCAGTAGGGGTACTGCTGGCCGGTGCTCAACAACAACCTCTCCCTCCCATGTCGTTTAAAAACGCAGCTTCTTCACACCGCAGGGGGCCGGCCGCGGCAGCCTAAATAACGGCCTATTCATACTTCGGTCTTTCGATGATGAGGTGACCACCGAAATGGTGGTCACTATAGGGGTGTGGCAATATATCGATATTGCGATATATCACACTATATAATCAAAATATCAAATCGTCCTCACCAATATCGTGATATTGATTAGTTAGTGGCCTACTAGTGGCTACCAATTGTGCACAGACAAGTTGTGGACAAGTTGCAAAGTTGCAGTCAGTGTTTTACGGTTTGTAGGAGGCCAGATTAATATACTCATTGGTACACACATATTTTGTACACAAAACATCTTGTAAGATCTTGGAATAAACACCAAATTCCAGATTTATTGCCTATTCATGGTTACTTTTTCATTTTCAGTTACAGATATCGTGATATGACGTTGATGAAATATCTTGCAATATATCAAATACCGTGATGTTATCATTATCAAGGGCCCAATATCGCCACGATTATCGTATCGTTAGGTATACCCATATCGTCTCACCCCTAGTGGTCACCTCATCACCGAAATGGTGGTCACCTCATCATCGAAACAGTGGTCACCTCATCATCGAAAAAACGATGTATAAAACTAGTATGAATAGGCCTTTAACTGACCACGTGAGAATCACCCCCATGCATGCAGTTTGATAATGTTGCTGTCCGGCAGAAACCTTGTACAGAATGTTCATATTTCAACTTTGTTATGTATAAAAAAAACTATATGTAACTTTCCTATTCTACCCTTAAGGTTCAAGGTTGTACTTTATTATTAGATCTTGTGTGCAGTATATACGAGTGAAACTAAGTTTTGTTTGGCTTCCTTCAGACAAGCGCAGCAACATCAAACATCAATCACAGGCTATAAGCACAGCAAACAAAGGGATAGAATGAGTGCAAGGAAGAGAAAACAACGAGTAAAAAAGGAGTAACATTATGTAGTAGGAACGTTAGGTAAAGCTTATGTTCCATAATATAGGCTACAGCAAAACAATAGTTTAGAAATGTGCAATTTGAGGCTATGTTAGTTAGTTTAGAAAGGTTCGAGCATAATAGTGTGAGAGGAGGGTGAATAGATGGGCTCAGCAAGTGTAAAAACAGTCATTGCAACAGCATCAAGGCTCGCCGAAACACATTTTAGTCTAAAGTCTAAAGTCCTATGATTTTTTGTCGACTAAAACTAGACTAACACTAAGACATTCCAGGTGACTAAAATGTGACTAAAACTAAATTAAAACTATTCAATTCAAATTTGCAGCCAAAAACAACACTGCTTAAGTGAAGCGGCAGGTTTAGAGCTACTATGTAAAACTAGAGTGTAGAATGAGAGTGTACGTACGTGGGCTCTTCTCCTAGCGGCAGTGTTCTAGCTGCGGCTGCTCAAGGGACACTGCAGCCTCTCGTCACAGATCTGACATCCATTGTGAAGGTATAAAGCACCAGAAGCTTCATTTGAATTGCTGATGAGTTCTCTGGGCTCGTTCCCGTCACACGCCAAGGTCAAGCTGCTCCAAGGTGATCAAAAGACAACATTTTTAACCCGTTAAGACCTGATCGAGGACGCATCCGTGTCACCGTATTATAGCTTTGAACGTTTTTAATCCTTATTTTAAACTTTAGCTTTTGAAAAACAGCAGATCTACAAGCTCAGCTACGAGCTTGTATATCTGCTATTTGTGGAACAATCGTGAAAATGTGGCGTTATTAACTCAAATCATTGTGTCAAGCTCGAGAGAGAGGTCCCTGGAACAACATATTTTGAGATCTGAGTCGGCATGCCAAATATATTAATATCATTCTGGGTGTTCTTGACATGAAGTTTGAGAACCACTGAACAGAAAAACTGTCATTCTTTTAGAAGACATTTGGTAGAATCTGGTCTCAGGTCGTAGTAGATTATAATAGATCGTTGCAGTAATATATATAGTATGATGACATTAGACTGATTAGCATAATAACCCCAACCCCACCACCACTGTAGTGTAGCACTGTAGCAGGTAATGTTGCTTTCATTTAACTAATAGGACCAGTGTTGTTTTCGGCAGCAAATTTCTATTTTAGTTTAATCATAGTCTTTGGAATAAAACTTAATTTAGTTTTAGTCACATTTTAGTCACCTGGAATGTTTTAGTGTAATTTTAGTTGACTAAATGTTATGCAATTTTAGTCAGTAAATCTACAGTTGATTTAGTCGACTAAAATGTATGTTGGAAGGCCTTGATGGTGTCGTATAATGACTGATTTTACACTTGCTGAGAATATCCGATCTACAAGCTCACAACATGTCGCAGCGCAACTCGTTGTGAGCTTGTAGATCGGCTATTTACAGCATGAAACCAGGTGTAAAATGACTTATACTGGATCTCTTGTCCACTAGTCCCTTCGTAACATTTTAGTCTAGTTTTTATTTGTTGACTAAATTGTCAATATATTTAATCTTATTTTTAGTCATCATAGGTTAGTTTTAGTCGACACCTTAGATTTAGCTACTGATCACAACCACAAGTTTAAAAAAAAAATGATAACCCCATAGATTCAGTTCTAAAAGGAGCTGGCTAAACAGATTGTGTTCTTTTGCAGGTGGAACGGGGTGGAAAGGTAATATAATGTAATAGAGCACCGAAGTCTGACGTCAATTTCGGTAGAGGGTGCAAATCCACAGGTTCATGTACTTTTTATTTGCATTGTAATCCCCAAAGGAGGATTTTAGATCGTCTCATATAAGAACTGTATTTGATATATATGTCATCCCGGCCGTTTCACTCATGGATATGAATCAACTGACTGAGAGAAAACGCTTGTCACTGCTGCTTAATTAGTTACATTTTCGCTAGAAACAGATGGTATCAAATATGAGGTCGTAAACGACACAGACAATTTCGCCGAGACACTTTGTTTATTTTTGGACCACAATGCTTATATAAGACGATTTTAAGATGACCCCATGTTATTCTCCATAGATAAATTACTTCTGTCAACCAGGGAGCGAGTGACGTCAGGACTTCGGCACTCTATATGTAATAACATTACTCTTGATTCAAAGTAATAAGTAATAATAGTATTACTTAGCTTGTTCTAAAGAGTAATAAGTGATAAGTAACATATTACTTTCCAAAGTAATATTGCCCAACACTTGTGATCCACCTGAACTGAAGCCGCATCCACTGTTGTTGTATGATAAAGGGGGAGGGGTTAGGGGCTGGGATGATATTGTGATGTCACTATCACTGTCATTTCGATTGGGCCTTTTGACCTGGGCCTCGATTGGGCCTTTTGAGAAACAAAAAAATAAAATACACAGGGAAGACATATTTCAAAATTCTAACCGCACCTGGGGGTCTATAAGAGTAAAGTCAACTTATATAAAACAGAAAAAGTACAAAAATCACCGCACTCCACTCCATCTAAAGAGAGAATACACACACATGCAGGGAGAATATCCAAGTATATGTATTAGGTTGCTCATGACTACATACATTATTACACTCTCTCGATGCTGGACATCACTGAACCGTTTCTTAAGGTTTACCACCAAACCACAATAGGACAAAGAGAGTCAAACTCGTTTCATTTTTTACCGACCCCCCATATGGCTCCAGCTGCAGCTATACAGTATCGAGGGCAGGGCCCACGGCAGACCTAAACACAGCTGTTCTTTGCCTTTGGGCTGCTCTGAGACTGCAGTAACATACAGACATCTGCTGGGGAATGGTTGGTGGTGGTGTTGGTGGGGGGGATGTTGTCATTTTCCCCTCTGAGGAGGGCAGCGGATTTGGGTCAAAGTGACAGCTTCTTCCGATGACTGAGCCACGGGGCCTTGCCTTCACAAAGCTCCACGCCTTTTTTTTTGTATGCCTTATAGCGCTCAAAGTTTGTGCTTGGGGAATATATTAGGCTGGTGACAAACGTAGGGGATTTAAAAGCTTGGGTGTTTTGTGCATAATATATCTGAAGAGCTAAATTCATTTATTTCCTGCTGGCCTCTTAATTCTTGTTGGAACACACCCTTGCAGTGTGTGTAATAGATTTTCATTTTGCATTCTGTGTTTTGTCATTGAAAAACAATTACATCGTTTTGACCATAACTTAAATGCGCCCGCGCAGTGTTACATTTACACTCAGTGGATGTCACTTTTCCAGGCCAAGTAGCTTCTTCTCAACAAACCCCCCCTCTCTCTCTCCTCACCCCTCCTTCTATCATGTCTCTTTCTACTCTACTACCGGTATCTAATAAATCACAACCCCCCCCCCCCCCCCCCCTCCCTCCCCCCAGGAGTCGGCTGATGGCTCGCACACAATGCCTCTGCTATCTGTGTAACTATCCGAGTGGGACTGCATCTGGACAGGAGGTGACAAGAGTAAGAGGGGGAACCCCCTTGACCTTTCCCCACTCGGAGACGCTGGGAGATCACAGAAGTCGATGGGAAAACACCGGGCTTTAACACACACCAATTCTCTTTTATATACATTGAAAGTGGAGGACCATATAAAATCCCTCTGGATTTGCAGCCTTTCACACCAAACATTGAACAAAGCTGTATATAATTCAAAAAAACCAATTATTGAGTATTGCACGTTTTGGATCGGATCTGACATGTTTTTCCCCTATCTGCTATAAAATAGCAGATCTCAAAAGCTTGCAAAGTACGATACTGTCAGGCTGTGGATTAAACACTTTTGACGGCTATGACAATGTTTGACAAACATGACAATGGCTGTGGCCACACAGACATCAATGCCGATGTTTCAAAAGCCATACATTGTAGGAAAAAAGTATTTTGCACCCCGCATAAGTGAAGACAATTGTGTGGGACCACCTCTCTCTCAAAAGCCATACAGTATCAACAGATTTCTGAAAGGTTTCCACCTGGCTAGCATCAGAATGTTCAAGAAGTGCCTGTCACATCCTGGTCTCTAAAACTACCTCCCCTGCAGCCGGGGCGCCTGATGGAGGAGAAAGGAACTGGTCGGAATAACGTGTCCCTTCCACGTGCTACGTCTGGCCGGGGAAATTCCCCTCTGTCAGGTGAAAAGAAGCAGCTTGGACTCCTCATGCATAGAAGGAGGCATGAGGTCAGTCCGCTGCCCCCCCAGGTTGGCAGAGGAAGTGTAGCGCCCAGGATTACATTAGATAATTGGCACTGGGTGAAAAGAAAACTGGGTTACAAAATCGTGGGATAAAAAATAAAAAATAATAAGTGCCTGTCACAAGGAGCGTCTTGACAGGTCACCACAGTTTTTTTTTCTGTGTCTAGAACTATATGACTGAATACTGTGGTTGTTCTATCTGCTGCCGGCCACTGCTACAGAGGTGACAATGAGGTTATATTTTCCCTTCTCCTCTGGAATCCTTCCTCAAAGCAGACCAGAGGTAGAAAACTGTCGTTCCCTGATGTCATCGCTATAGGGACACATGCATTAGTAAGCAGGAACTGGGAATGGCAATGAAGGACCGTAAAGTCTGGCGTGGCATTGTGAAATCCATGATCTTGACCGTGGTCGAAAAATGATGATGATGATCTGCTGCTGACCTCATTGAATTGATATATATATTAAACCATGCAGCTATGTCCACATCTATGTATATGCTGCTATTTTAACTGCTATTTAACACCACACCTTATGACTATTTCCCCCCATGGTTCTGTTCCTTGCTTGCTCTCTCCCTACACCTTTCTTGAAATGACTTTCTCCCACTTTTTATTTTATTGTTTTACACCTGTAAAACTGTGAAAAGGTTTGAGTTGCGTTGGAGAATGATGGTTTCTATGAAATGGGGTAGTATTGTCGTTAAAACATGTTTCACACCACAGTGGTGAAACATTACATGTTTTTGACCGGAGTAAAAAAGTGCAACCATTGTTTTGTTTTTCATTCATTAGGCAGTACAGTAAGCAGGAACAGCATGGTAATACATCAAATACATAAAAGAAAATAGTCATCAAGAATCATACATAAGCTAAGAACCTGACATCCCCCTAAGAGTGAAATATCTATATAAGGAAACAACTATATGCATACATGTGTGTCTATACATAAAATGCTATCTATAATTTACCCAAGTTGATCCTTTGCATACGTCTGTCGAGGCTAGGGCAAGTGCTACTGTGCTACAGGCTATGGAGTCTGAAGAGGTGGGTTTTCAGACTACGGCGGAAGATTGGGAGTGAGGCTGCAGTTCTGATTGCAATGAGAAGTGCATTCCATAGTTTTGGAGCCAGAAGGGAGTTTCAAATTGAATGTCCGAAGATTGGATGTAAACAATTCTTAGTTTTTGGGCTATATGTGGGGCATGTTTGCAAATTTCTTCTGTTCCCCTCTGCTCCCAAAATGGTGGACAATACTGAGTCCCAAAAACAAAAAGACAATTCTTATACAGTCCCTCATCCAGTGCATGGACTCTCTGTCGATCAGACAGACAGCACTGACACTTCCAAGGCCTGACGTACAACTCATTTTTTGGGCTGGCCTTCAAAACCCAGATGGATGTAAAACACCTTCACGTCCCAGCTGAACAAAATGTGCTACAGTATTATAAAGCCAATGATTGATCGATTTCTCTGTTGTGATGAAGATTTCTGTTGTCTTATATATATCCCCCATTGTGTGTGTGTGTGTGTGTGTGTGTGTGTGTGTGTGTGTGTGTGTGTGTGTGTGTGTGTGTGTGTGTGTGTGTGTGTGCGTGCGTGCGTGCGTGCGTGCGTGCGTGCGTGCGTGCGTGCGTGTGTCTGTGTGTGCATACTTTGTGAAGGAGAGTAACATTATGTTCAAGTTCAAGATATTTTATTATAGGTTGTCACACATTGTCACATTGTTGCAATATAATATAATATACAGCTTTGGCAACATTGTAGCAGTGGCATATTTGACCAGAGCCAATCAACGGTGTGACAAAAAGTTAAAACACAATATCTTGCGTTTTTGCATGCATGCGTGCGTGTGTGTGTGTGTGTGTGTGTGTGTGTGTGTGTGTGTGTGTGTGTGTGTGTGTGTGCGTGCATGCAAATGCACACAAATGCAAAACAAGCCACATATGCCACAAGCATATATCGCATATGCGGCCAGCAAAACAGAATACACTTGGCGTGTGAGCTAGCTGTGTGTGGCTACACACACACACACACACACACACACACACACACACACACACACACACACACACACACACACACACACACACACACACACAGTCATGTGAGTGAACAGGGAGTGCATGCAGAAGAGGGGGCTGTGGGCACTCAGCCCTGGGGGGAGATGGGTGGTGGGGGGGACCCTCACCCACCCATAGTGCTAAGATTAACAGTATGGGGGAGATGCTGGTACCAGTCTGCACCATCTGTCTCTCAGGAAGTCTCGGGGTCCACTTACACTGGGTGGTGGTGTGACGTGTGGTGAATCCCAGATAACTCTCAGCTTGGTAATGAGCTGTGGGGGAACCGTGGTGTTGTTGGATGCTGAACGGTTGTATAAATGAACTGTATTCCCCACATGATGTGTTGTTGCTCAGTTACCGTTGGAGACAGTGTTTGTTTTTTCAGAAGATGTTGGTTTAGTCTTAGTCTTAGTGTCTTTTGAATAACACATCGTTTCTGTTTAGTCATTTCGGACATTTGAAAATTGCCACTCTACAAGCTTCACAATGCGTCGCAATGAGACGCATTGTGAGCTTGTAGATCAGCTATTTTGGAAAGATTTGAAAACTTGTGAAATGTGACATTCTGCACAATGAGTACTTTTACTTGACTTTTACTTGTAACGGAGTATACTTCTACATTGCAGTATTGATACAATTGAGTACTTTTTCCACCACTGGCAATAAATAATCTGTATAAATAGTGGTAAGTAAGTTGCCCTCTCTGCCCCCATTGACCTTTCCTTTGAAAGCAATTAATAGTTCCCTTTTAAAAAGAATGAAATGACAATTCACAATAATAGTCTTAATTTCCTGCTTCACTGCCCTTGGTGGTTTCACTCAATAACAACAAGAATAGCCTCGCGCCTCTCTAAGCGACACCCTCGCCTAAAAAAAACGTACGTCATGTTAAAAGCACACAAAAAAACTCTGGAGTGCATCGGTTGTATTGGTGCTGCGGTTGAATGTGTCGAGCTCGAGAAGACACCGATATCAATCATATCACTGCTTTTGTGTGTTTTCTTCTTGAGTGACACCTTTGGGATACTTTCTTGAGAGCCTGATGTGTGAAACTTTCTGGAGAGCCATGATGCAGTGAGAAATGTGTGCAGTGTTGCAACGCATCAAAAATCACTCAAACTGGAACTGTCCCCCCCCCCCCCCAAAAAAAAGCATCCCGTTTTATCATTGACCTGCACCAAAACACGGATAACTGCACCCTGCACAAGTGCACAAGGACTGATGACCTGCCTTTCAGCAACCCAGGACGCAAACGGCTGATCCCTAATATACGCCAGTGGTTCCCAAACCTTTTTCTTTTACCCCTGTGAGTGACCCAAAAGAGAGATAAGATGTTTGCCCCCCGGGACCCAAACTATAGTGAGACATTGTGCTGAAAACATAATTTAATTTTGTTTGTAATTCATGAAAAAGAAAATGCTTCTTTTTTGTTTTATGTTTTGAAACAATAATAACAAAAATGTAAGGGACCCATAACAATGTGTCCGCGGCCCACAAATGGGTCCCGACCCACTGTTTGAGAAGCAGTGCCCTACACTATTTTCAGTGGTGGAAAAAAGTACTCAATTGTTTTACTTAAGTAAAAGTACCAATACTGCAATTTAGAACTACTTCGTTACAAGTAAAAGTATGGAATTGAAAATGTACTTGAGTAAAAGTACTGGGTTGAAGCGGTTAATGTATGTTTTCTAGTCAAAAATAATCTCCAAAGTAACTAGTAACTAAAGTTTTAAAATAATTGTAGTGGAGTAAAAAGTACAAATGTGGGCTCTGAGATGTAGAAGTAAAAGTACTGGAATTGGAAATACTCAAGTAAAGTACAAATACCTCAAAATACTTAAGTAAAAGTGCTTAGTTACTTTCCACCACTGACTATTTTGCATATCCGTTCCCCAGCCTCCCCGTTCCATTGACATTTTGGCATTTGAATGTAAATTACAGAGCGCATTTGTGCATGTTTGTTTATGGTGCTGTGACATTGGGGGGTTATACAGCCTCGATATTCACTACACGGTGTAATTTCTATCTATCTTTGAAATAAAATACAGATAGATATTGCAATTTTAATGCAATTAGGTGCATGCATGTGGTCTATTGGGCAGTCATACTGTACTGTATAGGCTCTAACGTTTACTATACAGAATCTCTCTATCCATCTTTGGAGAAAAGAAATAGAGAGATATATGTTGCAATTTTAATGCAATTAGAGGCAATTGAAATGCAATGCAATCATTAGCTTATTGCACATATTTATAATTAAGCACAGACATACGCAAAGTATTGTATAGGGCAGTGGTTCCCAAACAGTGGGTCGGGACGCATTTCTTTTTGTTTCCTATATACACTTCGTTTTTCAATATTATTTTTTCAAAACATTTACACAAAACATGACTCATGAAGCAATGCTCTTTTATGGATTGATAACAAAAGTCAATGCTTTTTTTTTCTCCAATAATTTCAGGAAGAAATAAAAGAAAAAAATCTAAGAAATTCTGAAAACAAATGTCGCATTGTGAGCTTGTAGATCTGCTTTTTTCACTAGTTGAGTCCCGAACAAATTTATTCTAATTTAGTCTAATTTCTCTTTTGGGTCACGGGGCTAAAACGCTTGGGAACCCCTGGTGTAGGGAACAGTCATTCACACCCTGGACTGAGTCCTTACACCTTTCAGCTCCATGGATTGGGTACATGCACCAGGGATTAGCTGTAACCCTGGACTGACCTGTTGTACTTTCAGCACAATATGGGAACCCATCTTCGTAAAATGGAGGGAGGGGGCACCGTCTCCTTTTTTGTGTATAGGAAAAAGTGTTGGCTTTTAGCAGCATCTGTCTTGAGAGATTACTTTCAGCACCACGGATAGCTACAACCCAAGGGACCCTTCCCTTTCAGTACAATGGATAGCAGTGGTGTACAGTCACTAAGTACCTTTACTTAAAGCTACTATAAGCAATAATATGTCAACATTCTAATGACCTTTACATTTTTAGCAATGGGTAGAACACTCCCAAAACATGTTTTGTCTCTGTGACACATCTAGGGGCCGCAATCTGCATTCAAATATGTTCCTAGAAGCTTTGTCACTGGACGAACAAAACCTGTTCGCAATGACTAACCAATCAGGATGTAGACAGACAAATCGACCAATGACATAGCTTCTAGGAAAATCTTTCCTAGACATTTGTTTGGGAGCGTTCTACCCATTACTGGTTGTCTGAATACCAAAATAAAAAAGGTCATTAAAATGTTGACATATTATTGCTTATAGCAGCTTTAAAGGAGCATTCACTGATTTGGGTGATTTGGAAAACCTTGCACGCACTACAGTGGGGGGACACGCGGCAGGCCAACAGCACACACACCAAGGCCCACCCCCGCTCAATCATGATTGGCGGAAGGCCCCTCTCTATCCCGATTGAATGAAGGCTGGGCCACCTAGCCAAAAACGAAACCTAAGGTTTTTTGACCCTCAGGGGTTAATTTATATGGTCAGCACACAAAAAAAATATTTGAATTAAGTGAAATCACTGAATATAACTTTAAGTACTGTACTTAGGTATTTGGATTTTACTTAGCGTTTCCAATTTCCAATAGTAATTTTAGTTGCTATACTAAAAATACAAAACATTTAGTTTTGTAATAATAATCAAAATAAGTAACTACAGTAACTAAAGTAGTGTAGTATAGTAGTAGGCCTAAAAATACTGACATTTGTACATACTCAAGTACAAATAACTCTTATTGCAATACATACATACTAAGGAAATGTACTTAGTTACTTTCCACCACTGGTCACACGGCATTGATCATGTCCATGGTTCAATACAATGACAACTCCCTTTAATTACTTTAATTACTACTATGTCAACATATTTCTAATCTTCAAATAGGCCTATACAGTATGTATAGTATTGTGCGCCAGCATTATCAATAGCCAGGATTACAAACTGTACCAAAGCGACTTCAGTCCCAAGTCTGTGACATGACTTAATGTTTGAGCGTAATGTCAGTTACACTGATTGTGGTCAAAGTGAGTTCAACACAGACTCACAGAGAATCTCCAAATACTTCTCTGTGCATCATTCCTCTCACCCGAAATAGGTGTGTAAATATGACAAAAATGCATCAATATTAAGTCAGGTTTAGTTCAGGGGATTTTGAAAACAGTGAAAATGTTTGCCATTATAACCATTTCCATCTATAATGAAAGTAGCTTGAATATTGTATCTTATTCTGTGATAAAAATACATTAACCACAACGAATCCAGTTCAAGTATAACTTGGTAGAAACTAGGGTGCTCATGGAGGAATGATTGGATTAGACAACATTGGATACACATGTTCGAGGTCACAAACAAGGTCACAGCTCTGGAACAGACAGATCTAGCCTAAATAATCAAATGACAGTGTGCTGTGGGCACGGTTTATTATTATGCCGTGGTAAGGTTTATATCATTTCTGCTTCATATAATATATGATATGATATTATCGTATCATACCAAGCTTACAGGGAGCACACACTAATGGCTCCCCGGATGCTGTATTATAATGACACTTTCATTGTTCCTTATATCTGGTTTAGTTCAATGCAGATGACGCATTTCAAATGTACAGTGACACTCCCAAAACAACTAGCATTCTCCAAATGGGAAACACGTTGTTGTGCACCTTCATGTTCGCTTAAGCAGCAAGGTTGCCCGGGGCGACAGTCACTATACCCACAGTAGCAATTTAGCCGCATGTGCTGTGCCCTCAGGAAGATACGGCTTTAGTGTGCACTGTTTGGTCAGCTGCCATATAATACGACGCTGACCAATTAGCGCATGTTTATAACCGTCTCTTGTCCTTTTATGACCCGCCTGCATGCCAAATAAAGATAAACCATATCAGCACTAGTGCACACTTCCCGTACGTACGAGCAGCAGCCTAGCATGCGTGGGTTACTCTCATACAGGAGAGCCCAGGGATCGACAATGTTTCATTAGTTTTCTTGTAATCTGCACGTCGATGATCTCCGGAGTCAATCGCCAGCCACAATGTTACTTCAGTGAAGGAAACAGAAATATATACGCTGCAACCTGGAATCAATTTCAATTTCGTTACTGGCGTGACTGCCGCCACCAGAGCGGTGTGTACCGAATGTAAATCCCTGAACAGTAATGACAAGGGAACAGCAGATAATGCGATAGATCTAACATTCACTGGTGTGCGCCTGCGTGTGTGTACGCGGGTGTGCATGCGTGCGTGCACTTGTGTGTTCGTGCGTGTCCATAAGCAGTAGAATTTGAGAAACAGATAGGCCTATGTGAGGGAACATTTCCTGGTCCTCAAGGCAAATGTTTGTCTTATAGTTCAAATAAGATTTGTGGAATTATGTTTACAATTAGGAAATTATTCAGATCGGTGGGATGCATTTAGAAGTTATATAGGCTTAGGTGTCAGTCTTGGAGTTATGCCATAATTTAAATACCTGCGGTCAGGGGCGGCCTTAGGAATCTGGAGGCCCGTTTCAAGACCACATTTGAGGTTATTAACAGGAAATAGGTGTAACTTAACATTGTGGGAGAGAGCAAGGCAGCGAGTGAGCGAGAGAGGGCTAAGGGTGGTGGGGGGTATTGACTGACGCCTGGCGGTCAGTCAGAGCTCGAAGGCCCCCCAAGGGTGGAGGCCCGTTTCAATTGAAACTGGTGAAACATAGGAAGGCCTACTATGCCTGCGGTGCATGGTGAAAATACCAAGCTATATGATCTATGGCTATATGCATTGCAGGGCGTTGCAAGCTTGTAGAACGTAGATAGCATATCGGCTATCAGAGATATCGCTCACCCTTTTTCAAGGTATTCTTCCTGCTCCTCCTCTTCCTCCCCTTCCAGCTTCAGTCGTTTCCGAACACCTGCAGATCACTGGTAAAAAACTAAATACAGTTTGTAGATTGTAGATCGGTTTAAGGTTACAACTGTTGATATCTTCACAAGTAGGCCTATAATAATATACCAACGCGTCCGTGCGTGCGTGCACGTGTGCAGAGCCAGAAGGTAATCTCTGCTGCTGTAATCTCCTCACTGGATGACTCTGTCACACAACATGGAGACAGAAGGAGAGGGAATGGGGAATGTCTTTATTTCTCATATAGATCAAAGCCCTGTTTGCACGCCATCCCGTCCCTCCATGCCTCCCACACTGATAAACTGCTCATCAACCAAAGAACCTGTTACTTCACTGGTTAAAATATATAATAATAATAACCAATTCCTATGTGGTCTATATACTGTACTGGCCCTGAAGAGGATCTGCGCAATATATGAGTTGAGGAGAGGAGGCAAGGCGAGTTTATTTCAACAACAAGGCATTAAGAATATAGGTTACAATGAAAACAGAAAAAATAAGAGAATAAAGCTATAACTGCTGGATAAATTATTTAGAGAATGCTGCGGTAAAAGGCAACGGCAAACACAATGGTCCGTAGCTTTCACTGCACAAAAAGCATGGAATACGGATGTGTATATTACAGGAAACTCCCGTTAAACTTTCCAACAAACTCTGGTAAACTCCCAAATTGTAGCCTACCATCACACCTGTATATTATCGTATATTACTGTATATGCTAAACTTGAGGTTTATGGGAAACATACAGTGTTTCTTTTCACGCAGTGTAATTTTATTTACAAGAAGAGAATAAGAGTTATATAAAAAATAAATGCTTCTCTATACATTTTTGTTCAGAAAGGCATTTTCCCTTGGGAGCGGGTTTTCTCTATTGCAAGGCTGTGTTCACTGAGTCTGTACCAACAGAAAGCCATTCAATGCTCTGTAAATGAGTAGTAGCATTTTGAAATGCATTATGTGATAGACAGGGTCAGGGTCAGTGTAAACAATAAACATAATGTGATATCTACTTTCTTGTTAAGGACTGAATGAGCAGGACTATACAGTTCCATGGTTTGTTACGTTGCATGGTGAAGGTCTCGTTCTTTGAGCCTCATCAACAGCAGTGTGACAACACAAATACAATGAGAAGATCAAACCGTGTTGTGCATGCAGTGCATTGTTTTTTTGTGTTTTTTTTCTTCTTGTAGATTAGCGTTTGTTACGGGGAAATCCATGGCAAGTATAAGTTGAAGGATATGTACTGCACTATATGCAGACTAGATCATTTTGTCAGTTTCTCCATTTAATGACTTGAAAATCTCTTGCGTAAAGAGGTTGCGAGGATATCAGTTTTGTGTTTGTTTGTTTTTTTTTTTTTGCTGTGGATTAGCGACTCAAATTACATTTTCTAAATAATAATTTTTAATGAGCCTCCCCATTACCAGCCAACTAGAATGATTACCTATTTCCTTCTCTCCCTTTGTAAAAGCTATCGAGCCATTACTCATCCCCATTAAAGATGAACCTGTGTTCTCTTGCACAAGCATGTGTATATACTAGGGCAGGCCTATATGTCAGTCATTTGTGATGAAAGTCCATCTGAGGCCGACATTGATTTACTTTGGTTAGCAACATACCAAAAAAGTGGCTGAGCACCCCATAGCGATGATTTGATTGGCTGAGCCAAGAGTGAAGGCGGAAAAGTGAGGACGCAAATTGTGATTGGCCAGAATGAGATGATATATGGTGACAAGCGCTCCCCTCGCTTCACACAGGTGTGATTTTTACACATATGAGCCTTATACAGTATGTCACTGTAGCACTTTTTGTGCAAAGAAGAGACCACTGGAAGAGACCAAAGCTAAATGGAATGCTATGTATCACTAAAAAGAGAATATACATTACTTCCAAGGGAAGACAGACTATGCACTCACTGCACACACAATGTGGTGGACACATAGTTACACTTCCTAACCACCTGCCCACTATACCAAGACATCAGAGACACATACTTCCCACAGATTACACACACACCCACGACAAAAAAAATGCCATTCGTATTGGGAGAACTACAACAAAGTGCAAACAGAGCAGCAACATTTGTGAACTGTTGCGACAAAATAAGGTTAAATAATGGAATACAACCACCCCAAGGACTACTAACTGTATCATGTAAACAGAACTTTAAACACATCTTAAATCAGATTTTTGTATACTATTTAAATAATCTTGAGACAGAAATGCTGCTATTTGTTTCAAAAAAGCTTTATACCCTGTATAACATACGTAGGCCTACTATATAATGATGCAATGTGACATAGCTCTGTCTACAAAATATACTTTCCCCATTTTCAACAGTTTTCATTGTATTTTGACACAATGCAAAGTATGCTTTCTCATGCCAATAAAGCTCCTTTGAAATTAATTGAAATTGCAAATCAATCCTGTATTCCAGGGCTATATACAACGTAAAACAATAATGGTCCAGCTCCGGTATATCTGAGGATATACCTTGTCTTCTGGGAGATACTTTTTACACATTTAAATATAAAGAAACATCTTAACTAAGCGTTTGTCCAGCAATGGCATCGCATCGGGCTGTGGTTGGATGTGTGTATATATCAGGGGTGGGCAACTTTGACGATGGAGAGGGCCACTATATTTCCACACTCACTCCAGAGGGCCACATTGCATACAGGTCGGAGCAAAAATAACCAATCTACAAGCTCAAAACGGGGTCATGTTTGGAATTGTAACCTGAGGTAACATGAGGGCCACATTAAGTGAAGGTGCAGGGGCCGCATGTGGCTGTATACACCCACGCACAGAATGTGTGAGCCAGTTCATGTCAGCGGCAGTGGTGTAAAGTAACTAAGTACATTTACTCAAGTACTGTACTTTACTGAAGTACAGTTTTGAGGTTCTTTTTTTTTTTACTTTGCTTGAGTATTGAAGATCCAGCTACCTCGTTTATCACCAAGGTACATTAAAGTAAGGCAAATCAGAAATATGAATAATTAACTTTTCACCCGTGATTTACTTGATATAAATTGGAATCGCTTTCAACTAATACCTTCTGTCTGAATACCAAAACAAATAAAAATAAAAAGGCTATTAAAATGTTGACATTATTGCTTATAGCAGCTTTAAGTCAAAGTAGCATATCATGCATGGCTGTTTTTTTCACGCCCACGCACAAAACGTGTGAGCCAGTGCAATGTTAGCATGGATACTCTTTAGGAGATGTGTCTGTGAGGGTGGATCTCTCTTCCCAACATACGGTATACAGTAGGCTATGTTATTATCACTCCTGTGAGCTGGGAATCAAAAATAATAGGCTCTGGAGAGGAGAGATAACAGAGCTCATTTGGTGAGGTGCCATGTAATGTTTGCCTGCCTGGCAGCTTGGCGCAAAAGCGGCATATATATATACCCACGCATTGCCAGTGGAATGTGAACCACATGCATTCTACACGGATTAACACCTATAGTGCAGACTGCTGTTAAAGGCATGTTGTATTGTGACATGAACGAACTGGCACATGCGGAGAGGTTAACATCAATACAGATCAAAATGTTAGTACCGTATGCACTTAATTTAACACTAGCATGACTGAAGTAAAATAAGACAGTGTGTGCTTAAATGTTTCAGATGCCAAACATTTCTGAGATGATGGAATGGTGATGGATGATGATGGTCATTGAAGGGGAACCTTCTGAAAGCTTCATGGGCAAAGATAATAAACTTCAAAATAAAAAACAGTCAAAAAAACCTCTCAGACATGCTAGTGTTTTAAACATTTTTTTTTACAATAGCCATTCTACATAATGCTTATTTTTGTTTTTGACAACCCCTCTTTACACGATTGAATGGATGGATCTAAAACAGCTTTCTGAAAAATGTATGTCGCTATATACAGTATGAGTGGTTCTCAAACTTCTTCCCGCCCAAGGACGCCCACAATTATGTATGTTGCAACATATTTGCAGTCCATGAGCCAGACAAGATTACCAAAATGAATGAGCACCCGGAAGTAGTAGTGTAGTTCCTGGGTGCTTCATACGCTGGTGAGCAACTTTCATCGTGATGGGAGATTAATCGGCATCGGTTCGATTAACCAGACCGATTAATGTATCGGTCTGTCTTTACAGATAAACAAGCCCGAAGTAACAGATCTGCAAGCTCACATTCAGTAGATCCTGTGATCTTTTGTGGCCAGATGTAATTTATTGGGACTTCAGGGACTTCTAGGACTTCAGTAAATAATTTTAAAAAGAAATCGCTATAAGATTTAGTAAACAAATACATATTTAGTCCCATGCTCGAATGCCCCCGCCCCGTGTCAAAAATAGCTAAAATCCCTAAAACGAAAGAAAGCAGCAAATGATTTTTTTTAATCCCCATGTCCCCTAGGGTACGTATACCCTCACAAAAACATGCAGTAATCCTGGTCTCTAAACTACATCCCCCTGGCCAAGCCGGGGCGCCTGATGGAGGGGAAAGGAACTGGTTGGAATAACGTGTTCCTTCCACACGCTACACCCAACCAGGGAAACTCCCCCCGGTCAGGTGTAAAGGAGCAACTTGGACACTCAGGCATGAAGGAAGCATGAGTTCAAGTCCGTTGCTCTCCCCATGTCCCCCATATATGGGGACTAGGTTGGTGGAGGGTGTGTAGAGCCCAGGATCACTATAAATAATTGACACAGGGGTGAAAAATTAGTTACAAAATTGTGGGATAAAAAATATACATAAAAATAAAGTTGTCCTTTAAGACGAAGTTTGTGGACGGTAACTAAAAGCTGGATGTTTGAGAGGCTCAAAACATCGGCTGAACTATTGCAATTCTTTGAAATAGATACAATAAAATCACACCAATGTGAAGTGAGGGGCGCCCTAACCTTGAAACATACCATAGTTACGTCACCAAGAATGGTGTCACTTATTGGCCAAGGGTTTCCATCGACATACTGACAGCCGATTTGCTCAAACTCAGACACATATGTGACCAGATTTGACTGAGAGCCTGCCATCGTGCAACCTCCAGCTTTTCACCTGAGGAGAAAAACTGAATTTATTTATATTTTATCCAAACTTAGTTAATAGCACAGGCAGACTCTTCACATACTAGAGCATGTCTGAAATAAATATCAGAGCTGAAATTGACAATATGAAATACATGCTTAAACATGTAGCTATGGTGTAATGTTCAAGCCTGTTTTCTAAAATCACTGTTTCCTGCAAGACATTACTCTATAAGCAAATCTCCAAAACTGGTGGGTCAAACTGAACAACCAATTATGTCAATTTGAAGCTATGATTCCCTGCTTTCATATGACATGAAAAAACTAAAAAACTAAATCCAATGGCAGTCCCTCAGTCAAATTTGTGTTAAGACAGCATCTACACACGATAGCTGTTTATAGAAAAAAGATAGAGAGAGGAGAAAGAGAAGAAAACGATACTGTAAAACGAGTATTTCTATTTTAAAGACGCTCTGTGGCACATGGTGTTTGCCTTGACCGGAGCGGAAACCATGCAACAGTCCATTACTGGAGTGAAGGGGGTCCTTCAAAACATGAAGGGGGTCCTTCAAAACCCTTTTAGCTCTGCTCAGGAAGCCAAGTCCTGCAGGGAGACGGAGTGGTGCGCTCGGCCGACCGCGCCATCGCTCCGCAGGGCTCGCAGCAGGACCCGAGACACGCTAGCTATTTCTATCCCACTAATACCTGAGACCATGTTTTCTACATAGACATATATCTATGTGGTTTTCTGAAAAGAAGAACGATATGTTTCTACATCAGAGCTTCTCAAACTATATTTCATGTCAAGGACCTTAAAAATCATATGCATTTGGCCGCCGACCCCCCATCTAAAAATATGTTGTTCCAGGGATGACCCCCCCCCAGCAGCAAAGATGTGAGTTGAAAACGTTTGCTGTGATAGAATATAAATTCAAAGACTTGGGCCACATTTTCACGATTTTTCCAAAAATAGCAGATCCACTATGAGCTTGTAGATCTGCTATGTTTCGACAGCTAAAGTATAACATTGTGGTTAAAGGCCAACAGATGCGTTCCCAGGTCTAAATGGGATATACCAGAGTCGAGGGATTTCAGGGTCCTTCTTTGAGAATTTCCTCACGCTGTCTCAAGTGGTACAGGTGCTATTAGCCTTCCTCGCCACACTGCTTGTGTGCATTTGTCCTTGACAAATGCACAAAATGCACCTCGTTGAGGTTCACACCGGGCTATACTTCTTGGAACTTCTCACCCACACAAAATGGCCTTGACATATTATAGGATATGAATATCTTTTTTTACAGACTTTGTAAGATCAGTGTCTATTGATTTATTTTATCGTTAAAATCGTAGTGTTGTGCCAATCATTTGGATGCTCATGCACAGGTTGGGATTCACGGTGCTGTATATGGCCTCAAACCCGAGTGCGCATATACTCTTTATCTTACTCATTTATTTTCTGTGTCAAGGACCCCCAGATTAATATGTATTTGGCCACGGACCACCATCTGAAAATGATTTGTGCCAAAAAAAAATAAAAAAAAATAAACGTTTTTCATGTGAAGGACCCCCAACGGATATGAATCTGGTCATCTGTCACGTTTAACCAAACTGGAAGACCCAAATGCAG
Organism: Protomyctophum bolini; assembly: GCF_963924005.1. Classification (NCBI taxonomy): domain Eukaryota; kingdom Metazoa; phylum Chordata; class Actinopteri; order Myctophiformes; family Myctophidae; genus Protomyctophum; species Protomyctophum bolini. Next base: position 28,211,580 of record NC_137862.1, on the reverse strand, counting down.
ACACGACAAGGAGGGTAAAGTCCAAGGGTGTTTATTGAAACAAATGATGAGCTTGTAGATATGCAACTTTTGAGAATGAGCTTGTATGGGCTACTTTTCAGAAAGTTAGCAGGAGCTGGGGTGGTGGGTAGGCTGGCAGGCAAACAGGCAGGCAACTGAAGCAGAAAGAAAAAAACACTGGAACAAAGCAATAGTAGAGCAAAAACACTAGGAATAATTGTCACTAGGAAACACTAGGAAATAACAGCTAGAAGCGTTACCGCACGGATAACTGTGGGACGATCTGGCAGCGTGCGGTGAGGAAACCAGGGCTTTTATGGAGTGGTGGTGATGAGAAGATGGCAGGCAGGTGAGTGAGATTAGATGAACAGAGCCAGGTGTGCCAATCTGGAAAGCCAGGAACCAAGACTACGCCCACACATGCTCACACACAGACAACACAAATACACACAGGACACTGGCAGGGGCCGTGAAAATCTCTCAAAATATGTTGTTCCATGGATTATCCCCCCCCCCCCCCGAAGCAAAAAATGTAGTTAAAAATGCTTGCTCTGAAAGCATATATATTATATTATAAAATTTGCAGCACATTTTCAAAATTAAAAGAAAATAGCAGATCACAAGCTCGTAGCGCAGCACTTGGTGTCGCGCTATGAGCTTGTAGATCTGCTGCATGCCCCCCCCCCCCCCCCCCCCCGCCGCCACACACACACACATACACACACACACACACACACACACACACACACACACACACACGCTCCAAGGAGCTCCCGGACCACTTTGAGAACCACTGCTCTATGGCCTCAAACTGAGTGCCTGCAGGTGGGAAGGGAGCGGTGGCAGCTTAGTGAGGGGGGAGAGAGAGAGAGAGAGAGAGAGAGAGAGAGAGAGAGAGAGAGAGAGAGAGAGAGAGAGAGAGAGAGAGTCTGGGGAAAAGGAGGGTCACTCCAGTCTAAATGTGTCGAAGTCTCCCTGAGCAAGACACTTTAGCCCATAACTGCTCCCTGAGTGCTATAGCCTACTAATAGTGCTCACTGTTCCTAATTGGGGACCAATTTCATGTATGCGCAAATGAATACAAATGACAAAAAACAAGAATTGATGACATCAATTAATTACAAGCCTTATATACCACGGCTGAGAGGTCGGCTAGAGGCAAAAAAGTGTGTGGTTGCCTAGAGACGAGTCAGCCAATCAGGACGTTAGGTTGTCAGTACAGCCAATGAGAAACATAGGTCTTAACTACAGCAAGTGCATGGGTGTGAAAGCACCACAGAGAGAACCAGCTTTGCTTCCACAACAATAGCCCCATATGACCATGTTTTGTATGCAATGGGTGAGCATCTTTTTCATTGAAAGGAGTGGGAGGAATGGGGTGTTTCTGTGCCCTCTCTCTCAGTTTATTATACTGTACCTCTGTGGTTTATTGGCAGCTCGCTCAGCTCAGACGCCTCAGAGACAAAGCAAAGCATCCGTCACCTTGAATTCTATTAAGCATTCACATGCAAGGTATATAATCTGGCTTTTGGACAGACATTTAGTGAGTTAAAAGAAATACATAATCAATGTACTTTACCATTCAGACCCCTTTTACACCGGTTGGGAACCTGTTCAGTTCAGAACCAGTCCTTAGTCCATGAGCCAGACCTCCAAAATTGGAGTGTGCAAAACCATACCTATTAAATTGTTTATAGGATCAACACATTAATATATGATAACCCTTCGACAGTAGTAGCATTTTCATGTGTACATATGTTCCTATATAATGCCTAATTTGCATTTTTTTTTTAATATATTTGTAATACAATACATCATTGTCTTTGTGTCAGTAATCAACTGGGGAAGTTTCATGGTGATAACAATTTAATATAGTTATGGTTTTGCACACTCGATTCATAATTAATGTTCCAATTTTGGAGCTCTGTCTCATGGATTAATAATAATAATGAATTGCATTTGTATGGCGCTTTTCTATGCACTACGTGCCTACTCAAAGCGCGTACAATGGTTCATTCATTCATACATTGGGAGGTGAAGCGGCGAACAGTCGACGCCAGCGTCCTCACTTCCCACCCCCAATCCCCACCCCCAATCCAACCCTTTGGTTTAAGAACCAAAGAGAACTGAACCGGTTTCCAACCGGTGGAAAACATGGTGTAGTTTGTTTCAAAACTTTTAAAGAAGTAGTTCTGAAACAAATTCTGTAGTTAAACTATAAGGTTTGTATAGTCCCAAAGCTATAGCACTGAAGTCTGATGTCAATATGGGCAGAGTACTAACATGGGGCTGTTCCCAGGGTTCATGTACTTTTTTATTTGCATTGTAATCCCCATAAGGGATCTTAGATCACCTCATATACGAATTGTGTTATAAAAAATAAACAAATCATCCGTTTCACTCATGCATATGAAGAGTCAATAACGGACTGAGAGAAAACACTAATGTTACTGCTGCCGAATTAGTTACATTTTCACTAGAATGAATATGATGGACTGACTGTCGTAAACGATACAGAGCCACCTAGACGACAATATCGCCAAGACATTTTGTTAATTTATGGACCACAATTATTGTTATATGATATATTAAGATGATCCAATGTATAGAGAAAAAACTTCCGCGAACCAGGGAACTTTGCCTCTCTATTGGGTCAATCTAACCAAGTAATTAATACCTCATTATATAGACTCTCTACTTTCATATGACGGGTTAAGATTTAGATCTTTGAATAAGATAGACTGTGGGCTGCATTGAGGCTACATCATTACATGCCCCTTAAAAATAGCAAACATAGCCAATGCACTTTGTAGATCTGCTATTTTCTCAACCTTTGGGGTAAAAAAAAATACAAATTGACAAAAAAAAGTTATTGCCTAGTATAACTGTTACGTTCTGCAAGTAAACAACCAGCATATGTTGCCATGGCAAACCGAAAATAAACACCTAACTGACTCCAAACTATATCAAAATGGAACATGGACATAGGCTACATACCTTCATGATTCTATTCTATAATTGCAACGTGCACAACTCAACAGCAAAAACATACCGTCGTTATACCTTGCCCTGATGGGGAAACAACATGATTACCAGGGAATGTCAATGCTTAATTATAGTTAATTTATGCACACAAGACGCGTTGTGAGCTTGTAGAACAGCTATTTTCAACGACTCCATCGACAGAGCATAATATATATATTCTTGATGTCTGTCTGTCTGTCGGCAGAGTATAATAAGAAACCCTGCACACCACGGGTACTATGTAGGCCTACTGTATGTTGCATCTACTGTACGTACGGTGGGATCCTCTTGGTTTCCGCCTCAATCTCAAAATGACATTGCTGGGTACCTATGGGTATTTATGTTAGACACACCCACAGACACACCCCCAGATTCTCAGCCACACCCACAGGTTTATTTTAATATGTGGAGTGGCTATTCAACCACCAGGTGGCGTCGGCCCATGATGAGCAGAGCTGCATGCACTGAGTCTTAATATGTAGCTTCTAGCAATATGCAGTAAATTTGTACTGTAAACTAAAGTATCAATACTGTAATATTGAAATACATTAAAATGCATACTGTTACAAGTAATATTTATTTGAGTACGCGGTTAGGGTCCATTTGGTTCCATTTCTACACTCTAAAGTTAAATTATCATTGATGTTACAATATAAATATTGGGGGTCCCAGAGATATAAATTCCATTAAATGGGGGTCCATACTCCATAGACTAATGCATGTCAAACTGGGGGTCCTTGAAATTAAACGGGTTGAGAGTCACTGCTATAAAAACCTTCTCTTATGGGGGTCCCTGGCATATCTCTTCAAATGGGGGTCCCTGGCATATCTCTTCAAATGGGGGTCCCTGGCATATCTCTTCAAATGGGGGGGTCCCTGGCATATCTCCCCAAACGGGGGTCCGTGGCACACCACCCCATATGGGGGGTCCCCGGGAAACACCCCCCAAACGGGGGTCCCTGGCACACCCCCCCAAATGGGGGGTCCCCGGCACATCCCCCCCAAATGGGGGTCCCCGGCACACCTCCCCAAATGGGGGTCCCCCCGTCACATCAAATAACTTTAAAGAGAAAGAAAAGGACAGAGACAGAGCCTCATTTTAAAACAAAATGCTCATTATGCAATGTGAAATGCCACCTAATCCTTTTCCTTGTCTTTATTATGGGCCAACTTGTGAACGCTGCATGCTTTTATTGTGAAGGGTCTCAGTTCTCACAGCCTGCTTATTTCCACGTGCTGAAAATAGCTGATCGACAAGCTCACAACGCGCTGCGTCCGCAACGCGTTGTGAGCTTGTAGATCAGCCATTTTCAGCATGCAAGCATAACACGTGTACGACGAAGAATAAATCACGCATCACTGCGCTTCTGTGAAGGGAGGGAGATATATTTTGTTGGCCGAACGAGGCGATCATGTTTGGACATCTATGGACAGCTATTTTTCGTGGCACATTATGTTTAATCACAACAACGTCACGTTTAGCCTACTTTACCTCCTGGTCGGGACTGTATGTGTCTGCTGTCTACGTGCATGTGCTCTGCGCGCTCCAGTCTTTCTGGAGGGAGCGAAATGTAGCGTCTTCTGGATGCATCTAAGCATTAACATTTCAATGGCCGAGGGTCGTTAGAGTCTATTGTTCCGTGTTGTAGTTATCGCACGTCTAATGGTTAGACGTGTGACAACAATGACGCAACAATAATAAGCCTGCAGCCCAGTAGCTATAATATTGCTTAAGGGGGAGAGTTAGTGTGCCGCCTGATTTGACAGAAAGTAACACTATAACTTAATTTCGGTCAAATTACGGGGAGCACTTGGACACATCAAGCGGAGCACCAAAGCTCCGCGACACACAGGTTGGGAAACACTGGCATAGATAGTCAGGGTCTGTCTGCCTGCCTGCCAAATTGCAATATTTGCCTCTGAGATGTGGAGTAGAAGCAAAAGCACTGGAAATCGGCAATACTTTAGGCTCTTTGGATGCAAGAGAGTATTTTAATTTGTATTTAACCCATTCTGACCTGAGATCAGATTCATACGAGGTTTCCACTGGACACACACTGGTCTGATTAAACCCATTCTGACCTGAGATCAGATTCTGAAAATGTCAGTCGTTCTTCGATTTTTCAAAAATAGCAGACCTACAAGCTCGTAGCGCGCCACGGCGCGCTACGAGCTTGTAGATCTGCTATTTTTCAATAGCTAAAGCATGACATGATGCTAACACCAAAAGGGGTTCCCGTTCAGAATGGGTTAATTTTACAGTTCATATTACCCCACCCCCCACGGCGCATTCAACACCTTTAGCTGTGTCCCAAACAATGGTGCCTGTTATTCACTTCAAACTGTGCTCTCCTGTGTTTTTTTTCCTGTGTGTTCACTGAGTCTATATCGAGTTAAAGTTTTCCTTAGTTTTGGGTCAGTTACTGTGCTCAAGTATTCTACTAATGTGTATTCCCTGTTTAGAGCTAAATAGCATTCCATTTTGCTCTGGTTTTGAGTAGATCTGTTCCAGTGTGTGAGATAGCTTTCTTTTTGTTTTCTTATGATTTGGTGTAGCAAATTCAGATTTAAGCTCAGTCTTTGAACAATCTGTTCTGAGGACCCCCTGTTTTTTTCATATGCCATCTGAATTAATTAAAAGCAGGCTCTGTACAGTTTTTAGTAGTATTTGACTATCTCTCCCCAGAGTCCCCACAATGTCTAGCCAAACAGGTTATGTTAATTGTATACAGTAGTCAGCCTACTACAGAGGCTACTGAGAGAGAGAGAGAGAGAGAGAGAGAGAGAGAGAGAGTAAGTTTTTTTAGGGTTTTCAGGAAGGAAAAAAACTGATAGGCCTAAATAGGATTAAACCTTATACTTGTTTTATTACTCTTAAACAGATACAGGCTTTGAGAAAGCATATTCAAAGAGCCTAGTGACAATCAGGGGTAAATATAAACTGTTACTGACTTACTCCTGATGACATTACAAAACCATTGAAAAAATCCTATTTTGGCATGCATGGTAAACCTATTAATTTAAGTTTTTATATTTAAATGATATTAAGAAAGTCACTCACCATTCCACAGTGGTGGAAAGTAAGTGCATTTACTTAGGTACTGTACAATTTTGAGGCATTTGTACTTTACTTTAGTATTCATGAATTCCAATACTTCTACTTCTACTCCACTACATCTCAGAGGCAAATACTGTACTTGTACGCCAAAAAAATGCATTAACCACTTCCTCAGTATAGTAGACTATTTGAAAATAGCGGATCTACAAGCTCACAATATGTCGTCATTTGCCACATTATGAGCTTGTAGATCATGCAAAGTAGCCAGTGAGGGATATGGTGTGAAGCTCTTTCCAACACGTGGTGATGATGACAGTAACTCAGGTCGTCTCGTTGAGTGCATTTAAAGATGTTTTATTTTGCTTGCAGGGGTGGATAAGGCATGACATAAACCGGGTACTTAAACTTTAACTTAAACAATACCTCGTGATGCAAAATAAACAAAGGATAACTCAAAACAACTGAAAACAAACAAAACACGCACGGTTGAAAAACGGTGTGGCTTCCCTGTGACGTTTCCCAAAATCCCTCCTGCCGTGCACCTGTGACGCATACAAGTAGGCTGTGCCTGTGATTGACTGAGCCCGCCTCTGCCCAGGTTGTCATAGCAACTTCACAAGAAATTAACCACAAATAAAATCATCAAATTGGCTACAACATAGCCTATAGTGCTGGTTTGCAATAGTAACTAACTAAAGTTTTAAAATCTGTGTTTTGTTTGAAGAGGCTGAGCAATTATGTTTTAGTTTATTTTAAGCCAGTGTAAAAAAATTGTTGTCTAAGACTAGATAGTTTAATTGCCTAGGCAGGCCTAAAGTTCAATGGATTGTTGTGAATTTGCTACTAAAAGTAACACTAAGAGGTGCCTGCATGGTGGGGGTGGGGAAATGTTTTCACACCTCACAGACCGGGCATATAGGGGGGGGGGGGGGGGGTTGAGAGAGTGACTGTGAGACCCCAAAGCAGTAACACACACACACACACACACACACACACACGTAATGTGTGTTGTGGAAATGTAGATCTGCTGTTGACAATAAAGGATAAAAAAACTTCCTCTGTCTCTCAGAATCAGAAGCTGTTACATCAGTTTTACAAGTAAAAAAAAGGGAAGGAGATTAAGGCAGGAAATAGAGTTTGAGTGCAATGTAAACGTACATTTTCTCATGCTGATAAAGCTCCTTTGAATTTAATTTAATTTAGATTTTCTGTCTCATTTCAAGTTTTCAAATATATAAAAATATTTTGAAAATAGCAGATCCACAAGCTCACACGCTATTTTAAAATGGCCAAATTGTGTATAGTTGTTAATGTGTATTTTATTTACTTCTACTCCACTACATCTCAGAGGCAAATATTGTATTTGTACGCCACTACATTTATTTGCAAACTTTAATTAATGTACAGTTAATGTACAGTTAACCCCCAGTCCACAGAACAGGGGGTCCTCAGAACAGGGGGTATGATGTAACTAAATATATAATTATATAAAAAAGTGGGCAGAAGGGTGTTTACCAAAAGTACAAAAAGTGTTTCATTGCAAACATTTCATCAATAATCATCAACACAATATTCAGATTAAAGAGATATGCCAGGGACCCCCACCCGAAGAGACACGCAGGGACCCCCACCCGAAGAGACACGCCAGGGACCCCCCACCCGAAGAGACACGCCAGGGACCCCCACCCGAAGAGACACGCAGGGATCCCCCACCCGAAGAGACACGCCAGGGACCCCCACCCGAAGAGACACGCCAGGGACCCCCACCCGAAGAGACACGACAGGGACCCCCACCCGAAGAGACACGCCAAGGACCCCCACCCGAAGAGACACGACAGGGACCCCCACCCGAAGAGACACGACAGGGACCCCCAACCGAAGAGACACGCCAAGGACCCCCCACCCGAAGAGACACGACAGGGACCCCCACCCGAAGAGACACGCCAGGGACCCCCCCTCCATAGACTAATGGCTATAGCTGTAAAAACCTTCTCTTATGGGGGTCCCTGGCATATCCTCTCAAATGGGGGTCCCTGGCACATCCCCCCAAATGGGGGTCCCCGGCACATCCCTTCAAATTTTCATTAAATTTGCAAGCTGTATAGTTGGGTGGGGGGGTGTACCCCCCACCCGAAGAGACACGACAGGGACCCCCCCTCCATACTCCATAGATAGACTAATGCATGTCAAACTGGGAGTCCTTGAAATTAAACGGGTTGAGAGTCACTGCTATAGCTGTAAAAACCTTCTCTTATGGGGTCCCTGGCATATCCTCTCAAATGGGGGGTCCCTGGCACATCCCTTCAAATTTTCATTAAATTTGCAAGCTGAATACTGCACTGGCCTCTGTCCTACTGCCCTACTGCCACCTACTGTCTGTTTATTATATTACACAGTAGGTGAAAAGAAAACACTAAACCACACCCATCAGAGGTGTGACTTCCATAGGTACCCAGGTACTTTTAAATACCTAGAGGTAACTATGGGTACTGGGCTGGCATAAACGAATGGAACCCCACTGTAAGTGTTCATCGACTAAAAGTATGACATAAAAATGTTAGTCGACTATGTTCCCCCCCCCCCCCCTGACGAAAACTGAATAAGAATGTAATAAGAACTATGCTATGATGACTAAAAGTAACTATATACTGACACATTCGTCAACAAATAAAAACAGGACTAAAATGTTCAGGAGGGACTAGTGGAGAAGAGATCCAGTAGAACTGAAGGACAAGACATTTTATGTCATGATTTGTGGCCTTTTGTTGCACTTTGCCATCTTATAGCCAATCGGGATGGACTATGAAAAATCGGACTGATCCGTTTTGAGATTCCGTCACATGACGCACAATAAGATGGTTTTCAGACCAAAGAGACATTTCCCACACATAATCTGTATTCTGTACAGGGGGTAAGGGGAAATTGAAAATTATTTCTGTCGGAGCGACCTACTGTATACTGCCTAAAAAAACAGACTTCTCTCAGCTCCCTGAGAGAAGTGTCACACCGCATTGTGATGTGACACATTGTGAGCTCATACTGTAGATCTGCTATTTTCAAAATATTTGTATACATTTTGAAAACTTAATATGGGACATTCTGCATAGTGAGTACTTTCTACTTTTGGTACTTTAAGTACATATTGATTCCAATACCTAACTTTTTACAATACATTTTGAATTCCAGACTTTCACTTCATTATGCAATAACAATTGTAGCATTGTCTGCCCTTTATGAGCTTCAAAGAACTATGAAATTGCACGAGAATGTCTTGCAAAACCACGTGAAAGCCACAGTTAAGAGTCATGGTGGGAATTGAAATGCTGGTCCGTTTGTTTTGAAGCATATTGTACGTGATAAATAATCTTGCCCTGATTTATGTGTAACTCGATGTGGCTTAAAGCCTTTTATTTCTAATCATTAGCTTAATTTGCTAGGCCTTATCTATGCCAATTCAATGTCTAATGTTTATTATAAGCTGCTTTTGTTGTCCATATCTCTTGCAAAACAGTTCTAATTAATCTAAATTACACTCACTCACTCACATGATTGATTGAAATGAGCATCCTCTTCTTCCCCAGATTTTAACCCGGTTGCTGACATATTGTCAATGAGCCTATAGAGTCAACATTCGTGTCATAGGTGAGACAAGACCCTTTGGCACTGTATAGATATCGCAATAGAAGAGCATGGATAATACAACCACCCCAATTGAATAAGTTGTGGTACTAACATAAAAAAATGAAGCAAAAGGATGCACAGCACACCAGTCCGTGTGAGGTGCCAGCAAACGGGAGAGTTAATACAGAGTGAAAATAATGTATAGCCTCACCCGCACACTCATAGTCATAGCTGCCAATGCATACGTTTAAATGTATAATGATGTATAGCCTCACCAACACACTCATAGCTGCCTATGCATACGTTTAAAAGTGGACACAGACACCAACTTTTCGGACAGATAATATTGCCTTCTTCAGGGTCATCACCCTGAAGAATTGAATTATATCTGAAGATATTATCTGTCGAAACGTTGGTGTCTCTGTGTCCTCATTTAAACGTATGCATTGGCGTGTGGCTATACATTATTTTCCCTCAGGATTAACATAAACCTACCATACAGATTTGACAAAATGTAATTAATTAAAACAAGAGTTGCATATCTTATATCCTACTATAAATGCACAACGTCTCTGTCTGCGCGCGTGTGTGTGTGTGTGTGTGCGTGTGTGTAATGCACGTAACTCAATAACCGTTTGACCCATCCACGACACACGCAATCCACACCCCCGCAGGGAGTGCAGTGCCCGGTATCGAGTCGGTCAGACCCACGGTTCTCCAGAACCACCACAAAAGGCTCTGGTCAGGCTCTGCCACTGGGCCTAATGAGGCCAACTTATTTCACCTGTGCAATTTCCAGCCTCTGCCTCAGCCAATTGACACTCAACCAATCAGGCTCTGCCAGTGGGGCGAATTGATTGCCAAGTACACTTTTCACAGTCACTTTGCAGTCTTCAGACACAGGCACATACACAGATCTGGGACACCGGTTGATATCATTAGGTTCCCAAGTTGCATCATTCCCAAGTAAGCCGGTGGCCGACTGCGACGGGCACGTACCGGTCTAGTATCTATAAATGCACCAAGTCTCTGTCTGTATGTCTGTGTGTAATCCACGTAACTCGAGAACCGTTAGCGTTAGCCCCACCGACTTCAAATTCGACACGTTCCACAACACAGCAGGCGGTGCAGTGCCTGGTGTCGAGTCGGTCAGACGCACGGTTGTCCAGAACCGCCCCAAAAAGGCCTCTGCCCGGGCTCTGGACCGGGCCCCTGCCCAACGTCCATATATGGAGCTGGCCTGTTCTGAACTCACAACACTCCTGCATGTTTCTCCACAAGCTGGCTGCATAGGCTACTCTATATTTGAGCATGCCTTACAAAGAACTCCATAAAAGGGAGACGGACATAATATCTGGGTGGGGCATGCATTTCCAACTTGCATCGTTCCAAGTAGGCCAGTGCCCAACGGGCACCCCTGAAAGATGCCCCACGGGCACCGTTCTAGTGACAGGATAATGATGAATTGTGCCTGCATGGAACATTGACAAAATGTACTATACAAAAGAATAATGGCACCCAGCATGTAATGACCTGGCAGTGCTACAGAACATCTGTTCTGAGCATGTAGGAAACAAAAGTTGTGAAATTGGGGCAGAAGCAGATAAACCTTGATTATGAAGTCCAAATAGGGAATAAGACGTTATGCCAGGTGAAGGAGTTTAAGTATCTCAGGGTCTTGTTTACGAGTGAGGGGAGGACGGAGAAAGAGATCAGCCGGGGAATCGGAGAAGCAGGGGCGGTATTGCAGTCGCTGCACCGCACTGTTGAGCCAGAAGGCAAAGCTCTCCAAAGCAATATTCTGTTCTTACTATGACCTATGGTCTTGAAGTGTGGGTTATGACCGAAAGAATAAGGTCGCGAATGCAATCGGCCGAAATTAGTTTTCTCAGTCCGGTGTCATGTCACTATAATGTCATAAATTGACAATGTTCAAAGATATAATCCCTAACCTTCATTCTAAACATTGAGAGCAACACATCATGTTAAACACACAAACCCTTAGCATCCCGATCCTGGGCATGGCATAATAATAGGCACAGAACATTTGCTGGAAATAGCAGCTCTACAATCTCATGCAATGGCTTGTTTGCGTGTAAAAATCTTAATTTTCAGCAAAGAGATTTGGTGTAGAGGGGGGGGGGGGGCACACCAAGTATAGGCCCCTGGGGAATAACCTGAGTTCACATTGAGGTTGCATAGTTCTGCGCTGGCTCCCCTAAGGATCTTCCAAACATGGTCTAACTCTAATAGGCCAGTCAATCTAAGATTTGTCCCAAAAGCAATAGCAATAGTAATCATTCAAGGTTTTTTTATGATCCTTATAGGGTCATCCAAATAACATATTAAAAATTGTGGCAAAAATGTCAAATTTTAATTATGCTTTAAGTAGCATTTAAAATGTCAAACTATGTGTTATTCATATAACAAACGTGATGAGGTCAGCACATTTGGGCACATTGGGAACATTATAAGGGCAAGTGACTTGCCCTTAATGTGCCCAATATAATTAATCAGGACACCCCAACATTATATAGTTTGTTCCAGGCCCAGAAGCAATGATCGCTTTAAAACAATATTTTTTTTCCTCCAAAATAGCAGATCTACAAGCTCATAGTGTTGTTGTTTTTTTGCAGAATTTGGCAGAATTCAGGGGAATTGCTTCCCCCCCCCCCCCCCCCCCCCCTCCTGAACTCGAACATGCAGCATTTTGTGTTGAACACATTTTGTTTAGAAATCCATGTCGTTACACCGCATCTCCACTAGCTAAAGACTGCTGGGTTGCGCCCCAAAAATAGCTGATCTACAAGAGCTTGTAGATCGGGAAATACAGTATCGTATCCGGGGGAAATACATTTGACGGATAGCTTCTTTGCCTTAGGTTGTGACGAGGCTTTTCTTTTCGCAGATAAGTAAGCCCACGTCCCTGCCCACTACTTACACTATACCCAGCAGTTTCCCTCTGGATGCCATTAGATTGGTTTGATTGAAGCCAACCGGGGCTGTCCTCTTAACAGCTGCTTATGGTCTGTGACACATATTGATCCTTGGCATGAGAATATAGTGGCTGAAGAAGCAAGTCATGGTTTAACTCAAAATCTGTAATTTAGGCATTTAGCAGCAGCTCTTAATGCAGAGCGCCCTACAAAGTGCAGCATCACAGTATACATGAAGCCTGAAACAGCCTATCAAACAGGATGGTACCAAATAGCACTAAACGTGGATATTTGGCTTGTAATATATAGGCAAACTCTATATGGGCTGCAGGTACAGGTAACACAACTCTACCACATTTTTCAGGATTGTGGTTGCCGAAATAAAAACTCAAAACATTTTAAGATGATTTGCGCGCACACGCACGCACGCATGCACACACACACGAAATTTCACATTTTCTTTATGTGTGTGGGTGGGTGAATCACAACAGAGCTCGGGGATCTCTGACTTTCTCATATTCCTGAGCTGAAATCTGATCCCGACCCCAATTTTGGGTTGTCAAAGTGATACCCATCAAGCATTTTGATGGTGCTGGCCTGTAAAATTCAAAGCCTTGCAGAAATCTGGACAAAACTGGTTCCGTCGGTGGAAGAATGGGACGAGAGTTCAGTTCCATTCATCTCATTTTGCCTGCAGCCGCAGTCATCGACTTCCCTGGAATGGAAAGTCGAGGTAGTTAAGCCAGTGTGGGCCTTTGTAATCTACTTAATCTATCTCTAAAACATTACTTCTTTCAGTTTAGTTACACCAGCATTGTTTCTGTGAAGCTTTTTTTGAGTGGTGCAACCACTCCAAGGAACAGCAATGTCCGTGTCCATGTGTTCACCTATGTGTTGGTTAATGAGCACCAGTATAATGAGTACCAGTAGGGGCGCTGTTGTGCCAGGAACAGAGAGAGGGATAGTGCTGCACTGTTGCCTGCTAATGAGAGAGAGAGAGACAGAGAGAGAGAGAGAGAGGTGGGGGGGGGGGGGGAGTTGCACCACTCAGTTCACACGGGTGTGATTTTTTATAGTGTTTAACATGTTTCCACTTAACATGTTTAACCACATAAACCCTGTTTAGTAATTTGACCTGGGTCTCCATTGCTCTATACTTCCCCCCTACACCAGGGACTGACCGGGGTCTCCATTGCTCTATACCTCCCCCTCTACACCAGGGACTGACCGGGGTCTCCATTGCTCTTTACCTCCCCCTCTACACCAGGGACTGACCGGGGTCTCCATTGCTCTATACCTCCCCCTCTACACCAGGGACTGACCGGGGTCTCCATTGCTCTTTACCTCCCCCTCTACACCAGGGACTGACCGGGGTCTCCATTGCTCTATACCTCCCCCTCTACACCAGGGACTGACCGGGGTCTCCATTGCTCTATACCTCCCCCTCTACACCAGGGACTGACCGGGGTCTCCATTGCTCTTTACCTCCCCCTCTACACCAGGGACTGACCGGGGTCTCCATTGCTCTTTACCTCCCCCTCTACACCAGGGACTGACCGGGGTCTCCATTACTCTATACCTCCCCCTCTACACCAGGGGACTTCAACATTTTAGGCCAAGGACCCCTGAGAGAGATGAAGCAGGGACATATTGATTTTAACTTTTCAAAATAAAGGGGCTAGAGTGCCCAGCAGATGGGGCAGATTTTACTCTGAAAAGCCCCGCCTTTTATCCCCCCCCCCCAAACCGGGAGGTATAGCGTTCTATTACTACCTCACACCGTCACATCTGATCTCTCACTAGAAGTGTTTATATTCCAAAACGAGATGCGAGATGCGTGGTTACAATTAAAGGAAGCACAGTAGGACAGGGAACACCAGACCATTGACCTTAAAGCGGTTTTGTTGCAAGGAGTTGCAACTGGTGTGGTTTGGGCTTTAGGTTTTGTGAGGTTAAAATGACCACTGTCTACTGACAGACTGTAGGATGAGAAGTGGAATTTTACCTGCAATCTGCGCGTTGTGTTGTGGCCACAGCCAGGCAGGTGTGACTGCGTTCAGGAGCATTGGCACTGCACAATAGTAACCTGTAGGGCTATATACTTTTCCTCTCATGCATGCACTGCGGAGCGCTCAGTCATTTGCATTTAACAAGGAGACTGAGATTGAAATGCTTTGCTCTGGGAGCACTGGGAGTGACTATGATCAGCCCTGAGAGGCCCTGAAGGGCGCATGGATGACTGCCGTTAGACGCAAGAAACAACTATACAGGGTAATAATGCGACTAATGTGCCATTGGATGTGTGAATGCACAAGCACAAGAGTTACAGTAGCATTTCCCAAAAGCCATATTAGCGTGTGCCTCAGCAAGCAATACAATTCCATGTTAGAATTTAGAAACTTGTTGAAGGAACTCTTTGAGCCGTCGTGGCCTTTTGCTGCATCTTGCCCCAAATGTATTGGCTTTTTTCATTCAGCTTTCTCAAATAAACTCTATGCTATCTACAATCTGTCCTTTTTTTTCTAACTCTGCATTAAAACTCTGCACACATTCAGTCCAGCAGGAGTCATTACTGTGAATCCAGTCTCGCTTGCTAAACTAAACGCCCTGACAGCTCTGGGCTGTCTGGAAGCAGCCTCAGCTGGGATGAAAGAACGCTTGGAGGCAAGCATGCGTTGTTGAAACTTAGACAAAACTAAAAAATAACACTTTCAATTCAAAAAAGTGTATTGGCACGAGGAAACATACGTTTACATTGTCAAAGTGTCAAAATATAATAAAAGTAGATGGAGGGGTACAGCATTTTGTAAACAGAGCCATGTCACATTGTGTTCTTTTTTTAATCAAATAGCATTTGTTTTTTTTGCAGTCACTTTGGGACAACTTCTTCTTATTTCATCATAACCACAGCAATGTTATATTTACGTTCCATCTCTTCTCCCAAAATAGCCGATCTACAGCTATATGGAAAGTGGTTTCCAAAGTGGGTTATGGGGACCCCCAGGTGTCCGAGAGAGTTCCAGGGGGTCCACAGCTAAATGCTAGTTTGAAACCAAATGGACCCATAAGGGTCCATTTAATTAACATTGATTTTACAATATAAATTGGAGGTCCCAGAGACAGAAATGCCATCAAATGGGGGCCCATGGACTAATGCATGTCACACTGGCGGTCCGTGACACTTCTTAAAATCGATGGGGTCCCTGGCATATCTCTTCAAATGAGGATCTGTGGGCTAATTAGTGTCAATTTGGGGGTCCTTGACATGAAAAGGTTTGGGGACCACTGGCCTGTTAGTGAGCTTGCAGATCAGCTATTTTCTGAGAACAGGTTGTATATCTACAAGGGAAGTTGAATATTTAGGACGTTCCAATTCCTAGGGGGATGATTTATCCCCCTACCCCTTGACATTCATTATGTAGGGACAAGGGGAAGGGGCAAGGGCTGAGGGGCAGGGTTAAAAAAGGAATTGGGAAAGGGACTTTGTATATAGGCCGGGCTATAATATGTTTAAACAATAAAACCACTCTTGCTTTGCACTAGGCCGAGTTCCAGTTTTCTTTTTTGAGATGTAATTTCACATGTGAATAAATACAGATAGTGGTCCCCCGCAAAACAGTATAGCAAATATGGATCCAAAGTTCCCAACCACATTTTCGTTGGAGAATCAAACAAAGTCTGATAAGCAATAAGAGTTTTTAAGTTCCTTTCTGTAGAAAACAACAATATGATTACTTCAGGTGGTCCTGCATGGTCCGCCCAGGGTCTATATGGTCCCCTCCTTTTCCCCTCTATGCCACATCTCGTTGCTGAAAGTAGCCCATCTACAAGCTGCAGATAATCTATTTTCAGCAAATGTTCATATATATGCCAATCATTCACCTATCATGACATGCCTATACAGTACATGCTATAGGCCTACATGTTCCTTTAGGAATACTGTACACTTCTCAAAGTGGGATCCAGGGGGGCCCTTACTGGTACATTTTGTTCCATTGGTTACTAGGGATGGAGCTTGTTAATTTGTATTGATAAAAAGCACCTTATCGACCAGGCTTATCGCGCAGGGTTCTTATTTGCGGCAACGTGCTTTACGCATTCAATGTGGATGCCCGCAGATGGTTCAGGCCAATCGTTTCTGGGCTGTTCTAGAGCTGAGTGTCAACCACTCAGCCCGTGTCTTGAAAGAGGTGATGTACTGTATATTCATGGAGGACACCAGCACAATGGTCTGGTCTTTAATCAACACCAGAGGAACTCCACCCGATCCATACCATCAATCTGCCACCATCATCGGGACAAAGATGTTTGTACTTGGTACAAGTACAAACTACAAACTACAAACTACAAACAACTACAACATCAGAGTATTGGACACAGACCAGCTGTTGGCCGAGCACACCTTCTGCACAGATTATTTCAGAAGAACGCTGGCATCATTCGGTATTTGCCTACAATGGAGAGCTGTAAATATGTGGTGGCTGGAACGACAAACAACATTACGTCAATGATCTGTGGAAATACAGTCCAGAAGACCTTCTCCTGGTGGGAGGCCCAAGGGCAAACGCCCGCTCAGGCTGTTTGATCGTCGCTGTTGCATGGCGGGAGATTGTCTTCGCTGGGCAGTGGGCACAGTGGTGGCCTTCACATCTTAAGACTTGAGTCCTACAGTCTGAATGGCTGAATGGCTACAGTATATGCAAGCTGGCAGTTATACAGCACAGCATCAGGTGGTAACTGGCAGCCATGACTACCGACCCAAAGAAAAGAAACAACTTGTCAGAGCGATTCTCAATTGGATGTTGAAGATGTGGAAACCAATTGACGACGCTGAGGTGTCTGCAACTGTACATTAAATGCCATTGACAATGAAGGGAAAATGTACTTCATCTTGTCCCCACACGTGTCAATATTTGCCATTGACAATAAATGGAGAAATTAGGTCAAATGTCCGCCAAATATGACATACATTTGTGGCAACAGGCATTCTGATTAGCCAGTATGAGATGATGCATGATGATAAGAGTGCCCCTCACTTCACACGGGTGTGATTTTTTAATACTGTCCAAACCTCTCGTCACCACCTTTATTGCATGCACTGCTTTGTGTTGTTCCCTCATCTTGTTTACCTCAACACACCAGGAACCATTTCAGAAAAAGTAATTGTAGCTAAAAGGCACAAGGAAAGGTCTATTGGTGTATGTGTTCACATGAATAATGTGTGTGTGCGTGCATGCGCGTGTGTCCGTGCATGCGTGCGCCGTGTGTGCTTGTGTTGTGTGTGTGCGTGCGTGCATGTGTTTGTGTGTGTGGTGGGTGTGTGCATATGTATGGCTTCCTAGTCTAAATTGAGAATGTGAATGATGCTGAGGGAGACAGCGTGTCAGTGTGTGTCCTGTTAGATTGTCCTCGGCGGACGGACGTCTCACATAAAGGTCTCTGCAATCTAAAAGACAAAAGAGAGAATTAAGTCAGAGGCATCAAGGCACGTTGACATTCAAGCACAATAACAAGATGAATGCAGAGAGAAAGGAGAGTGGCATGATATTTGAGCTCGTCATCTGGCATTGAATCCACCTTTAACCATTATGTTGACTGGGATCCCCCAGGTGTCTGGCCTTGGCCCCCCTTCCTTGCTTCTTTATTTTAATTCCAAGGACCCCCATAACTCTGAGAGTGTAAATGGAACCCTCTGGACCATGAGGTTAATTTTGGTTCAATTTGCTCCATCCATCAATCCATCTATCCATCTTCAACCGCTTATCCGTAGTTGGGTCGCGAGGGCAACAGCTCCACCAGAGAGCTCCAGACTTCCCTCTCCAGAACAACATTAAACTTCCTCCTGGGGGATCCCGAGACGTTCCATGGCCAGCGAGTCGATGTGTTTCCTCCAACTGCGCCTTGGTCTTACCCGGGGTCTCCTCCTGGTGGGATGTGCCTCGAGGACCTCCCTAGGGAGATGCCAGAGAGGCATCCTAACCAGATGCCGAACCACCTAAGCTGGCTCCTTTCCAGGAGAAGAAGCAGTGACTCTACTCCGAGTCTCTCTCGCGTGACTGAACTTCTCACCCTATCTCTAAGGGCGATGCCAGCCACCCGTCGAAGAAAACTCATTTTGGCCGCTTGTATTCGCAACCTTATCGGTCATGACTCACCCTTAATGACCATAGGTGACAGTAGGAACAAAGATTGCTCGGTAGACACGAGAGCTTTTCCTTCTGGCTCAGCTCTCTTTTCGTCACAAGCAGTGTGGTATACAGTATACTGAATGCACCATTTAAATGTGTCCTCTGCTTTCCCATCTAAGGTGCAACAACCGGGCAGCACTCAGAGACCATCTCCTATGGTACTGCCACTACCTTGGTCAAGGTATAATCTCTCAAGACAGACTCCCACA
Organism: Protomyctophum bolini; assembly: GCF_963924005.1. Lineage (NCBI taxonomy): Eukaryota > Metazoa > Chordata > Actinopteri > Myctophiformes > Myctophidae > Protomyctophum > Protomyctophum bolini. The sequence continues at coordinate 28,192,544 of NC_137862.1, read as the reverse complement.
ATTTTCCAACGCTAACGTCATACAGTCTGGAGCAACGGAAGCTCTGAAAATGATCAATCGATAATGTGGATGCGATATGCCTTCTTCTTCACACTTCCATGTTGGTCTTCACAGTCTCGCAAGAGTATCCAAACATGAATAAAAAACAGCATAGGCTATATGGCTTGCTGCTTAGGAGAAAATTGTCATTAAAAAATATATATGAAAAGATATTTTAAGATACATGTCGGTGAGCAGAAATGACAAACAGATGCTAGCTTCCTGTCTCGGATTTCGCGAGGTTTAGTTCCAGGCTATATATATTGCAGAGAAAGAAATAATTAAGTCAGAGGCATCAAGTCAAGCTGACATTCAAGCACAGTAACAACACATGTTATCGAAACATCTCAAATATTCAGAGATTGTTGAATAGTCATCTGGCTACGCGATACAATTGGTCAAGGGCACTGGCAGGAGTAGCCTACCTATAAAGTACCTTTCCAACTCTCTCTTCTGTCATCACCACCCACCACTCTGCCACTGTATCCTCCCTCTATCCCGCTTCACAGTCAGTTTATCTGACCTTTGCTTGAGGGAGTGCAGCACTAGGTCCAGGGGTTTTCATATAGATTGAATCAGCCGCACCACAGAAACCCATTTGGAAGCATTTCACAGCTGAGATAGTGTGCCATTAGCTCGTCAGCTTCTCTTTGCCTGCTGCTTGCATGCATGGTGGTCCCTGCTGGGCTGGGCTGGGCTGGCAGAGAATTTTACGTTTGCTTCGTCAAGACGAATCATCCGCAGAAATGCGGCGGCACCACCCCCTCCACTGACCACGGGCCCATGTCTTCCCGGGGCCGTGTGCACGCATGCGCACACGCGCAAACACACACACACACACACACACACACACACACACACACACACAAACACACACACACACACCTTCCGTCTCCACAACGGTCTCCTCGTAATGAAGGGAGCGGGAATCAATTGCCGCGAGCCACATTCTGGGAGCTGTGATCCCTTAAACCTCCCATATTGAAAATGCAAATATTGCTCAGACAATAGCAGAGAGAGAGAGAGAGAGAGAGAGAGAGAGAGAGAGAGAGAGAGAGAGAGAGAGAGAGCGCAATACAGGAACAGCAGCAACAGCATGGTCGGTATAGCTTTGGAGAACCTTGAGCCAACCTTGCTGATAGAGACGGATAAAGCACTTAAATCTCACGACCGAAACTTTCTGTATAGGCCTATACCATTTCACCTGACACATTGCGATTATATATATATATATATATATATATATATATATATATCCCTCTGTGACTTGTGTGTGTGTGTGTGTGTGTGTGTGTGTGTGTGTGTGTGTGTGTGTGTGTGTGTTTTTTCCCCCCTTCTTCTTTTCTCCTTTTCCTCTACTTTTTGAAAGACATAATCTTCTCAGCGGCGGATTGCAGAAAAACAGTGAAGCGGCAATGATTAGGAGAGCCGTGAGCAGAGAGGGGAGCTTGGCACGACGCCTGGGTGACTGAATGAGGTCATAATGAAGGGGGCCACAGGTAGCGGCCCCCCCGAGCAAGTCAGCTGGAATGACATGAGACAGCCCCCCTGGACTCCAGCAGGACACAAAAGGCCTGCCCGCCACCGCACGTCTGCAAAGCCCCACTGCTGCACGGGAATGAATGCATATGAAATGGCCCCCTCAATGCGGTTTGATTTGAGCTAATTTGCCTAATCAAATGTGATTATCAAAGATGCAACGAGAGAGAGTTTCACGTGTGTGGAATTTGTAAAACCCTGCAATTCTATATACGTCTCTAGGTTCTCCAGCGGCAGTTCCCCCACCGTTGCTCCACTATTCTGAGCCTGCAGATGCACTTGACTCGGAGAGTCATTACAATCAGCCTGAGGTGCAATACACAGGCCCATGCAACGGAAATGGTGTGTAATGAATGGGAATGATGAGCCGATTATGTCCTATGATGAATTTCTTGCATAAGCCGAGTGTGCCCCAGCAATTAATATTTATCAAACTCTATGAAGGACTTTGTAAGACCATTCATTATATAGGCTAGTATTAAGAGTTTTAAAAATGGGAAAGGAATTCTTCGCTGTTGATATGTCACAATATCTACTTAAAAAGTTTTAGGTTAATTGAATTAAAATGCAATTAAAACCACTGTACATGCATGGCTTGGCAAGACAAGAAAACGACAGAACATTTTCATTGTTCACTATAAGTCCGAAATTGCATCTGGAAAATGTTCACATCAAATCATTCATCTCGTGCGTGCGTGCGTGCGTTCATGATTTAAAGGCTTATGGATCATGACAAGGCGAGAAGAATCACTGGGTTATGATTGAACATAATCGATCGATCCAGACCAGGCAAGGGATATGGAATCTATATTTACGTATTTTCCAGTAAGCAATGTCTATGTTTCCCTTTGATTAACAGTTCATGTGGATATTTTCTATTGGTGTCAATTAGGGTTGCAAGGAGTAGTCTAGCCTATTTGTGTTCATTGTTTTGATCCACGTTATATTCAATATATATCACCTATAGTGATATTGACAGAGATAGCAGGATGGGGCAGCAGGAAACATGAAGTGAGTGGAATTTAATCAAACCACAATGGAACAGAGGTGAAATGACTAAACGCGTGATTATGAATCCTACCAACATTCTAGGATAGACCCGCCTTACCATGCCTCTGATTGGCTCCCGGGCAGGCATAGTTTTACTGAGGTTAGGTTCATGCATAGTTGCAAAAAAGTGTGAGTTATTTCATACAAGGTTTCCACACAGCAGCAGTGATATGTGGGTACAACCATGGAAGAAGTACTCAAGTACTCAAATTGTTTTTTCAATAAGTATCAATACTGAAATGTAGAAACACTTTTTTGCAAAACAAATTTTTTGAACAAAAAACTAAATGCCTCAAATCATCCAATTGCCATCAAAGGCGTAAGAAGAAATGGCACCCTTTCCACATTGGCTTATTATAGCACCACCAGGAGCCAACAATAACCTGACCTAGCTGGCCTGGTGGAGACCTGTGGCCCCCGAGAGCACTTTTTCTAGTCGCGATATGAATTTGTGAGTCTGAAATAAAGATTGAATTGATTGAATTGATTAATGACACTACAATCAATGACCATTGGTGCTAAAATAAGCCTCGAGACAGAAGGAAAGGGGGAAAGAATTATGGCGGTGCCACCCTGTAGCCGTGCATGTTATTGCCCTTCGCATTTCCTCAATGCCCCATTAGGAACGGGCCGGAAAAAGGCTTTTGAATAATTCAATGCAGGCGGTAATACACAATCACTTTAAAGCAAGAGCACAGCTAGGCTGCTGCACAGCCATCTTAATTCCACCATGCTATATAAGGAGATCAACCATGAACCACAGAGGTATTTATGAGGTCGTGTTTACATGCAGGCATGACAAGAATTTGATCAAGCTACATAGATTATGGGACAGCACACATGTGTGCCTGATGCGCGCACACACACACACACACACACACACACACACACACACACACACACACACACACACACACACACACACACACACAAGTATATTCCCTCTTACATTCAGCACACACTGCATGGTCATTATGAAGATTCAGAGGGAATCTTGAAAAAAAACAAGCAAGCGGGCCGCACACGGCAATAGCCAGAGTGCCAATACTTTATTAGGACGCAGCCGGTTAAGACAAATGAATCCAACGTTTCGGCGGTTAAGCCTTCATCAGAGAATGACGAAGGCTCCTGATGAAGGCTTAACCGCCCAAACCTTGGATTAATTTGTCTTAACCTGCTGCGTCTGTTCCGTCGGTGCAAAAAAGGAAAGCCTGGAGGAACGCATTGGCCGCTAAGTATTGGCACTCTGGCTATTGGCGTGTGTTTTTTACAAGATTCCCTCTGCAGTTCTCTCCCGTGGGCCGGCAGCGCTACAAGGACTTTGGTGTGCGTTAGCATCTTTGTATACACATAATGAAGATTCAGCCACTTAAACAGGCACCACCAAAAAAGGGCGCTACTCCTCTGCTTCAATTAGTTTTCCTTGGAGCCACTTCTTCACAAAAGCTATAAGAAAAAATAAAGTATGTCCGTGCACACTTGTGTTTTTTCATTCACCATTTATAAGCCCTTATATACTTTGCTTTTGATACATAGCGAAAATAACAGATCTACAAGCTCACAATGTGTCACAATCAGTGTTGATTTTGGCAGAACATTTGACAGTTTTAGGTCATAGTCTTTTGAATGATTTGAAATTAGTTTGTCACATTTTAGTCACCTGGAATGTTTTAGTGTTATTCTAGTTTTAGTCGACTAAAGCTACAGTTGATTTAGTCGACTAAAATGTATTTTGGCGGGCCTTGATGCGATCGTAATGGCTGATTTTACGCTGCAATGCGTGATGATCTTGTAGATCTGCTATTTTCAGTGTAAAATTACTTGTTGACTAAATATTGTTGACGAAATTGTCAATATGTCTCATTTTCATCATAGCTTAGTTTTCATTCAGTTTACATTTAGATTTCATCCGTGAAAAAAGGTAGTTGACAAACATCGGCAGATATGATCCTGCAAATAATCTGAGATCGGATATCGGTCATAATTTCATAATCGTGCACCCCTAATTTCTATCTCTGGGATGCCCAATTTATATTGTAACATCACTATTAGTTTAGTAATAGGTCAGGATTAGTAATCCTGAGTGATTAGTGATCCTGACGGTCATAATGCAACTGGTACTTTGCAGAGGTATAGAAAAATAAAGATTTCAATTGAACATTCTCCGGTGTGACTGTGAAGCCCAAGGCCAAGCTTAGACCATGTTCACACATGTCCATGCCTCGAGCTTATAAGCCCCGGGCTATAGACTAACAAGTCTACAGTTAAACACTGGCCCCTTATTTTCACGCTAGTCATAGCACCCCTATTCTGGAGACAACATTAATGTGATCACTGTGTTTTCTTTAATGATATTATGACAACTTCAGTATGCTTTTGCGTTTAAGATTATTGTGCATAATCGGTGCTGTGCTGTGCTTCTCGTCTTGTGTGCTGGTGTTTAATAGGCCAAGCCTATACTTACTACTATAATATTAATATAGATTGATGCTCCATTTGATTATTGTTGGTCGTTGTATCATTTTGCTTATTGACTCTGTGACTTATATTTTTACAACAGCACATATAACATTGTTATAGGCTATCTAGTAACGATATTAAAAAAGTGACCCTCTGTATACTGTATATGAAATATGTACGGTATGCCGGTATTATAGTCGTTGGACAGTCAGGGACACAGCCCCTACATTGCAAGTCTGCTTTTAAAGTCCTCTGTTATGGACATTCGTTAAGACAAATGCTGCTCTTCGACTGTTAGCCCTGCATGTCTTCTACGGTGGCTTTGCTGTACACAGTATACATATCAAACATATCAGACAGTCTATATTACAGTCTGACCAGAAGCAAGCTATAAAACATATCCCCCATAAAAGGGGCACCCTCCCATCCCGCGAGCAGATCCAAATCTGACCATATAGCAGACAAAGTTCCATGGTAGAAAATATAGCGAATGCAGCAACTGTCCAAATTGCACGCTATCACAATTTGTTCAGTCATAATCATACGGTGTGCGTGCATTGTCCAAATCCTAGATCCTCATTGTCTACTGTCTATTCTTCTCTTTTTACCACAATTTGCTCGGATATACAAAGTCATCCTGACACTTCATTTGGGAGTGACTTTAATAAGCGAGCATGCAGGCCACCCGATGACAAGAACAGGGTCTCATTGGTATAAACGGCCATTGTGATGACAACAAAATGACACCTCTCTGCTGAAGACAGCATAATGCTTTTGTGTTAATTCACACTCTACATGATCGGAGCTGAAGAGAAAACACTGGGACTGCATTTCTTCACCCGTGTTCATAGACATTGTTTGGATGCAGATCTCTGTCAGTGGTGGAAAGTAACTAAGTATGTGTGCTCAATAATGTACATTTAATGACAAGTTTGAGGTATACCGTTACTTCATTGGAGTATTTCCCCATTTCAATGCTTTTACACTTCTCCCCTACTCCAAGACACAGGGGTGAGGGGTTGACACTATGGCAGGTAGATAGAATGTTGGGGCATGTGGAGTTTGCTTTGGAGTTGCGGGGAGAAACCACCTAACTCCAAAATGTTCAATATTCAGGAAATAATCATCAAAGTTGGTATTGTGACTTTATACATTTACTTGTTAAGTATCTGAATTAACAGAGAAGACTGTGCTTTCTCTCCTCTATATAGCCCATAAACAGACATGAAGACTTGACTTGGACTAAAACACTCAGGCAAAAATACGGAGAATGAAGTCGACGGCAGACAGGCAAACGAAGGTACAGATCACAGCCATGGGGCCTGAGCCCCATGCATCCTTCAACCTCACGGCCTCCGGAGACTAACACACATACAGACATTTTCAGTAGGCTCTTATGCAGTTCAGGACAAAGGACATCAAAGGAAATGCAAAAGTTATCAGGTTCCCATGCAACCCCCCTGTAACAAATTGTCAAACATCTCCATATATGGTATTGGTACCCTGGTATCCTGGCTGTTGCTGCTTTCAGAGAGCTGATCTATTTACCCTGCAGGGCCTGCAGCTGTGTGTCTGTATATCACCCAGGGACTTTAACAGTTATTTATGCTATATTAATGTGAATTGTGGTTCCAGATACCACACTTGCATGAGAGGGGGAGAGGTGGTGGAGTTAGCTGTTTTGGTATTGTGACTTTATACAATTACTTGCATGAGAGGGGGAGAGGTGGTTGAGTTAGCTGTTTTGGTATTGTGACTTTATACAATTACTTGGAGAGGTGGTGGAGTTAGCTGTTTTGGTATTGTGACTTTATACAATTACTTGCATGCGAGGGGGAGAGGTGGTGGAGTTAGCCGTTTTGGTATTGTGACTTATAAAATTACTTGCATGATAGGGGGAGAGGTGGTGGAGTTAGCTGTTTTGGTATTATGACATTATACAATTACTTGCATGAGAGGGGGAGAAGTGGTAGAGCATTTTTTAGCAGACAGTTTGGGGGTCCAATGGAGTTACAAGGTTTTGTCCGAAGCCCTTTTTAATACATTTCTGGGATATAAAATGTCTCCTTAATTAAAATGTATCCCCATATAATCTAAATGAATTGTCAAAGAATCAAAATTTTGTTTGAGGTTTTCTTACCAAGTACTAGGCCGTAGTAACATCGTTCCAGACGGTCAGCAGATCCTCATGTTAGATACAGTACACTGGTAGCTAAAATAATCGTTTTGACTGAGTGGAAGACTCCTACTGTAACCTCTTCCTCATGATGGCTTAACGAATTTGTATCCTTGATACACTTGGGAGAGCTAGGCTGCATTGCAATGGGCAGAACAGTCTAGCAACACATTTTGAACACATTATGGGGCCCTATTATGAGTCATCTCATAATAGGGCCTGTTGTATCCAATATCGTGATAGGTCTGTTACTCTACTAAGCATTAGAGGCTGGTGTTTGTATTGTTATGTCTTGTGTCAGTCTTGTTTGTCTAAGTTATATGTAAAAAAAAAAATACATTCCTTGCTTCTATTATGAAACAAAAGTACTATAGGCTGTACACCTCATCATGCCTCCAGCTGGTCCCAAACAAACACTCAAATCAGGCTTCTGGAGGCCTCAAACCTCCCCTTTTATGCACTACCCTTAAAGGGGCAGTGCTACAGCTACATTAACCACTATCGTCCCATTTAAACTTTAGCTATTTGAAATTAGACAATCTACAAGCTTGTAGTTCCGCTATTTTCCTCTATTTTGTTTTTTTAATATATTTTTAGACCTATTATTACAAGTTGGGAAACGGGACAATTGAGCATAATGAGTACTTTTACTTTTGGTACTTTAAGTACATTTTGATGCCAATACTTTTGTACGGTACTTTCATTCAAGTACATTTTGATTATCAACCTTATGTCTAACCAATGACTATAGTCTAAACTAAGTATGCACCCCAGTTTTCTTACCACTATCTTTCAGGTTGTCTTCACACCCTATGGTACAAGCACATCAACACATAAAACCACAGAGGGAGATTCACTTTTTCACTCAATGGCCCGAACTGTTTAATGTGCATGATGCATGGCAAACGTATTACTCTTCTGTATTACTGTACTGGGTTTTAATTCTCTCAGTCAGTTCTTCATATCCATACGAGTGAAACGGCCGGGATGATTTTTTTTTTTCAAACACAGTTCTTATACAGTATAAGGCGATCTAAAATCCCGCTATATGGATTACACTGCAAATAAAGAGTATACATGAACCTGTGGAATCGACGAATAAGGAGTAGTGGACAGGGCCAGAGGGTGGACTTGTCAACCTGCAACACCACCTGCTTTCAATCAGCCACTTCACACTCAATCACCAATCAGCACCACACGCAAATCTCCACCATTCTCACAGCATTAACAGCTGCATTCTTCACCTTAATTAGGAACACAAAAGGAAAACAAAATAATACAAGCCACAAATAACTTAAGAATACTTTCCAACTCATCGCAAAATATAACCAAATACAAATATAATAATGAACACAAATACAAAATATGTCTGTACATTCATAGGCAAATATTATACAATGTACAGTCAATCAGACAGAGTACAGTATAACTAGCCTGATCCACTCATGGTGTCACGATTTCTCCCGGACAGCTTATTTATAATCCGTTTAGTCAGGAGAACTTTCCTTCTCCTTTTAACCCATTGAAACATGAAAGAAAAGCTTGTACACCTGCTATTGTTTTGTTAAATAATTTTGAATTACGAAAATAATCGAGAACTAATTGCTGAATTAGAATATTATAGAATAGAATATTTGTAGAATCATCCTCAGGTTAAGTAATTTCCATATTTTTTTTAAGCATCGTATATTAGATATGGACTAGTAAATACAGTATAGTTGACGTTGTCCCTTATTGTCTGTTGTCCTGCCTCTAATCCAGAGGAACCTGGCTCAGCATGTCAACCTCCTCAGCCTTGATCCGTCCACACATGTGGAGCCTCTATTGTAACACGGACACAGGGGTGGAGGGGGTTCACGCTGGCCCGATGAGTAATACCAAAGACATTTTAAAAATAGCTTCCACACCCCCGTGCCTTGGCGCTCGACATTACAGAGATGGATTGGGGTAATAGCAGAGGTTACAGCACCGGGGCACTGTCCCTATAGGAGACAGCTGCGGGCTCAGCTCCAGACCACTGTACAGAAGAACTGGATGGAATGTTTGCTTCTCAAGAAGGAACAGCTGACCATTGCTCTCCCCAGGTTGGCAGAGGAAGTCACTGCGCAAAAAGCATGGAATACAGATGTGTATATTACAGGAAGCTCCTGTTAAACTTTCCAAAAAACTCCAGTAAACTCCCGAATTGTACCCGTATATTACCGTATATTAACTGTATATACCCGCTAAACTTGAGGTTTACGGGCAAAATACAGGCTCTAAATATTTGCCTCTGAGATGTAGTGGAGTAGAAGTAAAAGTATTGGAAATACTTAAGTGAAGTACGAATACATCAACATTGTACTTAAGTACAGTACTTAAGTAAATGTACTTACAACAGTAGTTACTTTCCACCACTGCAGACCAGAGCCACTATACCACAGAATGTCACGCCAAACTCACTGATTGATCCAGCTTGCAGCTTACTGTATAAATATACAGTATACTGTAGCCTACTCTACCATACGGTAATCATTACGGTATAAATTATGGCCTAATAATACGCTGTACGACAAATACATAATTATTGTCTGTAGCAAACATGTTGTATGTTCAAAGCCTTTGCTTTGTCACCCCTCAACAAATTGCTGATCTACAATGCTCACAATTTGGCATTTTGAAGAAGAAAATAAATGTTTATGTTCTCATTTCTTTTGATATAGGCTAAATACAAAAAACGGTAAATAACTGGTTAAAAAGTGAGTTCCAATACAGATCAGACATACAATTCCAGTACAATGTACAGACAGAAAGATATCGGATTGACATCAAAATGTGTCAAAGGTATATTTGACTATACATTGCAAGATATTCTTGTTAAGATATAAATGTTTACCCTCTTGCTATATGGAAAGTATTAATAGCATTTTTCATGTAATCTTTAAACAGAGGGGAGGGGAGGGGGGGGGTTAAGCTGAAAAGGAATAGCCTCTATTCTGTTCTTTGATCATTGTGAATGTTCTGTTTGAAAGTTAAGAAGAAAGAAAAACACAACCGCCAACTGCCAAAGCAGAACTAACCACGTGGCTATACGGGATAGTACATGGAGCCTTCGATCTCTCCACACTACAAAAGGAAAAATTCATGATCTAATTTATGCATAATTTGACATCACAAACATTCTCATTAAGCGTGTGCTTTGCACGAGGGCTTACTGTACTGTGTGCTGTAATCCTAAGAACCTATAGTGCATGAATAAAACATCCTCAGAGAGAGCACAGACACCGACCTAACTGTACTCCATATCATAGTTTCACAGCATGGTTTTACATCCCTTCTTTCTTTTATCTCCCCTTTGAAATATCAGCAGACCTATACACAACAAAAAAAAACAATAAATAATATTTGAACTGGGAACTTTCTTTTTGGCAGCAGCTATCGCTTATTGCTGGGGGGTGGGCCGGGGGATCAATACCTGTGGATGTCGCGACTGTATCAGCTCATCCGACAAATCCAATTCAATTATCAGCTATCCAAGGAGAAAAACAGATCTATCCAGCAGGGCTTTGAGGACTCCGAAGAGGCTCTTTACTTTGAAGAGAAAGGGCTAAGACAGGGCAGAATGTGAATTCTCCATTCTGCACCCCCCAAATTGATTCGAAGATATATCTGCAGCTCCCAGAGCTGGGGTTTCGATTTGGTGGTGGTGGTGGTGCGACGTGGAGGAGGCGGTGTGGGGTGGTGTGGTGGGTGGCTGAGAGGCATAGAAGTGATCTGTGACAGCAGCCACTGTAATACCACCATTTTTCCTCCTTTGTCTGATGGTTTCAGGAAAGAGTACAATGCGGCTGTTCGAATATTGAATATGGGTCTCTCACAGCTTTGTTAATGTCAGACTGACAAATTGAGCCATTTCTCTGCTTCTGATTGATGCTTCACCTGCAAATGCAATTTAAAGTACACCTCTTCCCTCGAGGGACAAAATTACATTTGAATTGAATACGCATAGCATACTGTACTGTGCCGTGTAAAAATTGTCATAACTTTGAACTGAGGCCAGGAGAAGAGAACACGATGATGACTCCTATTTTATACTTCCAGTAGTAGCCTATCTCTTTTAGAATTGATTTTTTTTTTTTTTAAGATTTTACTGATTACTTTTAAGGCACTTCATGGCCTGGTCCTAATTACATTTTAGAGTTATTAACCCCGGGAGAGCCTAGCTGTGTGTCTATGCCTATGAGGCCCTCAGGCAGAAAGCTGCTGGTTGTTCCTGAGTCCAGGCTGAAGACAAATGGTGACTGTGTCTTTGCCGTCAGGCCTTCTCCACTCTGGAACGGCCTGCCCGAGGACCTCGCGGCCTCCATAAATCACTGTCTTTTCTCAAATCACTTTTCAAAACTTACTTTCGTCAAAAAAGGCCTTTCCATGCTGCATAAGTAAAAAGGAAAGAACACGAGTAAAAATGATTATCTGAAATGCAAACTTCTCACGCTCTGTATATCTTGTACGTGTTGGCGTTTGTTAACAGTATATCTCTGCTGTCGGGAAGAAACTCCAAAATGTTAATTTTGTTCAGGAAAGGAAGAAAACCTTAATATTTTGAAAACAAAAAATTGCCTCATTAAAGTTGGTGTTGTGACTTTATGTATATTGTCCATTACTTCTATGAGAGGGAGAGAGGTGGTGGAGTTAGCTGTTTTAGCAGACAGTTTTAGGGTCCAGTTGGAGTTAAGAGGTTTTGTCCCAAGCTCTTAGTTTTTATACTATACTTTTCATTGATTCAAAATGTTCGAAACAACCCACAACCCACACCTAACTCATAACTCAGAAATTGAGTTAGGTGGTTTCCTCTCGACAGCAACGATTTATGCACTTATGCAGTCCTGCAGTTCAAGACTATACAGAGAGGCCACGCCGTTATTAGACTCCTTCTTGTTTAAATCAAGCAGGCTGTCATCTGTGACTTGAAGGTGTTTGCCCTTTTTATTACACAATTAAACTGTATTAATTTATTTTACAAAAGACTAAAGGGGAGGGAGAGGACAGGAGATGAGATGGGAGGCGTGGGGGATTCTGGCTATCCTGTAACAACTCAAAACCTTCAACAACAGCTGCACAGCATAACGGCAATGTCTGGTGGAAACCAGACATTGGTTTCCACGTCGTTGTGAGCTTGTAGCACTGCTATTTGCAGATCTACAAGCTCGTAGCGCGGCACTCACAAGCTTGTAGATCTGCAATTTTTGATATATATTCTTTCAGAGCGAACGTTTTTAACTCAAATCTTTGCTTCTGGTGGGGTCCCTGCAACTACATATTTTCAAATGGGGGTTGGCGGCCAATTACATTTGAGGTCCTTGAAATTAAATATTGAGCACCACTGACATAGAAACATAGGGTTTTTCAGAAAACTGTCAGGATTTAGAAGACTTGATGTGAGTGATTTCGTCCTCAGGTCTAAATGGGTTAAAAATATTTAAATTGGCCGATACGAGGTTTCCGCCCGTATTATACAGCAAACTATACAACATTTAGATCAGCCTTCAGTTCCATGGCCATGTTCCATTATCATTATTATAGCCTTTGGGCCCCAAATACAACATCAATGGAGCATGAGGTTGGATGTAATTAGTGTACAGACAGCAGATCGACTGACAGCAGCAGAAAATCAATGTGCTTATTTTCTCTCTGTCCTTTTCTTTATAAACCCCATACTTAAAATATTTCACCAAATTAATGTTATTAAACTGGTCCACGTCCACTGCCCTAAATAACATTCCACATGGCACCTATAGCAATTGTACGTACATAACTTTAATTTGGATTAACTTTTATGTGTGTGCAACTGTGTGACATATGGGGATAATGTTTGTTGGAAGTTTAACTTTCAATTTATACCGGCCGCAGTCTTCACAAATCACACCACATTTAATTCCCAGAAAACTTAATTCCAGACTTGACAATGAATGCACTTGACAAGCAGCAATGGCTCAACACCCTAGCAAATTAAGTCGTGCAACCCCTCAAAAAAACAAAAAAAATAAAACGCTCCAACAACTCCAGTGATATTAAAGCACTGGGGGAGTCTGAGACACCAACTGCAAGCCCTGAAGTGAACACTTACTTATCCTGACCTCAACCACCCACCCAACCCTCAACCTCCCACTCACCTCTTTGATGGATTTTATTCCTCTGTGGGATACGTTTCCATTTCATCAGAGCCTCCCCCGCCCCCCCCCCCCACCCACTGAGACTGGAACTCAGAAAAGTGCTGAACAAAGTCAAACCTTGGCCGAGCATTCGCGTTTCTGATCTGAATCTCCTCCTGAATGTCTTGTCAAAAGGAGGGCATATGCATGCATACATGGTCACCTGACAATGTCATCTCATCATGGCTATATTTGGTGGACCATGAACCCCCCCCCCCCCCCCCCCCCGAAAGATAGCAGGCTCCTGGGGATCATTCTGTTCTGGACGACGGGCCCCTTAAGGACAAGTGTATCGACAACAGAGGCATCACTCTGCTCAGTATAGTGTCCCATGGAAAGGTTTCTCCTCCTTCCTTGCATGTACTCACCCTGAAGCAGAGATGCAGGCACAATGGCTTCACACATGACCACATCGTGACCCTCAGTCGCCCCATGGCTGAAAAAGAGATGGGAATAAAAAACAATAAAAACAAAGAAAGCCCAGTTCTTTGACCTAAAACAGCCAATTTAACTGACAGTATAGTGACAGATAACAGCGCTGTTGAAGGTCCTCCTCATGCAGGCTCCTGGGAGTTCCAGAGAAGATGACTGACATCCTATAAAAGGCCATGTCCTTTTTTTTTTGCTGTCAGTACAGGAGCGTACCTATGTTCCCCAGATTCTATGTTCCCCACCATGCAAAAAAGGTTATTTGTTCCCCACTTAGAATAAACCTAAAGCAGAAACCTAACCTAGTAATTTTAGTAATTCTAGTAAGACTAAAAGTATTTTAGGAACTTAGTCTATTAGTGTTACTTTTAGTAGAAAGGGATGTAGGGGTGACCCAACTAGTACCGGTCTGCCATGCAATGTTGTTGTTGTTGTTTTTTTTACAGCTAATTTAGATTTTAGTTTTAGTCATATGCAGGGCTCCATTTTCGTCTGATCTTTCTAAATACACTGTTTTGGGATTTAGCAGTGGGGAAGGGGTGTTCCCCCACCAAAGTTGGTATTTTGGTTACCTGTCTAAATCCCTAAAACACCTCCGTTACCCGTTATATTATGCATAGGTGTGGTTTGGGAATATAGCTCCCACAATGGCATTTCCCACAACCAGCAGGAGATGTCCATGTATACTGTTTGGCAGTTTCGGCTATAGTCCTGCAAACATGTGATGCACGTAACACGTGACGCATATAGAGAAACACTGATATACAGGGGGGCACGGTGGCACAGTTGGTAGTGCTGTCGCCTCACAGCTAGAAGGTCCTGGGTTCGATTCCCGCTGGGGACACTGTGGGCACTGGCGGCATGGTCCCTCCTCCGCGTCATCAGTGCCCATACCAGAGGCGGGGGTTGGCGAAAGGGCCTTTCTGTGTGGAATTTGCATGTTCTCCCCATGTCCCCTAGGGTAGATACCCTCACAAAAACATGCCGTAATCCTGGTCTCTAAAAGCTTGGACTCCTCATGCATAGAAGGAGGCATGAGGTCAGTCCGCTGCCCCCCCAGGTTGGCAGAGGAAGTGTAGCGCCCAGGATTACATTAGACAATTGGCACTGGGTGAAAAGAAAACTGGGTTACAAAATCGTGGGATAAAAAAAGATATACAAAAAAGGGCTTGGCGTGGTGGTGGTCCGTGGCACCCTAGGCTGCAATGTCAGCCTGACAGCATGTCGTGGGTTCGAATCCTGATCCTCGACAACCTTTGCTGCGTGTCACTCCCCATCTCACTCAACATTTCCTGTGAGTCCACTATACCATCAATAAAGGCATAACCCCCCCCCCCACACACACACACACACACACAAATAAAAGAGGTTTGCACAGGGGTAGAGTAGCCGGATGGGAACCGCGAGGTTCCCCGCTTGAACCCGGGCTCCCCCAGAGTTAGTGTCGAAGTGTCCTTGAGCAAGACCCTGAACCCCTAATTGCTCCCGAGTCCTGATGTGCAGGTTTGTGCCTTGCATGGTTTCGAGCGCTGCAAAGTCCACTTCAGCCGAGTCAGCACCACTAGAGTTAACTCAATCAGCCGTTTCGACCGAAAATCAACCGATAATTCCCAGTAGGTTACTTATTACGCCGATCTTATCCAGCCGATCGGCTCGTCTGGAGCCTACTGGCTGCGATTGGCGTTGATGACACGTTAACCGATCGGTCTAGTCAGGTCTACTGAGCCTACGGAAAATGACAAGCCTCCTCATACCCTCCCCTATAACCGCAAGCATGTCACAGCGAGGTCCTAATATTAACGCATGTTCGCCAACCTTAATCCTGTCGTTTTGGTCTACTGCCTATAGTAAAAATGACAAGCCTCCTCATACCCTGCCCTAAACATAACCGCAAGCATGTCGCAGCGAGGTCCTAATATTAACGCATGTTCGCCAACCTTCATCCTGTCGGCAGAGCATGCCCATACTCCTGAAACGGGTGACTCAATATTGCACGACTCAGCCCAAAACATTGTGTTTATTGTATTTGTCACGACAAGAGTTGGCTTTGTCCGCAGCGTAAACATCTTTAAATAAATACTTTTTGAAAAGTCTGAGGAAAATGAACCGGGAATTATTTTCCAGGTCTCTCGAGTGGGCGGGACTGCGACGCTCTATTTTAGCCCCCACCCTTCCAGTCAAACATTGAGTCGCCATCTTGGGAGTGAGAACTGCGAATGCGTCGATCCGGCAGATAATTATGTTTTCACCCCGATGCTGTTTGCGTGTCCGTGGGTTTGTCTCTCTGTAGCTATAATCTCGCAAAATTATAAACATACATAACAGTATAGAAAACAGAAAACTGAATAGACTGAGTAGAAATAACTCACATACTGTAGAGACAATTGAAAGGGGAGGATACAAGCAGTTCCACATCACTGCGTCAGTATAGTATAATTGAAGAGAGAGAGAGAGAGAGAGAGAGAGAGTCAGCTGTAAAGAGTCTTTTTAATTCACAGAAGATACGGAACTATGTCGTTTCTCATGTGTTACATAACACATGGCATCTGTTTTGTTATTGTTTGTTTCGTACTGTACTGTTTCCGGAGGTTGCTTTCCACTGCTCTCCATGAAAGACCACTGGGCTACATTACTTCTTGGCTGTTAAATCAGCATCTGTTCTTCTCCGTGCTCCAGTTCAATGAACTCTCTCTCTCTCTCCGCACTTCCTCATCCTCCCTTCACATGCTCCTCTGTCGTTCGCTCTCCCATAGCAGGAAAACAAATGTTCCACGTTTCACAAACTTGACAAACTTTACTGACAAACTTATGTTGTTATTCTGTCTCATTTAATTATGAGAGAAAAAAATGTGTTCAGTGTTTATGAAAAGTTATTTCCATATCAGACTAAAGGGCCTTTCAAGCGGGAAGCAAGGAACGCAGGCGTTGTTGCCTGGATCAATGACAAGTCTCCTCCAGGTCTGCTCAAGAGGGGCGCAACAATGCAAGCGTAAAATAAAAGATAAACAGTATCCAGGTCTGTTGATTTGCGGGCGTGTGCACGAAACGATCATATCACGCGCAACAAATTCACGGGACCACGCTCACGTAAATACGCTTGCGTTGTCTCACCGCGACTGCTCCCCAGTGCTCCATGCAAAAACGCAGGTCTCGTAACGATAGGCACGTTATATCGCTTCACGTTTGAAAGGCCCTTTTAGTGGCATGAACCCTAGTCAACCAAAGACAGCTATGGGTAAATGGCCATTATACGGGAAATAATTACCGGTAAACAATTTGGCCTCCAGGATTAATTCATTAATTTGCTGTAATTCACAGCAGGACCGTTTACCCTTATTTTAAGAGCCAAAACCCGCGACCGGATGTTAATTAATCTGTTACTTACAATGTGTGTGGTGTCGGACCATATCCAGATCTACAGCTCGACGATCAGAAAGGCTGACCGTGATGATTACAGTGTATGTGTCACGGTATGAGACTGGTGTTGGACCGAAATGCAGAACCACACAGGAAGGCAGGATGAAGTTTAAATGACGATTTATTTACCAATACCAACACAGGACATACATGGGCTGGACACACCATAACAATACCAGGGAAAACAATACACAGGTGAACAGAACTAACAATCAACACTGGGATAGGCTGGGAGACTAACAGGACACAGGTGGAGAAAACTAGATAACCTAGGGAGGTGAGACGGGAAGCACCCTATGATCCGACGAACCATTGCTCCGAAGAAGCATTGGTCCGAGGTGCGCTGGGGGTCGGGAGAGGGTTGGGGTTAGGTTTAGGTGTCTGCCCCGGGGGAGGTTAGGGTTAGGGTGAGGGTTTGAGGTAGGTTGTCGATCGGACCAATGGACCGTCGGCATATTGACGCGGACACTAAGAAATCACTACAAAATACAAGTATACAACAGACAAATCATGACACTATGACTCTCATACATGCACAAGAATCTGTTGAATGTGAATATATTATGAATATATGAATATGTATGAAATCACATGGATGACAGACAGTTTACGTGAGAAGCCTATTTAGTTTGAGCTCCAAACCTTACGATGCATGAGAACCCCAACCAGATAGCACTTCACTATAGTCTCGCGCTGCCAGACTGTTGCCTCTCGCAATTTCCAAATGCTTCCGTCATACAGTCTGGAGCAATGGAAAAGCAATCATGAGTAAAATATAAAGCGGAGGTGGAGCCTCCTCCCCACTTCTGTTTCGTCTTTACAGTTGGGAAAATGTATCCTAATATAAATGGAGAACATCTAAGCATATATAGCTTGTTGCTTAGCAGAAAAGGAAATACAAAAATAAAATGTAAATATATTTTAAAATATATTTCCGTCAACGGAAATAGCAGCTTCCTCACTCGGATTTCGGGAGGTGTAGTTCCAGACTCTATATAACATGCAGGAGGTGTAGTTCCAGACTCTATATAACATGCAGGAGGTGTAGTTCCAGACTCTATATAACATGCAGGAGGTGTAGTTCCAGACTCTATATAACATGCAGGAGGTGTAGTTCCAGACTCTATATAACATGCAGGAGGTGTAGTTCCAGACTCTATATAACATGCAGGAGGTGT
The DNA here is from genome assembly GCF_963924005.1 of Protomyctophum bolini. Classification (NCBI taxonomy): domain Eukaryota; kingdom Metazoa; phylum Chordata; class Actinopteri; order Myctophiformes; family Myctophidae; genus Protomyctophum; species Protomyctophum bolini. The sequence goes on along the minus strand of NC_137862.1, from coordinate 28,174,065 downwards.
AGTTCCTGACTCTATATAACATGCAGGAGGTGTAGTTCCAGACTCTATATAACATGCAGGAGGTGTAGTTCCAGACTCTATATAACATGCAGGAGGTGTAGTTCCAGACTCTATATAACATGTAGGAGGTGTAGTTCCAGACTCTATAACATGCAGGAGGTGTAGTTCCAGACTCTATATAACATGCAGGAGGTGTAGTTCCAGACTCTATATAACATGCAGGAGGTGTAGTTCCAGACTCTATATAACATGCAGGAGGTGTAGTTCCAGACTCTATATAACATGTAGGAGGTGTAGTTCCAGACTCTATATAACATGCAGGAGGTGTAGTTCCAGACTCTATATAACATGCAGGAGGTGTAGTTCCAGACTCTATATAACATGTAGGAGGTGTAGTTCCAGACTCTATATAACATGCAGGAGGTGTAGTTCCAGACTCTATATATCAGAGATTGTGGAATAGTTGTCTGGCTAGCACTTCACTGACTGACTCTGTCTGTCCCCCTGTCCCTAACTCTGTCTGTCCCCCCCTGTCCCTGACTCTGTCTGTCCCCCTGTCCCTGACTCTGTCTGTCCCCCTGTCCCTGACTCTGTCTGTCCCCCTGTCCCTGACTCTGTCTGTCCCCCTGTCCCTGACTCTGTCTGTCCCCGACTCTGTTTGTCCCCCTGTCCCTGACTCTGTCTGTCCCCCCCATCCCTGACTCTGTCTGTCCCCCCCTGTCCCTGACTATGTTTGTCCCCCCCCTGTCCCTGACTCTGTCTGTCCCCCTGTCCCTGACTCTGTCTGTCCCCCCCATCCCTGACTCTGTCTGTCCCCCCCTGTCCCTGACTATGTTTGTCCCCCCCTGTCCCTGACTCTGTCTGTCCCCCTGTCCCTGACTCTGTCTGTCCCCCCCTGTCCCTGACTCTGTCTGTCCCCCCTGTCCCTGACTCTGTCTGTCCCCCTGTCCCTGACTCTGTCTGTCCCCCCCTGTCCCTGACTCTGTCTGTCCCCCCCTGTCCCTGACTCTGTCTGTCCCCCCCTGTCCCTGACTCTGTCTGTCCCGCTGTCCCTGACTCTGTCTGCCCCTTGTCCCTGACTCTGTCTGTCCCCCCTGTCCCTGACTCTGTCTGTCCCCCTGTCCCTGACTCTGTCTGTCCCCCCCTGTCCCTGACTCTGTCTGTCCCGCTGTCCCTGACTCTGTCTGCCCCCTGTCCCTGACTCTGTCTGTCCCCCCCTGTCCCTGACTCTGTCTGTCCCCCTGTCCCTGACTCTGTCTGTCCCCCTGTCCCTGACTCTGTCTGTCCCCCCCCTGTCCCTGACTCTGTCTGTCCCCCCCCTGTCCCTGACTCTGTCTGTCCCCCTGTCCCTGACTCTGTCTGCCCCCCTGTCCATGACTCTGTTTGCCCCCCCTGTCCCTGACTCTGTCTGTCCCCTGTCCTGACTCTGTCTGTCCCCCTGTCCCTCTGTCCCTGACTCTGTATGTCCCCTGTCCCTGACTCTGTCTGTCCCCCTGTCCCTGACTCTGTCTGTCCCCCTGTCCCTGACTCTGTCTGTCCCCCTGTCCCTGGCTATATCTGTCCCCCCCTGTCCCTGACTCTGTCTGTCCCCCTGTCCCTGACTATATCTGTCCCCCCTGTCCCTGACTCTGTCTGCCCCCCTGTCCCTGACTCTGTTTGTCCCCCTGTCCCTGAGCCAGTACGGCTGTCATTATCCTCAGCAGCACCATTGAACCACAAAAGATTCCTGCGTAATTGAGAAGTGGTCCGTGATATAAGCATTGACCACACACACACATGCAGCAGAGCATATTGCCTACTAAGTAACTGCACATTCAAATCAGTGTTGAATTTGATAGCAAATGACTTAGTTTTAGTCATAGTCTCTTGAATAGTTTTAGTCACATAGTCACCTGGAATGTTTTACTCTGTTAGTCTAGTTTTAGTCGACTAGATATCATAAGATTTGTGTGTGTGTGTGTGTGTGTGTGTGTGTGTGTGTGTGTGTGTGTGTGTGTGTGTGTGTGTGTGTGTGTGTGTGTGTGTGTGTGTGTGTGTGTGTGTGCGTCGTGCGTGCGTGCATGCATGTACAGTATGTAATACACAATCTATATAAAGCACCTTGGATAAAGGCGTTATATAAATGCACCCATGCATGATGAAACACAATCAACATGTAACATGAACAGCAGAGATGCACAGGCACTTTTCAATCAACCAGAAATTGATGTATTTGCAGTATTTAATGTTTTATCATACTGTTGATGTGGATCGGAATAACCATGTGTGCACACAAACACCCGCCCACGCACGCAAATGCACACACACACACACACACACACACACACACACACACACACACACACACACACACACACACACACACACACACACACACACACGCACGACAGTACTCCCTTCATCAGATGTTGTCCAAAACAAAGCTGTCACATGCAGATTCACAGTCAAAACAGCATGCATGCGCCATGCGCCGCTGTCATATCCAACTCTTAAGGGCTGCATGCCGGCTGAGGGATGGATGATTCATGGACATGCCTGCAGCAAAGGATTATGGGGAGAATAAAGATGACAGTTTTCTGGTGCGCCACAAAGGCGCAGGAGGCCGGCTTCCATGGCGGAACGCCCTGGGGTCCTTCCTCACACAAGACGCCCACACACCTTTGCTTTGGTGCCTTCTCATTCCTGCAGCACATTATTCCATTGAGAACCGAGACCGGATTCTACAAAATGTCTTCTAAATCATGAGAGTTTTCTGGAGAAAAAAAAAAAACCCTACCTTATTTTTCTATTATGGTTCTCAAAACTATATGTCAAGGACACAAATTATTTTGTAATTTATTGGCTGCCGACCACCATCTGAAAATATTCAGTTCTATAGGGGGACCGTAGAACTGAGCAAAGATATGAGTTAAAAACGTTTGCTGTGAAATAATTATATTTTCGAAGATTTGCTCCACATTTTCACGATTAAAAAAAATAATAATAAAAATAGCGGATCTACAGAGTGCCGCGCTATACGAGCTTTGAGTTCTATTTTTTTCAACAGCTAAAGTTTAAAACAACGGTTAAAGTGGTTAAAAGCTATGGTGACACAGATGCGTTCTATAGGTCTTAATGGGTTATTTGACTTATGTAAATGTCAAAACAACAGCAGGGTGTTGAACAAAGTACACGTTGCATAGAGAGAGGGATGGAAAAAGTAAAGAAATGCATGCATGCCCCCAGAAAAAATAAATCTTTATAAATTCATCATTTTCTCTTTCTGGTGTTTTTCTCCCACCGCACCTGTCTCCTCTCCTCACACTGTGTGAGTGTGAAGCAATCACCTCCTCTCTTCTCCTCTGCACCTGTCCTCGGATTTGAAAATGTATCTTTTGAAAGAAAAAAGACAACATGGACATAACCATGGCAGCAACGAGTCTTAATCTTTTGAAAGTAAAAAACAACATGGACATAACCATGGCAGCAACGACATGAGTTGTAAGGTCCTTGCAGACTGCATGGACATGTTTTTCGGAAAACTGGATTTTACAATATTATACATTATTGGGATCCCCAGAGATAGAAATGCCATTGAATGGGGGACGGTAGCTCAAATCAGAGGTCCTTTACATGAAAATGGTTGAAAATCACCGTAGAAATCTTCTCTTATGGGGGTCCTTGGCATTATATTTTCAAATTAGGGGTCTGCAGGCTAATGACTAATGAGTATCATTTGGGGGTCCTTGACATGAAAATTTTTGGGAACCCATGATCTACAGTATGTTACAGTTCTTGTAGAGGGTACCAGTTCATGTGGGAAAAGTGGAACGATTGAGGAGCGCTCGTTTTCCTGGCATGGGGAACCAGGGGGAGGCTATTTGAGAAGACCCCACATGGAAAACCGAATACACCCAGTGTAAAATAAGTCCTCGCAGCCGGGTGGCGATTTGCGGCGATTTGCGGCGATTTGCAGACCTGGTTAACCGCCGCTGTTATTATTATTTAGTTGTTGATTTTTTTGCCGGGGTCGCTTGCGCACATGCCAACCACACTGGTCTCGTCTCTTCTCGTTTGGCATGGTGATAGTCCCAGCCCGCGTTGACTCGCATCCAAAAACAAGTGCTTCTCGTTCCACATTATAACCACATGAACTGGTTTCTTATACTGTATGAACTGTAACATACAGTATATTTTTCAACGGTATAGTGAGTTAGGTTGAAAGTGGTAAATGGATATTTGAAATCATAACCCGGAAAGGAATCAAGTACAGGAGGCAGTCAAGGGAATTGGTTTTGGTAAAAAATGGAGGACAGCAAACTGTGACGCTGATAGAGAAAGAAGCAGGCACACAACGGAGACAGGGGAGTAAAAAAACAAAAAAAAAACAGGCTTCATCAATGACATTTAGAGTGCTGATAAAGGGGAGGAGAAAACCAATCTGTCTTTGTATTTATTTTTATTTCTTACCTCCTTCCACTGTGACTGTGAGAGTCCAGGTCGGCGCTGGGACTGCACACACACACACACACGCACACGCACACGCACACACACACACACACACACACACACACACACACACACACACACACACACACACACACACACACACACACACACACACACCAGGTTATCTTTCATATCCTCCATTGTGCACCAATGTTCCTTGGTCAATAGCAGACAATGTTCCTTCCTGGTAATCCCTTCTTTGCCTGACTGTTTATAAATATGTCAGCCATAGCAACCTCTCAGCGAGAGGCTCCTCGCTGCAAAAAAAACTGTGGTTTTCTTCTGGCCTGAAGTTGTTTTTTACTGTGGCTGACTCCATCACCCTTAGCCCAAGGTAACCAGGAGGACATAAATGTCTCACACGTAGCAGGCCTACTCCACAATCCCTACTGCCCCCCATAAAGGCCTATAATGAAGGTGGCCTGTTTTTATGATCGCAGCATAACTCTTCTGCCATACAGAAATCATTAAAGTTGGAGAGGGAGGAGAGGAGAGATCTTCAAGCATTGGGATACAGCGGATGTATAAATTGCCAGGTTTTGTTTTTTTACTGCCTGCAGGAGCTAAATTATGACACACACAAAATGCCACAACAAAAGGTGCTTCCATTCTGGCTCTGCAGTAAGTCCTCTGTTGATGCAAAAGACAATATTGCTTTCTGAGAGTAACGGACAGGAGATTGTGGGGATTTGTTGACGTAAACGATGAGATACTGGATAACAACATACCACAGGTTAACTGGGCTCAGTTAAGCTAGAGCTAGACATGTCAAATCAACAGCAATGCGTTAATAGTCACTTGCTTTAGGCTTTAATTTGTATTAAAGCAATAATAAGCAATAAGCAATAATAATAATAAGCCAAAATTTAAATTGAATGACCTTTTTTTTTCTTTTTTCAGACAGCCAGCAATGGGTATATAACGCTCCCCTCGAGGGGCCGCAATCTGCATTCAAAGATTTTCCTAGAAGCTTTGCCATTGGTCGATTTGTCTACTTCCTGATTGGTTAGTCACTGCGACCAGGATTTTTTTTTCAACCAATGACAAACCTTCTAGGAACATCTTTGAATGCAGATTGTGGCCCCTAGATGTGTCACAGAGACTGCATTCCCTCATTGTTTGGGAGAATTTTACAAATTTCTGGCTGTCTGAAAAGGTAAAAATTTGAATGGGTGAATGTAATGCACAATCTCTGTAAAGCGCCTTGGATAAATGCAACATTTACCATTTATTAAATATTAACTGGTTGTGTTTATTTGGAGATGAGCTGACCACTCAAAGTTTCTCCGATCAGAGAGAGGTTCTGTGACACCAAAGACTTTAAACAGAATAGCAGTTTTATTTCCATTTAATCCATGGTTTATGGTCAACTAGACAGCTGGTGGATGGAAATTAAGCTCCACCCACGCCGTTGACTGCCGCGGGGGGCAAGCGTTTCCGGGAATCTGGCCGTCGTTGGTGGAGATTTTTTTCCATCCGCCAGCTGTCTAAAAACCCGGAAAAGATGCTGGCCGACAGGTCTGGAAAGTGGAAACACTGAGTTTATGCTTTTAGGGACACACCTGGACTGTGATTGGTCAATGAGTTAAGTGGCGATTATGTCAAAACACCTGTCTCATTGCTGATGCAGAGAATGAGGAATATGTTCACCATGAGGCTGCCAATTTGGACAGCATGGAGATAATTCATAACAAGTATGTTGGAAGAACCAAGCATAAATAAGTATAATATACTTATTTATGCTTTATGAGAACAATATGTACAGTGCAAGCAATGCATGATGAAGATAATATATATATATATATATATATATATATATATATATATATATATATATATATATAAGCATATATACAGTATGCACACCCACCAACCCACACATATACCCACACTCTCTAACATGCTAAAACATATAAGCATGAGTTCAGATGGGTGGAGGGATGGAGGGACGGAAGGGGGGCAGAGTTCAGTGTCCTTGGGAAGGGGCAGAGTTCAGCAAGGAGACAGCAACAGCAGGAGCAACAGGAAATAAGCTGTTTCTAAGCCTACTACTGCGGGAACCAATAGTCCTGAAGCCATAGAGTATTAAAAGGATAGAGACTGAACTGGCGCGAAGCTCCGCCCCCTCCGCTATTCATGTCAGTGGAAGTTGCTCAGTGGCGTTTTGAAGCACCCGGAAGGCTGCCGGAAGTACCGTATATTTCCGCATTTTTTCGCTGATTCAGCATTTGGGCACCACATTTTGGTGCCCAAATGCGGAAGTGCAGCTGGGCTTTAACATTGAGCGCTCGGTTGCACGGGGTTTCCTTGTCAAGAATCCACGGGGCCGCCTGCAGTCCTTCCTCTTACCACTAGGGCCCAGCGCTTCAACATTGGAGTGCCTAGCTGGCCCCTTGCCTGTAGCGCCTCCCGGAAGGGAGAAGGGAAAAGAGTCAACTCCTCAGTGAAGTGAAATGATCTAAAACTAATAATTTTATTCATAATTTCCATTTTCACAATGAGACAGATTGACGCTGGCTCTGCACTCCCTGCAGCACAAGGCAGATTTTACTCCTCCCATTGCTACATAAACTTAAACAATAACTGACAAAAATGACAACAGATAAAAGTGTATCTTTGTAAGGAAACTGTCGCAAGGTGCCGACAACAGAGAAAAGTTAAATTAAATGAATAAAGTTAATCTATTTAAGGAAACACACGCACGCACACATGCACGCACGCACGCAAACACGCACACACACACACACACACCTTCACCCTCCTTTCGCACTATTATGCTCGAACTGCACCTTTCTAAACTAAATGTGTATATAGGAACATAGCCTCGAATTGCATGTTACTCTTTTTGTAATACTTTGCTCTTTCTTGCACTCTTATTGTTTGTTTGAAATTCTTTATTTAAATGTATTTATTTAGAATTCTATATTTATTTATTTGGTATCTCGTTTTCGAGAGGGTTTTAACTGTAAACACAAAACAAACAATAATTATTCTATCCCTTTGTTTTCTGCGTCTGCTGTGATTGATGTTTGATGTGTTGCTGCTGCATTGTCTGAAGGAAGCCAAACAAAAATAAGTGTCACTCTTATGTAGCCTATACCTGTTGTGTACACAAGATGTAATAATAAAGTACAACCTTGAACCCTTTGAATCTAAATAAACTGTCGCAATACATGAAGGCTTGGGCCGTGGCTCAGCGGTCCAGACACCTTGGCCGGTAGTCCGAGTCTGGCACATGTGCCGCGGGCTCGACTCCCGATCCCGACGGCCCCCATCTCTCTCCCCCATTTCCTGTCAGCCTCCTGTTAGCCTACAGCCTAAGGCGAAAGTCGCAAAAAAAACATTTAATAAACTGTCGACTAAATCTACAGGTGAATTTTAGTCGACTAAAATGCAGATCTTCAAGCTCACAACGCGTCGCAGCGCGACGTGTTGTGAGCTTGTAGATCGGCTATTTTCAGCATGCATCCAAGTGTAAAATGACTTGTCTTTTACTTACTCTTGTCCACTAGTCCCTTCCTAACATTTTACTCTAGTTTTAGCTGTTGACGAAATTGTCAATATATTTAGTCTTAGTTTTAGTCATCATAGCTTAGTTTTCATTTAGTTTCCATGTAGTTTTCGTTGGTGAAAAAAGGTAGTCAACGAACATTTTTCGTCTTGGATTTAGTCGACAAAAAGAACACTGCAGCTTGTGTGGTAGGTGGCCTTACTTCAGTCATGCAAACTAAAATGTTGTGGAGACAAATTAAATCACAGCTGCCCGTCTGAATCTGAATCATCCGGTATACCCACCACCAGCTGGTTGCTACATGTGGGGACGAGAGATGCACTGACTGGCTGACTGGCTGCACCAGTCACCCTCATTACTCTGCAGCGAGGAGCCAGTGAGATGAAGAGTGGGGGGTGTGCAGCGCTTCGACGCTCACCGTGCCAGAGCCCATGCCATTATGGAGATGGAGGGCCTTTGGCATGATGAACTTCTTCAAAGCCATGGGCATGCTTCACAGTCACACCTTTGCCACTAAATGTCGTCATGGTGGATCTGGCTGAGAATAGGTACTATTACTTTTACTTTCACTTCATTTTTGTGTGTAATGCATGCTATACTTTATACTTCTACTAAGAGGCAAATGTACTTTGCACACCATACAATTGTATATCAAAGCTATAGTTACTTTACAGATTCTGATCGTAATTACAATACATTAACCAGTAACCACGTACATAGCCACACAATGTGTCGCGGTGTGTGGTAAACTGTAATCTGAGGGAAATGTGACATTATGCATTATGTTATGTCTGGTACTGTAAGTAGGCTATATGTTGATGTAAATACATTTAACTAAAGTAGCTGTTTCAATACAGGACCTTTTCTGGTATTAACAGATTCTTTCTACATTGTGGTATTGCTACATTTAGGTAAGCAATCTGAGTAGTAAAACGTGTAAAAGAGAACTATTTGCTTTCGTAAAGTGGGTACATTAATTGCTTTAACGTTTTATAGTGGGTTTGCAGGAGAGGACTGCAACTATAGGCTATAGTGGGGTTCCCTTCAGATTCTCCTTCATTTCACTTTTCATCAAGATAAAACATTTTGCCACAAATATCAGTTTAATTCCAACGTTGCCCCATTATCACATGGAAATAAGATGATTCAAGTATGAGCAGATGGGCTGCCTGTGCTGTTATGAAGGTCTGTCTCAGTTTTGTTTGCACATTATAAATCTAAAATCTAAAACCTTATAATGTCTAATCACAGCAGTTGGCATCGAACTCTGTAAAACCAGTGGTTAAGGTACGTACTTCCAACAGGTCAAACTATATTTGAAAAAAGAGTGTCTGAAAATAAATGGAATTTTGTATTATAGTGAGCCACAGCTACATTCCATTATTTATGTTTGTATGTGTGGTTATAATTATGTCTTGAGACATTTGCAGTGCACATCATAGTAAAGAACATTGCATTATGTTGCATACATCACCTTGCACTCTAGCATGTGCTTGAGGTTACCATTCATTGGAGGAACGTTCTTTTTACATAATATAGCGAGTTAGTCAGTTTAGGCAGAGATGAGGGACTGTTCTGACAGGTGGGCTATTGGTTTGTGGAATGAAGTATTCCACACAAATGCATCCTCGCCGCCTGTCTGTCTGTGCCAGGTATGACATCTGTGAATGTTATCCACATCCAGAGGATGAGGCTCGATGGTCTAGGCACCAAGTGTGACTCTTTTTGATACAGAGACAGTCATGGCGGCAAGACTACTGCAGGAGAGGAGACAAACTGTTTTGTAATTGTATTTTCTTCCAAAATGAGTTAATAGCACAGGCAGGAGTCCACAGAAGTGAACCTTCAAGCCTGTTTTCTCAACTCGCTGTTTTCTGTAAGACATTAATCTATAAGCCATTTCTCCAAAAGTGGTTGGTCAAACTGAACCAACCAATTGGTCAGAAACTGTCACAAGTATGAGGCAATCAGGGTGGGAGGCCTTCCAACACGTACCACATGCATAGCATGATCAAACTGTTGCCTAGTCGCCACTGTCCTTAATGCTTGTCCCTCACCGCTGTCCTTAATGCCAGTGTTGATTTTGGCAGCACATTTTTATTTTAGTTTTAGTCATAGTCTCTCAAATAGTTTTCATTATTTTTTGGTCACATTTTAGTCACCTGAAATGCTTTAGTGTAGTCTAGTTTTAGTCGACTAAATATAATAAGATGTTTAGTCGACAAAAATCTACAGTTGATTTAGTCGACTATAAATGTATTTTGGCGTGCCTTGATGCCGTCGTAATGACTGCTTTTACACTTGCAGATCTATATCAAGAAGTCTATTTTCGGCTATTTTTAGCATGCAACCAAGTGTTCACTAGTAGGAATAAACACGCCATTGGGGAGGTTTAAGGAATTTATTGACAGTGAATAAATGGAGGGATGAAGGAGGGATGAATGAGTGCGGATGTGTAGGTTCCGGGGGGTCGCCGACCCTGGAGTCTTTGGGGAGGAGGTCGAATGGCACTCGTCGTGTGGCGTTCGTCGTAAGGCGTTCGTCTTACGGTGCGCATGGACAATATCCCCCCGCAGGAACCTGATAAGGATGGGAGAGAGTTTTGTTTTAATCGTTTGATCCGCTTTTGGTGAGGTAGATGTAGTAGCTCCTTTGGGGGGAGCGGGGAGAGGAGCTGCTATGGAGGTGAAGGGGTGGGGGTGGGTTGCGAGAAGCCTGTAGGAAGGCGGCTAGTGTGCGACGCAGCGAGGCGGGCGAAGCAAGGAGGATTCTGGGTGGTATTGGGCAGATATAAAAGGGGGACAGGTAGATTGACGTGGAGGGAGGAGAGTGGCGTGAAGGGCAGGGCCAATGCGCGTTTCTCCTCCTCCTGAACATCAGTTGTTCCAACTCCATTTCACTAGTAGGAATAAACACGCCATTGGGGAGGTTTAAGGAATTTATTGACAGTGAATAAATGGAGGGATGAAGGAGGGATGAATGAGTGCGGATGTGTAGGTTCCGGGGGGTCGCCGACCCTGGAGTCTTTGGGGAGGAGGTCGAATGGCACTCGTCGTGTGGCGTTCGTCGTAAGGCGTTCGTCTTACGGTGCGCATGGACAATATCCCCAAAAGGAGCAACGGGCCGCGGCTACTTATTAGGGGAAGCCAGGGAGGTTCGTACGGGTGGAACTGGTAGGCTTGGGTGGCCCATCTGCCAAGCAGGTGGGTGGCGAGGTCTTGGGGGCCTCGGCTGGCAGCAGTGGATGCGGCGCCGATGTGGAGGGAGTGCTGTGGAAGTTGTAACTAGAGGAGGCGGAGCGTGGCGAGGTCTAGGGAAGGGAGAATTGTAGGGGCGGAGGAGCGAGGCCGTGGCTAGTGAAAGTGACTGGAGGAGGTTGGAGAGCGTGGCGAGGTCTAGGGAAGAGAGAGTTGTAGGGGCGGAGGAGCAAGGTGGCCGTGGCTAGTGAAAGTGACTAGAGGAGGTTGGAGAGCGTGGCGAGGTCTAGGGAAGGGAGAGTTGTAGGGGCGGAGGAACGAGGTGGCTAGTGAAAGTGACTAGAGGAGGTTGGAGAGCGTGGTGAAGTCTAGGGAAGGGAGAGTTGTAGGGGCGGAGGAACGAGGTGGCTAGTGAAAGTGACTAGAGGAGGTTGGAGAGCGTGGTGAGGTCTAGGGAAGGGAGATTTGTAGGGGTGGAGGAGCGAGGTGGCCGTGGCTAGTGATGGTGAAAGTGACTAGGGGAGTTTGGAGATCGTGGCGAGGTCTAGGGAAGGGAGAGTTGTCAGGGCGGAGGAGCGATGTGGCCGTGGCTGGTGAGGGCCGAGAGCGTGGCGAGGTCTGAGGAAGGGAGGACGGTCCGAGCCGACTGCCTAGGAGGGTGGAGGGCCGCTGCGGAGAGGTGTCGAGGGGAAGTTCCGGGGGAGAATGGTGACCTGGGTATACACATCACGGACGAAGTCGCATGGTCTTAACGCTTAACACTAAATCATTTTCATTGTAATTATACTCTGTATCTGTACACGTGACGAATGAACCTGAACCTGGGCCTGAACCTAAACCTGAACCTGAAATTGAGGGTCTGGGGCAGGATACGGGTCTGAGAGAGGAACCCGTGTCTGCGCATAGTTTGTATTCTAGGTCCCCAAAAAAACAAAAACGAGCAAGGTCTAGAACTGGGGGCGGGAGTGGGTCGGGAGGAAGGTGGATCGAGCGTGGGGGAAGTGGTCTAGCTGGATCTCCTGGGGCAGGCACTCTCTGGGCGGCCCTGGTCTGGCCGTGGAGAGAGGAAGGGGGGGACGGGGAGGGAGGACAGGAGAGAGAGGAGTGAGGCGGCGGGCAGCGGATCGTCTGTAAATGACAAATGACAATTGCAAATATGGACTAATGACAAGGCACATTTGTTCTAGCACGGTGACCAAAACATTTGACATGGAATATTGCAAATATGGACTGATAACGAGGCACATTTGTCCTAGCACGTGACCAAAACATTTGACAGGGAATATTACAAATAGGACTATTATGAAAAGGGATACCACGGTGGCGAGGTAGCTGGGGGGGATGGGGGGGGAGAGAGAGAAATGGGGTTGCTGTGGAGAGAGAGAAGTTGGGAGGACGGGGGGGGGGGGGGGGTAGGAGGAGTCGGAAAGGACGCTGGGAGGAGTCAGCGTGGGGTGGTAGGTGGCCGGGAGGGGCGGGTAGGCGGGTGAGGCCTGTGGGAAGGCAGAAAAAGCCAGCGGGATGGTGGGCGGAGCCTGGGGAGGGTGGGCCGGGAGGGGCGGGTAGGCGGGTGAGGCCTGTGGGAAGGCAGAAAAAGCCAGCGGGATGGTGGGCGGAGCCTGGGGAGGGGGGGCCGGGAGGGGAGGGTAGGCGGGTGAGGCCTGTGGGAAGGCGAGAGAGGCCGGAGGGAAGGTGGGCAGAGCCTGGGGAGGGGGGGCCGGGAGGGGAGGGTAGGCGGGTGAGGCCTGTGGGAAGGCGAGAGAGGCCGGAGGGATGGTGGGCAGATCCTGGAGAGGGGGGGCCGGGAGGGGAGGGTAGGCGGGTGAGGCCTGTGGGAAGGCGGAGAGGCCCGAGGGAGGGTGGGCAGAGCCTCGGCAGGAGAAGCCATGAGGAAGGTGGGCGGGGCCTCGGCGGAGGCGGGCAGAGAGTGGGGGGGATAGGAGAGAGGGAGGGAGGGGATAGGAGAGAGAGGGGGGGGAGGAGGGGATAGGAGAGAGGGAGGGGACGGGGGAGGGGCAGCCGTCGGACTAGCTGTGGAAGGTGAGAAGGAGGGGGGACAGGGGCCTGAGTGAGAGGCTGAGAGAGTGACTGGCTGACCGACTGGCTGAAATACCATTTACGATTTGTGATTTAGGCATTTAGCAGACGCTCTTGAGCCAGAGTGACTTACATGTGAGCGGGAACAAAGCATGTCGTACGTCGCAAACGTAAGAGTAGTTATCGTGAATCAGGCATAAACTAAGAACGTAACGGTGGAGTATCTAGTCGACTATGCATACTATACTATAATTTTATACGATATACAAGTGTACTAAGAAGTGCTAGGCTACGTAAAGTGCATGGCATGGGAGCATGGCGGGGGCGTGGGTCATGGCTGGCTAACGGCTGCGTGAATGGCTGAAGGAATGGCTGGGGTCTGAGAGGCGCTGGGAGCGTGGCTGGCTGAAGAATGGCTGGGGCCTGAGAGAGGCGCTGGGAGAGTGGCTGGCTGAAAGAATGGCTGGGGCCTGAGAGAGGCGCTGGGAGCGTGGCTGGCTGAATGGCTGGAGGAGTGGCTGGGGCCTGAGAGAGGCGCTGGGAGAGTGGCTGGCTGAATGGCTGGAGGAGTGGCTGGGGCCTGAGAGAGGCGCTGGGAGAGTGGCTGGCTGAATGGCTGGAGGAGTGGCTGGGGCCTGAGAGAGGCGCTGGGAGCGTGACTGGCTGAAAAAAGGCAGAAGAATGCCTGGGGATGGGAGGCTGGGAGCTTGGCTGGCTGGCCGACTGGCTAAAAACGAGTTACGATTTGGGCAATTAGCAGACGCTCTTGATCCAGGGCGACTTACGTTTAAGTGGGAACAAAAGCACGGAGTATCTATGTCAACTTAGCGTACTATGCTATATTATACGATATACGTGTTTACTATGAAGTGCTAGGACTACGTAAATGCAATTTACTATTGAATTCTATTCAATAGTCTATAGTCAATTCAATTTTATTATAGTGTCAAATCACAACAAGTTGTCTCAAGATACTTTACAACCAACAAAGATCCACCCAGAGCAAGCAATATTGGGGGGGGGGGGGGTAGAGGGAGAGAGAGAGAGATAGACAGAGAGAGAGAAAGACAGAGAATAGGCAGGTGACTGAAAGGCTGAGTGAATGGCAAGCAATTGTTACATCCATACGGTATGATACGCACGACATAAGGAAGCTTGGCTGCAGGGAAACACTGTGAAAGTGCGAGCCCTTAACATGAAAGAAGGCTGCGTGGAAGCCTGAGACCGCAGGGAGAAGCACTATAGTGAGTGCAGTCCGTTAGCTGGCCTTCGGCGACCCCGTGTGGTTTCAGCAGGAACTGCTTCTGGTTGGGCTGTCACGGAGTGATGACGTGACAGGCTGCGCGTAGTATGAGATTCGGGCATGAATGGAAAGCCGAAAGCCCTGAGCTACGCTGTGGCTTAATGAAAGGACGGACGGTTGAATGAAACTTAGCTTTGTGAGTTGTAGTGTTGGGGAGGCGGATGGATCGTTCTGTTTGGCTCGAACGGCGTGGCTCTTGAACTGTGGGTGGCGTCATCTGATCGGCGAGGGTCCCGTGTCGTGACGGTGTGCCGGTTCTGAAGTTGGGGAGGCCATCTGTCTGTGTAGCCCGCAGCAAACATGTTGATGAGCCTTGGTGGCGTTGGAAGTACGCGAACGAGGTAGAATGCTGGTTCCGTGGACGAACGGTGAGTGAGGAAATGGTGTTGATGAAATTTGCGAGAGAAGCCTGTAGGAAGGCGGCTAGTGTGCGACGCAGCGAGGCGGGCGAAGCAAGGAGGATTCTGGGTGGTATTGGGCAGATATAAAAGGGGGACAGGTAGATTGACGTGGAGGGAGGAGAGTGGCGTGAAGGGCAGGGCCAATGCGCGTTTCTCCTCCTCCTGAACATCAGTTGTTCCAACTCCATTAAAATGACTTATACTGGATCTCTTGTCTACTATAGTCCCTTCCTAAGTCCTAACATTGTAGTCTACCGGTAGTTTTAATTTGTTGACAAAATGTTAATATAGCTTCGTTTTCATTTAGTTTCCATTTAGTTTTTGTCAGTGAAAAAAGGTAGTCGAAACATTCTTTAAATGTTTGTTTTTGTGGCTTTAGCCTTTATTTTATATTTTTGATAGAGGGATAGACAGTAGGATGACAGGAAATGGGGAGAGAGATGGGGGGGGACACGCAGTAAAGACCGTCAGGATCGGGAGTCGAACCCGCGGTACACTGCCAGACCATGGACTATACCATGCAGCCAGGACCGCTGAACCATGGCCCAGGCCAGACCAACATTTTTTGTCATAGTAAATAGTCAACAAAATCAACACTGGTCCTTGCGTGTCCCTCGTGCTGTTGTCCTTAGCTGTCCCTCAGCACTGCAGCTGTCCCTTATGGATGTCCACCGCATCCCCCGTGTGGGCCAGGATTATTCAACTCCCATTAACCTATTCTGTACGGGAACCCCTTTTGGTGTTCTGAGCATTATGTTAGCACTTTAGCTATTGAATAATTGTGAAAATGTGGTGCAAATCTTTGAATATATATTCTTTCAGAGTGAACGTTTTTAACTCAAATTTTGGGGGGGGGTCCCTGGAAGTGAAACAACATATTTTCAGATGGGGGTCGGTGGCTAAATACAGATAATTCTGGGGGTCCTTTACATGAAATTGTTTGAGCACCACTGACATAGAAACATAGGTTTTTCAGAAAACTGTCGGGATTTAGAAGACTTTTGCTTTCTTTTTCTTTTATCGTCCACAGGTCTAAATGAGTTAACACCGTGGATAAAATAATGTTTCTGAAAGGACACTTGGGGCAGAATGCAGTGAGCAATAATGGAATGGTCTGTCCAATGTCATGGCTGCTCATAATTGCTTTCGCCTCAAATGTTGAAAAGTTAATCAAATTGACTGATTAATAGACACATTACATTTCCATACTATGTAAGGCCAATGTAAGCCTGCTTTTGTTGTACAGCATATCCACAGACGCCTAACTAGCCTAACTACACTTAACTATGATTTGCTTTACCTTGTATTAGTTTATTTTAAAGACGTAGGGAAATTAAAACTATGTTTTTTTCCCACAATTTTAGAGCATATCCGTCATCATATGGGCATACGGTACCTAAAAATGCCAAAACAATGGGAAAGATTCTATCTTTGTGTATTTTTAATTACTCCCCTTGAACGAAAACATGCTGCGTGATGACGTGTTGAGTCCTGCAGAAATACAAATTGAGCTTGATTTCATTCACCTGGTGTATTCCCATCGCTGCAGGTTCCTCTGTTTTATTCGTTTTTTTTTTCTTTTTAATGTATCTGAACATTTTAGGTTATAAATAAGCTAGGAGCGTTGCTGCCCGTCTCTCTGTGACAAACAAACCCAACACACGCGTTGCACATGTAGTGAAGCTAATAATGCTATATGTCATACCCTGAAGGGATGTGACGTTCTGATTGGTTCAAAAACAAAGAGCTTTCCGTTTCTGAGTGAAACTTCCAAATACAATGCTCCAAAAAGCCATTGCACCCCGTCTTGGAAATTATTTTCTTGCCATCTACGCTTATAAACGTAGCTAGGCTATTGGGATCTATTTATGCCAGCTACGCTTATAAGCGTAGACAGCCATTTAGTCCATTTATGATTCTACTTTTTTGTAGGCCTACTTCATATTGATGACACCTTATGCTAAGCTAGAACAAAAAAGGAAATAAACCACAGTGTTGGACCAGGGAGCACAGAGTGGATCAATGAAACACCGTCTGGGCATAATAATCTCTTCAAAGCAACAATGCCTCTTTTCTCCTTATTAGATCAAGAAACCCGAATGCCAGCTCGCATTTCTGAGATACAGACTGCACACTGATGACCTTTCAATGAGCAGTGCCAAATGATGGGACAAAGCTAGCTTAAGTCTTCTCCCTAAGTATCAATTTGGCGGGGATATCATTTACCTGTGCTGCACCAATAGCAATAATAAGGAATCGACAGAACCGAGGATTATGCTTATCCTTTGGTTTTGATATGATTTCAGATAATATCTGCTATGAGGAATTTAAACATGCAGTAAATATTGTACATTTCTTGAGATAATGATGAATTAACTATAGATGGGTCCTCCTACCCCACAAGGCAAAGAGATAATTTTGAATTACCCTATTGTCGCACGTCCAAACATCAATCTTTCATCAAATTTAGAGGCCCTCATCTATGGAACTCTAGATGCTTCACTTAAATCCTCATTATCCTTGCCAATATTAAATACTAAAGAAATATCTTATTTTTTCCTCTCTGTAGATTACATGTTTTACCTTGATGCGTTATACATTTTTTTGTGTGTTTGTTGTTGTATTGTTTATTTCTGTTTTTTGTGCAGTCTGTGTTTTTATTTCTTTACTGCACAGCTGCCCCCCTTTGACAACTTGTAGATTTATGTACTGTTCTTTATGAACTTTTAATCTTTTAAACCTATGACCTCTTCATTCAGGAAAGGATTCCATATAAGCCTTCTGGCTTCTTCCTTTCCTTGCATTGTATTTTTGTTTCTTTGATATGTTATTGTCTATTTTTTGTACTTTATGCTAAATAAATAAACCATAAACCATAAACCATGGGTTGATTATCAACTTTCTGTTGTGTTGTAGTCTGTAGACGGGCTATTTCCACTCTCACAGCATTACGTAGACCAACTCTTAAAAGGATCCCTGGCTAATAAGACAAATATGCCTTACAACATTATACTTGCCCTCTATAACTAAAATGAAAAAATGAAAACACCTTTTTTATTTCTTTCATAAATAGAGAATCTTTCACTCATAGGAACGGCTCCCGTCGCAAGTTGTTGATGTCATATGTCCAAGTGTGAGCCAGGCCTATGGAATATATGGAATGCACGTGCTAATAAAAAGTATTTAAAATATTGCATTGATGCTCATATTATCCCTAGGAAGTAAGGTGTTTTTATTAAATGCATTCCATAGGGCTAGACCACACATGGACATATGACATCATCAACTTGTGGCAGGAGCAGTTCTTATTGAGTGAAATATTCTTAATTTCTGAAAGAAATATTTAAGGTGTTTTTATTTTTTTTATTTTAGTTGTAGAGGGCAAATATAATGTTTTAAGGCACATTTGTCGTATTAGCCAGGGATCCTTTTAACATGTTGAACACAATATGATACAATGTGTTTTCATTTCAAGAGGACCAACAAATGCATCAACATTATGCTTTTCTTTATATCCCCCATTTTTGTAACCCATCTTTTCACCACATGCTTCCTTCTATGCATGAGGAGTCCAAGCTGCTTCTTTTCACCTGACAGGGGAGAGTTTCCCCGGCCGGACGTATAACGTGTGGAAGGAACATGTTATTCCAACCAGTTTCTTTCCCCTCCATCAGGCGCCCCGGCTGGCCAGGGGGAGGTAGTTTATAGAGACCAGCATGCATGTTCTTTTGTAAGGGTACCTACCCTAGAGTAAAAAAACTAACTAACTAACTACTATCACCTGATGAAGGCCGCATGCGGCCGAAACGTCGTGTCTTATATTATGGTGTTTTAATTCAAAGAAAACATCATTGGAGCAAAACTGTGGACTCTCTTCTCTTCACTGTACCTACCCTAGAGGACACGGGGAGAACATGCAAACTCCACACAGAAAGGCCCTGTCGCCAACCCCGCCTCGGGTATGGGCACCGATGACAGGGAGGAGAGAACACGCCCCCCAGCGCCCACAGCAGCTCCAGCGGGAATTGAACCCAGGACCTTCTAGCTGTGAGGCGACAGCACTACCCACTGTGACACCATGCCCCCTATCCCTCCTCTTCTGTGTGCTCCCACACAGGGAAGCTCCAATACTGCACACTTATTTTGTTTAAATGTGTGTTTGCTCTGCATTGTGTGGCCAATGCTGGCCTCACATCATGAATATACATTTTTGGGGTATATTATTACAATTTGTATTACAATTAAACGGCAGACAAATGGAACTGAATGGAACGTGTCATGCTTGATGCTTAGCGAGGCTGCTCCGAAACCAGAACACCAGAGCGGATTATAAATGGTTTGCTAATGATTTACGGTGGACGGACGTACTCATCTCATTGCTGTCTGCTTCTGTGGGAATTAAAATGGAGCAGGGAATTACCCTCTCTCTCTCTATCTCCCACAGCCAATGAGCTCCTGCTGTCATTGTTTAACCCTTCCAGCTGACAGGGCCGCATAAAGATGTCAATTCCGGTCGAGGGAAAGTGATTCACAATGTCGGTATGATCTGAAGTAGCCCCACAGAGTAACGATAGCTCGTAAATTGATCCAGACCCGCTGGCGGGTCGCGTCGTATACTGCAGCCAATATTTGTCATGATACGGTCCGAGGCGCGCAAGTATGGCCTCCAACAGTGCTGCTGCTTTTAACCCATTCTGGGCGGGAACCCCTTTTGGTGTTGTAAGCATTATGTTATGCTTTAGCTGTTGAAAAATAGCAGATGTGTGGAGTTTGCATGTTCTCCCCGTGTCCCTAGGGTAGGTACCCTCACAAAAACATGCAGTAATCCTGGTCTCTAAACTGCCTCCCCCTGGCCGGCCGGGGCGCCTGATGGAGGGGAAAGGAACTGGTTGGAATAACGTGTTCCTTCCACGCGCTACGTCCAACCAGGAAAACTCCCCCCTGTCAGGTGTAAAGGAGCAACTTGGACCCTCAGGCATGAAGGGAGCATGAGTTAAGTCCGTTGCTCTCCCCAGGTTGGCGGAGGGTGTGTAGAGCCCAGGATCACAGTAGATGATTGACACAGGGGTGAAAAATGGGTTACAAAATCGTGGGATAAAAAATATAGATTAAAAAAAAAAGAAAAATAGCAGATCTACAAGCTCATAGGTCTGCTATTTTTGAAGAATCGTGAAAATGTGGCGCGAATCTTTGAATTATATATTCTTTCAGAGCGAATGTTTTTTCCCTGGAACAACATATTTTCAGATGGGGGTCGGCGGACAAATACAGATATTTCTGGGGGACCTTGACATGAATTAGTTGGAGAACCACCGACATAGAAACATGGGTATTTCAGAAAACTGTCACACCGGTTCTCAAACACTGGGTCGGGCCACCATATTTTTACGGGCCACGATTCGAGTACAAATACCACTTTCTTTTCCTACATTGAATATATATTTTAAACATTATAACAAACAAACAAATCTAATAAATTCCATGAATACAAAATAATAATTAAGAAATATAGTGAAAATAGCCGATCTACAAGCTCACAATGCGGCGCGAAGCAACGTGTTTTTGTCACGGTGTGAATCAAGAAGGTAGGACCGAAATGCAGGACAGGGAGGAGCAGAGGCAGAGAAGTCTAATGCTAGAGGTTTTATTCAGCAAAATCACACTTGTCATCCAACAATGAACTGACAAGGAACAAAAAAAACAGGGGTGTATAAATACACACTGGGATGAGGTGCTGCCACACTATCTAAAGAGCCGCGCACGTTCTCGGCTGGGCACAGCAGCTGCGCACAGTTTTAGACAGCTGGTGGATGGAAAAGAAGCTCCACTTCCGCGGACGACAGATTCCCGGAAGCGCTCTCCTCCGTGTCAATCTTCCGCGGAGGTGGAGCTTAATTCCCATCCACCAGCTGTCGACTGTTTTGTGCTTAGGTGTGGAAAGGGCTATAACAGGGCACAGATGAACATAACTCCAAATCCAAGACCTGGATTGGCTAAGGTGGAGCAAACTAATAATCACAGGTGAGACAAGACAGGCAACAGAAACCACAAAGGAATGCAGGACACTAAATACTACAAAATAAAAGAGCACAACACGAACACTTAAGACACTGGCTCTCAACGTGGGGGTCCTGCATGGCCGGGGGCCCACAAGGGGGTCCTAATGGACGCTCACAGGCCTGCAGCCTAACTCAGGGAGTGAACCTTTTGAGGACGTTAAAGCCCTAACCACACCAAAGGGTCACCAACCAACTCCTTGGGTCTAATTAAACGGTGTTCAAGGCCCGACAAAACACATTTTAGTCCACTAAATCAACTGTCAACTATAAAAGCTTATGACATTTAGTGGACTAAAACTAGACTAAAA
This sequence comes from Protomyctophum bolini, assembly GCF_963924005.1. Taxonomy (NCBI): domain Eukaryota; kingdom Metazoa; phylum Chordata; class Actinopteri; order Myctophiformes; family Myctophidae; genus Protomyctophum; species Protomyctophum bolini. Next base: position 28,152,761 of record NC_137862.1, on the reverse strand, counting down.
CATTCCAGGTGACTAAAATGTGACTATAACAACACTGGTCAACAGCTGGGACAACGCTAAAACCGTTTTGACCCTTTGGTGTGGTTAGGACTTTACAGAGCGGATCCCAGAGATAACATATGACATCAAATGGGGGTCCATTGTGACGTGCCCCTGGAAAATATCCGATCTACAAGATCACATAATGACAACATGCCGGCCGCATCGATCCGTAACATGACATGAAGTATAACTCATGGGCTTATAATGGGTGAGAGCCACATGTGTTGCCGTTATGTGTGCAGAGATATGTGAAAATGGAAGTGACCGCACGCACACGGCGGCTGATTGATGGCACTGTAACACGCGGTGCTGTGTTAGCGCTCCCTGTGTGGGAGCCGCGATTTGTCATGAAAACCGCAGCGAAATGTTATTGTGTGTGGCGGTTTCTCCTCGGTCGTAACCTGAGCAGGGGCGGGGAGGCCCCGGGAAATGACAAATTGCTGCCCGGGTGGCCTTTTTGACCGGGGAATGGATGTCATGTGTGTGAGCACTGTGCGCACTGTGCGCGCATGTGTGTGTGCGTGCGTGCGTGCGTGGGTGAGTGTGCGTACATGCACGAGCGTGCATGCATGATGTGACAACACTGCAGTTGAAATAAGGGTTTTTTTCATGTAACTGTGAGAGGCATTGTAATTAAGCATGCATATCTATCAGGATGTGTGCTACTGTATCAGCGCTCGGGTGAGTAATAATAGATTGTAGAGCGCAATGTCGCCACACAGTGCACCCCTATCTCACTGTGAGGAAATCATGTTTTAAGGGACGCAGTGACACTGTTAATGATTGTTTGTTTTGGATGATGCGTGTGGGAAAAAAAACAATTAGTCAAGCATTAATTGTTCGGTGCACACACTCACACTGTGCATTCAAACATTCAAGTTTCTTCTAATTCTGTTTCAATAGTTCCACAAAGCTATTCTTCTAAGCTCTACCCGATAATTAATTAAAACATTGTCCCCTGAGGATGAATTGGTCCACACAGGTGTTCCCAAGCAACCACAAAACACCTCTACAACCTTACAAAGGATTCCCTGTCATGATTAAGAGGCAGCTGGTCAGCTCTTGAACGTTTATTCACACGCAATAACGACATGTTTCCCTAATACCAGTGTTGTTTTTGGCATCAAATTTCTATTTTGGTTTTAGTCATAGGGCTGTATTTTGCGTGTCTTAAGTACCAGGTCTATTCTACCATAGAGTATTAAAAGGATAGAGACTAAACTAGCGCGATGCTCCGCCCCCTCCGCTATTCATGTCAGTGGAAGTTGCTCAGTGGCGTTTTGAAGCACCCGGAAGGCTGCCGGAAGTACCGTCTTTTCGCTGATTCAGCATTTCACTTCCGCATTTGGACACCAAAGTTTGGTGTCCAAATGCGGAAGTGCACCCAGAGTGCACCTGGGCTTTACATTGGGCGCTCGGTTGCACGGGGTTTCCTCGTCAAGAATCCACGGGTCCGCCTGCAGTCCTTCCTCTTACCACTAGGGCCCAGCGCTTCAACATTGGAGTGCATAGCTGGCCCCTTGTACTCTACTCTATTCTGAGTGTCCAAAGAGCATTGATCACGCCTCCAGGTCTTTAGTTTACTCAAGTTAGGGAATAAGACCTGGTACGTAAGACATGCAAAATACAGCCCATAGTCTCTTGAATAGTTTTCACTTATCTTTAGTCATGTATAGTCACCTGGAATGTGTTAGTGTTGGTTTAGTTTTAGTCGACTAAATGTCATGAGATGCGTTGTGAGCTTTCAGATCGGCTATTTTCAGAATGCAACCAAGTGTAAATGACTTATACTGCATCTCTTGTCCACTAGTCTCATTTTAGTCTATAGTTTATATTTCTTGACGAAATTGTCGATATATTTTGTCTTATAGTTTTAGTCATCGTAGCTTAGTTTTCATTTAGTTTCCAATTAGTTTTTGTCAGTGAAAAAAGGTAACCGATGAAATGTTTTCGTCTTAGACAAAAACAACACTTCCTAATACTGAGACTAGAGATGTCCCGATACTGTATCGGTATCGGAAAAGTATCGGTATCGGCACTTATTTGTCATATCGGGTCATATCGGTATCGGTGAATTTGCCAGTCTAACCACCAATCCGACACAGGGGTAAGGGGTTGTCACTATGGCAGGTAAATAAAATGTTTGTCTTCGAGTTTTCCAAACTGAGTTTATAACTGTGTTATAGCACAGATAGCTATAAACACACAACACGAGATATAGGTAGATAGCTATAAACACAACACGAGATCACAACACTGGTATCCCCCCCCCCCCCCCCCCCAAGTTGCTCATTGGTGTTTTGAAGCACCCGGAAGAACCCTCTACTTCCGCATTTGCCAACCAAATTGGCAAATGCGGAAGTGCAACCGAGCGCTCAATGTTACACTCCAACTGCATGTTGTTTCCTCGTCATGAATCCACGGGTCCGCATGCAGTTCACGCTCCAACCACTAGGGCCGAGTGCTTCAACGCTGGAGAGCCTCCCTGGAGTAGGTGTTCAAGGATAACTTCCTGGTATGATGATGATGTCACGCACATACCCTCTATTGGCCTGTGGACTTTGATGTCAAAGGTCAATAAAACCCGCCCCTTTTCCTCCCAGCCCCTCCTCTCAATATCCTACTCCCCCTGTGGGGGGAGATGGAGGAGAGGATTTACCAAAATATATAATACACACAAAGCTCACTATATACGTGTTGTGAGCTTGTAGATCGGCTATATTGTTCATATTTGGACGCTGTGGGCTTGCATGTGGTTAAACATCTCAATGAAGGTGAAACATAAATCTTAATAATAATCATAGGAAAGAGAACTTCTTGGGCACGGTGGCACAGTCGGTAGTGCTGTCGCCTCACAGCTAGAAGGTCCTGGGTTTGATTCCCGCTGAGGACGCTGGGGGCGTGTTCCCTCCTCCGCGTCATCAGTGCCCATACCAGAGGTGGGGTTGGCGAAAGGGCCTTTCTGTGTGGAGTTTGCATGTTCTCCTCATGTCCCCTAGGGTACAAAAAACATGCAGTAATCCTGGTCTCTAAAACTACCTCCCCCTAGCCAGCCGGGGCGCCTGATGGAGGGGAAAGGTACTGGTCGGAATAACGTGTTCCTTCCATGCGCTACGTCCGGCCAGGGAAATTCCTCTGTCAGTTGAAAAGAAGCAGCTTGGACTTCTCAGGCATAGAAGGAGGCATAAGGTCAGTCCGCTGCCCCACCCCTAGGTTGGCAGAGGAAGTGTAACACCCAGGATTACATAAATTGGCACTGGTTAAAAAAACTGGGTTGCAAAATGTACGTCCGTTTTAACCCCTTTTAGGACTGAGACCAGATTCTACAAAATGTCTAATAAATAAAATCATGGCAGTTGTCTGAAAAAAAAGGACCCCAAAAACTATATGTAGGATAATTGGCCGCCGACCCTCACCTGAAAATATGTTGTTCCAGGGACACCCCCAGAAGCAAAGATTTTAGTTAAAAACGTCCGCTCTGAAAGAATATATTCAAAGATTTGCGCCACATTTTCACGATAAAAAAGGCACTCTGAGCCGCACTACGAGCTTGTAGATCTGCTATTTTCCAATAGCTATAAAGTATGACATAATGCTTAAAACACCAATAGGCAAATTAAAGTCTGCTTTCTTCCATCTCAGGAAACTGGGCCACGGCGAAGCCATTGGTAACTCAGCAAAGATGCAATGAAGGCGGCCCGGTGCGGTGCGCGCTTTTATCTGTTCCTCATCTGCTCTCTATTGTAATGCACTTTTAACTGGCTTTACCCGAAACCCTTCATTGGCAGATTGCAACTCATTAGGCTCGCTGCAAGGATTTTATAATGAGAAAGGGGAGCACATGAGTCCAGTTCTGCATGCTTTGCACTCTGTATCTTTTAGAATAGATTTGACGGTCCTATTATTGGGGTTTTTAAAGCTCTTAATGGTATTGCACCTGTCTACTTATCAGAATGTCTTTCCCTTTTATAAACCCCGCCTGTGCCCTCTCTGATCTTCTGCGGCAGGTTCTAAACTTTCCTGTCCTTGGATTAATGACTCCTGCTTACTCTGGCACATTTATTTTGCTCGTGGACTACTGGGATGTGCATTAAAGATGCCGGCTCGACTGCTGTAAATGTTCCACCGTCGATAGATCGTACTATATTGCTCGTTACATTCCCTGTCGATTGACTGTGTGTGTGTGTGTATACTGTACATCCGAATAGCCGCTGCAGCCTGTGTAGACTGGCTGTGCATAATAATAATTGTACATTTGAGACTATAATATGCGTGTGAACAGTGTCAGACATTTCTCAGTCTACTTAACTTTTGGGACGGACGTGCTTCATCCTTCCGAGGGTGATAATAAAAAAAGAAAGATTTGATTTGAATTGCACTTTTCATTCACATTGATTGAATATCACAGTGCTACTTAAATCAGAAGCATAAAAAACATTGTTAAAAATGTCCAGCACAAAAGTAGCTGACAGTATACTACACAACAATCCATCCATCCATCTTCAACCGCTTGGTCCGCTTATCCAACAGCTCCACCAGAGAGCTCCAGACTTCCCTCTCCAGAGCAACATTAGTGACTTCCTCCTGGGGGATCCCGAGGCGTTCCAAGGCCAGTGAGTCGATGTGATTCCTCCAACTGCGCCTTGGTCTGCCCCGGGGTATCCTCCCAGTGGAACGTGCCTCGAGGACCTCCCTAGGGAGACGCCCGAGAGGCATCCTAACCAGATGCGGGCATCTGGTTAGGATGCCTCTCGGGCGTCTCCCTAGGGAGGTCCTCGACGCATGTTCCGCTCCTTTCCAGGCGAAGAAGCATGCAGCGACTCTACTCCGAGTCTCTGTCGCGTGACTGAACTTCTCACCCTATCTCTAAATGCCAGCCACCCATCGAAGAAAACTAATTTTGGCCGCTTGTATTCTCAACTTTATTCTTTCAGTCACGAATGACTGTCTTCAAAGTGTCCTCAAATCGATTGAAAGCTGGCTCTTCCATGGCGTGGCCAGTAGGTGCAGCTGAGCAGAAGCTTGGTACAGTGCAGGGGACCTGGAGGAAGCTGTTTGCAGATCTCAGGGTCCGGGTGGAGGTCAGTGTTGATTTTGACAGCAAATTTCGATTGCGGTTTTAGTCATAGTCTAGTTTTCATTTAGTTGTATAGTCACATTTTGGTCACCTAGAATGTCTTAGTATACTGTTAGACTTGTTTTAGACTCAACACTGGGCACTGCACTCCCTGTTTGATTTTAGTGAGGGTACTTCCAGCTTCCCTCAGATCAGCCAACGCAGGGAAGCTGGAAGTACCCTCACTAAAAACGCCGGGACAACGCTCCACACGTCCCAAACTCTTCTCCCTTCTGGCTCCAAAACTGTGGAATGCACTTCCCACTGCAGTCAGAACTGCAGCATCACTCCCAATCTTCCGCCGTAGTCTGAAAACCCACCTTTTCAGACTCCATCATGGCCCATAGCACTTACCCCACCCCCTTAGATAGCAATTCTGTAGACTTAGATAGCATTTGATACAGACTTATAGCATGTTATGTAGACAGCATAAGTGCATTGTATGTAGTCATAGCACGTCATAGTACATATGTGTAACATAGTAGTATAGATGTATAGCTTATATGTATAGTTTCATTATAGATATTCCACTGTTACTTTCTTAGCTACGCATGTTCCATGATAAATGTCTTTATGTGATGTATTCCCATGCTTTTTGTTCTTGCTTAATGTAAGTCGCTCTGGATTAAGAGCGTCTGCTAAATGCCTAAATTGTAAATTGTAAATTTGATTGATTGATTGAAATCTTTATTAACAGTTTGCAGAATTACAGTACATTTCAAGCACAAACTCAATACAAAGACTGTTAACTGTGAGTGGACGACCCAATTAAGCCTTACACTTGTTTACAACAGGGTCCACATTGTTCAATTCATCAAAACATTTAGAGACAAACAAATAGACACTTCTATGTAGTTAAGAACAGAACAGGAATTCATCATATAGGAAGCGAAAAGGGAAAAAAATATATATACAGTGAGGGGAACAGGGGGATAAAAGAAAACGAAAGACAGAGTGTAGGGCGCCTGCACACAACACCATGCGTTGATGCCATGTGTGCATATGTGCAGGCACCCAACACCACGTCCATACAAAAACATAGTACAATCCATAGTACAAAGACAGAGTGTAGGGCGCCTGCACACAACACCATGCGTTTATGCCATGTGTGCATATTTGCAGGGGGTGTGGAGAACGTGTGTGTCGAATTTGAAGCCGAAGTCGAGGTTCTCGAGTTACGTGGATTTCAGACGCACACACACACACACACACACACACACACACACACACACACACACACACACACACACACACACACACACACACACACACACGCACCTATTGCATAGTGTCATGGCATGTACGAAACGTGTACGGGTCGTGTTTTCAGTATTCTGAAACTCAGTAACTTTATTATTTTTCACTGTAAAAAAAAAAGAAAGAAAAAACAAAACCAGCTATAATTAATATTCATAAATAAAGTCTCATTTAACTAGCAATGACCCACGGTGACATTCCGGTGAGAAGGATAGAGTCGTCATGCATGACTGTTAGCCACTAGCCAGGCAGGTGCAGGGTGTTGCTCGTCGCTTTAATTAATGAGGATGAATGGAAGCACCACGGGGACAGGTGACACCTAATCGTACCCTAAATAATGTCCTCGCATTAATTACGACAATGACGCAGCATGCAGGTTTTTCATAATCACTTTCACAATTTATGAATTTCTGTAATGAGGGCATGTTCTGTGCACTCGCGGTTGCATCTAGCTCGCTAAAGGTTATACATGTCGCACAGTGTTACGGACAGGAGTTTAATCACACGCAAGACATCGACCTTTGATCCCATTATTCTCATTAGTTCTCGTGATGGGGTGGTGGTGCTTGTAAATATGTCTGCCTCTCAGATTGTCCTTGATTTATAGGAGGGCAAGGTCAATCAATCAATCTCTTGAGATCAATTCCAGAAACACATTATAAACACATGTTGTTGGATGGTGTGGAATGCAAAAGACAGGACTTTGTATTTTAATTAACCACCCGATCTAGGAACCCATTTTCTTTTTAAAGGGGGATTTTTTTTTTGTTTACTCTTTTGTTTTTGCCATGTCAACCACACCAATGCAACTGTTTAATTGATGTGGTTGACCTTAAGACACGTTTTGTCCCAACCCGACCCTTTGGTGTGGTTTGGGCTATAGTCCACTTCCTCTTCCCAGGTGATTCTGTGTTACAGTAAATTACATGTTTAGGGCAGGGGGGTTACGTATACATGTTTAGGGCAGGGGGGTTACGTAACACTACAAGTTTAGGGCAGGGGGGTCACGTTACACTACATGTTTAGGGCAGGGGGTTACTTAACACTACATGTTTAAGGCAGGGGGGTTACATTACGTAAGCCTTTTATGCCGTAAGGGACATTTCACCGCTGGAAGAAACTGCAATCACTCAAATGCAGTGGTGGAAAAAGTACTCAATTGTTTTACTTATGTAAAAGTACCAATACTGCAATTTAGAACTACGTACTTCGTTACAAGTAAAAGTAAAAAAGTATCGGCATCAAAATGTAGGGGAGAGCCGCCACGGTTGTAACATTTTGCACGTTTAATTTTTTTACTCGGAGATCCGTTTATCTACATATGTTATATTTTCAGGCAACGGACCTACACTTGTCTGCTACGATAAACCACTTTTTATTTTTCAATTGATCAAACAGGTCGGGAGTTATTAAACCGAAAGTGGACGCTCTTCCAGTGTTACATTTGTTGCGCCTGTCGGACTAATTGTAACAGCATGGAGTATAAATGTAACAACGCTAAAAAACGCCATTAAACATGTCGTTTTCAGCTTAAAGCAATTATATTTCATTGAAGCAACTGTTTAACATTGTTTTCATAACATGGATGCGATAAGAAAATGTATCAAACATATTGGGAAATATTAAATAGTATCGGGTGTACCAGTTTGGGCTTTTTTTTTCAGTTCAATGGGGAAATACATTGATTAAACAAACGTTTGATTGATTGAGTTGTACAATGTTATACAACCCTAAACTAATTTTAGAATACACTACACAATACAATACAATTTTAGAACATATAATATTGGCCAATATGTCAAATATGTAAATATTACATATAATGGCATTGAATGGAAGCGGACCATTTGTAACACATGTTACAATTGACCCTTTGCAAGTTTTCTTTGCCGTTGCTTACAGACCAGAATGAACGTGAATTCCGTCTAAACACGATGCAAACTAATGAAGAACATAAGCATGAAGACATCCATGTGGATTTTTATTCACCAACACCAAAGAAAAGAATTGTAGCACACAAATACTCCAGGTGTAAAATTATACGCATTTTGAAAAAAGTCAGTTTTTCGCCAATAGCTCCCCGCAGGATGAAGGTAAACACTTCAAACTTCCTGGGCACGTAGAGTACGTTGCTGTACACATACTGACGCGATGGCGTCATGGTGGCGTTGACCAATCAAGAGATAACGTCCATGTTACAACCGTGAAGCGTTACATCCTTGGCGGCTCTCCCCTACTAATTTTGTACTAATGTACTAAAAGTAAAAGTATTCATATTGCAGAATGTGTAGAAAATCTATTGAAAATAGACAATAATCCGGTCGTTTTAACAGATCCCTCACCAACCTTAATCCGGTCGTTTTAACGGACCCCTCACCAACCTTAATCCGGTCGTTTTAAGGGACCCCTCACCAACCTTAATGCGGTCGTTTTAACGGACCCCTCGGACCTTAATCCGGTCGCCTGTAAAACAAGCGCCCCCTCAGTGACAATGGACTACCATGGGCTCTGCGTATAAAAAAGGTAATCCCCAAATGAAGTAGGCCTATACTGTCACCTCAGACACATGAAAAACTGGAAGAAAATATGATGAACACTTTATTGAGTTTTATACAAATGAACAAATAAATACGTAATTATTATCAAAAGAAAATGTACACAAGGAAAAATAATATAGTCTAGATAGACAACAACAATGGAATACAAACATGTATGCATTTATATGAGGGCACTGAAATATAATGTAAAAATTAGGACAGGCAACATTACAGGTAATACTCACAGAGATTTGAAGTGTATAGCTTTGGAAATGTTTGAAGATTGTTTTAATATCTATATATATATATATATATATATATATATATATATATATAATGAAATGCTCAGAATTCTGACCCTGCAGGGTGAAAGCGGTTAACATGAATTATGAGGACAGACAGACCTTTCTGATGAGGTCCAGTCCAAATGTGTTTCTCAATCATAAAAGTGGGCCACGAGAGGTTCGGACAGGGATGGGAACTTTACTACAGGAGAATATTATTCAATATACTAGGTCCCCGACCTCATCGCAAACGTTAAGAGCTAGTTTAGTTTAGCTTATTTCAATCAATTCAACTGTGTAACATAAATCAGTACCTTAAATATTCACATTCTCTCATAGTTGATTGAAAAAGGCATAGGCTGAAGCTCAAAGCTTATTGATGCCTATCCTTTGTGCATGTCATATTTTCACTAACATATTTTAAACTCACATAATGAATAATCCCCCTATATTATACAAATTATTTACATTCACATTCACATTCCTTCCATTGTTCGTTAAAACAAACACTCAACATTATTATTATTCAGTATTTGCGAATTTCGAAAATTAATTTCTATACCTCCAAACAAAGTATTACTAGTTCCCAGATTGGATCCACATGCCCAGTGTGGATTTTGTCGACTAATACTATTATCACGACGAAAACTAAATGGAAGCTAAGCGATAGTGACTAAAACTAAGACTAATTATAGGCTATTGACAATTATTGACAAACAAATAAAAGCTAAAGTTAAATGTTAGGAAGGGACTAGTGGACAAGATCTAGTATAAGTAAAAGACACAGGTCATTTTACATTTGGTTGCATGCTGAAAATATAGCCAATCTACAAGCTCACAATGCTACTCAGCAATCAGATTAGTTAGGGAGGGAAGCTCATAACTGGGATTGAGCATTTGGTTTATATTTCTTTAAAAATAATCATAACTTTTGACAGGCATGTGCTAGAGACTTTTTTGGACAGACTCGTATATTTATGCTCTACAAGTGGGGGGCCGAATTAAATCATCTCGCGGGCCGTATGTTTGACATGGATGAAGTAGACGCTCCAGTGAATTGGTAGACACTCCCTAACCAGGCTTCAAGCGCGCTCTTTAAAACCCTCCGGTAGCCACGCCCCCTCCACACACACACACACACACACACACACCCACACGGGCTGCAGTGCAAACTTATGTTTGTTTAGTAAACAGAGTGACAAATATAAACAACTTATAATGTAACTTTGCACTCCATGAAGTGGAGTAGTCTGGCGTGTTAGGATGTGAAAACTGCTCAGTCACAAGTGTGTGACAGCTTGAAAGAGAAGTTATCTTCATAACAACAAACTGGTGTATTTGTTTTCATTCTGCAGGTGAGTTAGCTACCTAATGCTAAGTGAGCATTAACGTGCATGGGTGCGTGCGACACACACACACACACACACACACACACACACACACACACACACATACACACACATACACACACACACACACACACGAACGAACGCGCTCTCACTCTGTGTGCGTGTGTGTGTCAATTTAACAAAGATGCAGACGATCAGAAATCAGCAGAGAGTGAGCACTGTTTGCTACTCTATGCCGAATTGAAGTGGACTCAGACCCAGACTTTTTTTTCCTCCCTGGAAATAAATACGTCTGGGTATCCGACTAACATATGCTAAGCATTAACATGTGTGTGTGTGTGTGTGTGTTGTGCTAGAGGGGGGGACTGGAGGTTGAAATGAAAAAACAAACAAACAAACGGGTGCATTAAGTGCTGTATGTGTGCATATAGAATAAATATATACAGACACAATGTTTTGTTTGGGGTGTCACAGCACCAAATCATTCTTCTTAACTGTTTACCAATGATGGTTTAAAGGAGAATTTCATGATAGAAGGCTTTCTTACTTTTCTTTGTAGTTGTTACGTCCCCACCAAATTGGTCCAGGTGTTATTTTCTGCAAAAGCGCATTATTGGCTATTTCCCCTACCATAAACCCCCAATGAATTGAATTGAATTGAATTGAATTGAATTGAATTGAATTGAATTGAATTGAATTGAATTGAATTGAATTGAATTTAATTGAATTGAATATGGCATTGGGGTGTTGTGCTAATTTGCTTATTTCCATTGCTCAAAAAGATCATAATGGTAATAGTATCCCAAGTGGCGCACTTTACTACTTATTTCGATGGAAATAAGCGAATTAGAACAAAAATCCAACCCCCATTGTGGGCTTATACATGGGGAAATAGTCAATACTTATACTCAAAGCTTATATGGTCTCTCTCTCAACCTGCTCCACAGGTACACGGGCCAGGGTGACGACCCCAGATCCCCAAGATCAGCTTCTTCTCAGCCCTGACATGCTGTGAATGCTGGACCCTATAGAGCCCTGACATGCTGTGAATGCTGGACCCTATAGAGCCCTGAAATGCTGTGAATGCTGGACCCTATAGAGCCCTGAAATGCTGTGAATTCTGGACCCTATAGAGCCCTGAAATGCTGTGAATGCTGGACCCTATAGAGCCCTGACATGCTGTGAATGCTGGACCCTATAGAGCCTATGCCCTAAACCCCTGACCACGACATGCTGTGAATGCTGGAACCTATGGAGCCTATGCCCTAAACCCCTGAATGCTGGACCCTATAGAGCCTATGCCCTAAATCCCTGACCACGACATGCTGTGAATGCTGGACCCTATGGAGCCTATGCCCTAAACCCCTGAATGCTGGACCCTATAGAGCCTATGCTCTAAATCCCTGACCACGACACTACAGCAGAATCCTTGTACAGTACGAAACATCCAGACCAAGGCTGAGTGAGAAGATCAGGCAGCCAGGATAATGAGGCTGGTTGGGGGCCATTGGTACTGGGAGGAGAGTACTGCATGGCCAGCTAGCCAGCCAGATGTATGGAGGATGGAGATGACTGGAGTCTGGAGAAGCTGCTGGAGGTCTCATCATGAACTGGAGAGAGAGCCACAGTTTTCCCCTGGCATCACTACAACTAAACTTATGAAGTCAAGTGGAAGAGTCGACGGCTCCAGGTATGAACTTAGTTTTTTGCTTCTTGGCTGCTGCTTGTGTTTTTAATGCGTGTGTGATTCAAGCTGGTGTGCTAGTGCTGTCATTGTGGGACCCGTTGAACGGGTGGTGTAGCACTATTGCTGTCATTTTGGGACCCGTTGACCGGGTGGCAATGACACTGTTTCTGGCTCTGGAGTTGAATGCTAGTCATGTTGTGTCTGTTGTGTTGTATCTGCCGTATGTGAGTTCAGTTGTTGTAACAGGGAACAGTATAAATGTGTATGTGGCTCTTGATCACTTCAATAATCCCATGACTGAATTTGCTATTTCCAATTGGTTGGATATAGAGCTTTTGGGCTTTGACATAACAGCCATCAATTTCAATGGTTCATTTTCAATAGAAGACTGATTGACATTAGTTTATGTACGTTGTTTCGTGGTAGCTGAGGTTTGTTGTGAGTCGTTGTGACAGGGTGGCTGTATTGGCATGGTGGCAAAGAATGTCCCTATGTAGGTCTTTTCTTTCTTTCTTTCTTTCTAGTCCATGGACTTTATTGTTTGTTTAGGGCACTACATGGCAACGTAAGACATCATGTAAATAGTTGTATTTGCTACTCTTGTTTCTCTGCCTGTCCTGAGCCCATGCAGGCAGAGGCCTTTTTGGGGCAGTTCTGGTGGTGGGGTGGAACGCGTGTGTCGAATTTGAAGTCGGTGGGGTGAACAGTTGTCGAGGTGCGTGGATTACAGACGCACACACTGTTGGGATAAAGTAGACCTTTTAAGCAGTTACCATTACTCATAAGAGTGTGCACACTAGCTGTGCTCAAGCAAGGTCACAGAGTGACAGAAAGATTCCTATATAGTGTCTGAAAAAGTAGAGACGTCAGAATTCTCCAGGACAGACAACCCCTCTGGCTTGCGCTTCAAGGGGCGCCCCGATTAACGGACTGATATGATCAAATCTGATTTGTGATCAGGTCGTAACAGGTCGTATGTGCTTTCATATATGTCTTGCTGCTGTAAAAACAGACCGTACTGTATATATATATTTTTTTTTCTTTTTTGAAAGATGACTTATCTCGTCTAGGAAAGAACATTTGTCAACCACGTCCCAGTCCTGAACCGGCCCCGCCCCCTCCTAGAGAGACTTTCACCAAAGTGTCCTTCAGGTTTAAGGGAGTGAAGAAATGTCCCCCTCGGGGCCTCACTCAGGGGCCCCTAAAACAGCCCACCCACCCCCAAGCACACACGCACGCATGCAAGCACACACACACACACACACACACACACACACACACACACACGGACACACGGATGCGTGCATAGATCTCTGGCTATACTTGCGATGACATCAACCTTTTAGGAGCGTGATTTTATGATTGTCATTTCTACGATTCTATTATTACTTGCCCAAGCAGAGCGTGCAAGTAATAGTTTTGCCCGACTCGTATGCACCATCCCAGCCAAGCCGCCACTTTGGATGCGTATGCAAATAAAACAGCAAATTGTGCCTGATTTGCCGGGACCAGATTATATGGTGTGTATATGCAGGGCTCGAATTTAACTTTTTTTCTTGGTAGCACCAGTGCTCCCAAATTAAAAAGTTAGGAGCACTAGCAAAAAGTTAGGAGCACATACCAAAAAAGTAAGGAGCACAGACAATATATATAACGCAATACATTAATAAAACAGTATAATGTAGCACTGAGCACTGCAGAGTTCATCACATGCCGGGTTGTCCCCACAGGTCTCATCAAATGTCCACCAAATGACAAATTTAACCAACCAATCACATGAATTCAGTTCTTCGTGAGATGATGTATAACGATAAAGAGCGCCTCACTTCACATGGGTGTGATTTTTAAGTCATGCATTGTCCTGGGGCCAGCAGTAACGTGTCTGCAATCACGCCAATGATGTTGGCACATGACTTATCATTGGCATAACTTAAGTCATGTTTATGTCAATGCCATTCTTTTTCTGTAAACTAAGAAAAGGTTTAAACTTAGTGAAGGCTAGCTCTTCTTTAGCTATGGTGTATGCAGTATTGAATTAAAATTTCAGCTCTGCCTCTTGGGCTGAGAGAGCAGCAGCATTCTGTCGACCTATAGCCTCACCAATCCTACTTTTTGGGGTAACACATTTGTCCCGACATCTGTTGTGTTTCGTGCTGCCTCCGTGTTTTGTTAAGCTCTTGAAGTGAATTCTTCTGGATCTGGTCAGAACATGGTCGTCGGTAAATGAAGCATTCGGACAGGCCTTAAAAGTTTAACATGGAGTTGATTTATTTCAAAGAGTTTAACAACATTACAGGAAGGGTAGGAAAAAGACCGGGTAGACAAAGCGAATGACCGTGAGTACTCAGAAAGTGCACTGCCCTCTGCTTCCTTGTCTTCTCATTATATAGCATGGAAATGAGTGTGTTCACAAATAGTTATTACCCTATATGTCCTCTATATGTATATATCCCATGCAGGAGACGTGCTTAGAGAAGAGGCCTCTTATGACCTCATCTTACGAGTATGTCTGTGTGTGTGGTATGCGTGTGTATATGTGCACAGTTTGGGTTCTTAGAACTCATGGCCTATGTGCTCCGCGGTAACTGATGGATGATGAGCGGGCGTTGTCGTGTGTGGTATGGTATGTCATGGCGGTCTCCAGACGGCACCTGAGATAACGACCGGGCCTCCTAGTCCATTATCCCAAATATGGATTTAAATGTGTATGTGAGAGACGTCCCGGCGTCATTAGTTTTAACATGGGACATCTCAGTTTTAGCCTTGTTCAAAATATCCCACCCATATGCTTTACTGCGACTTGACGGATTATGGGCGGGTGTGGATAGATGGATGGAGTTGTTGGCGTGCATGTGTGTGCGTGTGTGTGCGTGTGCGTGCGTGTGTGTGTGTGTGTGTGTGTGTGTGTGTGTGTGTGTGTGTGCATGTGTGTCTCACGTGTGTGTGCATGTGTATTCTCACAGATTACTCTACATTCTCATGTTTGAAATGTTTTGTCTCAGTTGCAAATGCAGTTTTACCTGCCATCTCCGGGCATTTTTTGCAATGAACACAGTGCATTGCCCATTTCCCCCGTCCTCAAACCGAAGCCACTCAAATTCCTTTAGCCATTCTTTCCTAAAGCAATATGCTCTCTTCGGTTTCTTAGCTACAGGTGGTCTGTTGGCATTCTCGTCGGCATCGCTGTTATCAACGACAATGTCAACAGTGTCAGCGACTTCACTATTGACTTCATTTAGAACAGCAGGCGGTGGCTTACTAAAAAAATCAACAATAGTTCGCTTCATCTTTGCGTAACGTAACTCGCACACTAGCTTAGCTTCTTCTTATTTTTCCTTTCCCGCATCTGTGCTTCTCCGGAAAAGGGAAAGGAAGAGGGTGGGCGGGCTTTAAGGCTACTTTAACCAATCTAAAATTAGCATGCGTGTTGGGCACATGAAAGCTCACGTTGGATAGGACAAAATGGTTGACTGTCATCTCATGCACTTGCTGACTGGCAACAAATGGGAAGAGAGAGAGAGAGAGAGAGAGACGGGGAAATAACCTGGTTTTTGGAGAAAAAAAAGGCGCACCAGATTGTTTTCTCCCCATCGCACTGGTGCTCCTAATTATATTTATTGGTCGCATTGATCAAATTTCGGGAGCATATGCGACCAAAATGGTCGCTATTTCGAGCCCTGAATATGTATAACTAGGTCTCAATGATGACGTAAGAAATATGTGGATTTAAGGACCCAATGCCAG
>NC_137862.1:28046745-28131745 GCF_963924005.1 Protomyctophum bolini | reverse complement strand
TGGATGGGAGTACTAAGGGTGGATGTGAGTACTGAGAGTGGATGTGAGTACTAAGAGTGGATGTGAGTACTAAGAGTGGACGAGAGTACTAAGAGTGGATGAGAGTACTAAGGGTGGATGTGAGTACTAAGAGTGGATGTGAGAGTACTAAGAGTGGATGAGAGTACTAAGAGTGGATGAGAGTACTAAGAGTGGATGAGAGTACTAGGGATGGGTCCGATTAATCGATTAATCGATTATCGTTAATAGGACCCGAAATCGATTATGAAAATTAATAATCGATAATCGTTTTAAGGGTGGATGAGAGTAAGAGTGGATGTGAGAGTACTAAGAGTGGATGAGAGTACTAAGAGTGGATGAGAGTAAGAGTGGATGAGAGTACTAAGAGTGGATAGAGTGGATGAGAGTACTAAGAGTGGATGAGAATACTAAGAGTGGATGAGAGTACTAAGGGTGGATGTGAGTACTAAGAGTGGATGTGAGTACTAAGAGTGGATGAGAGTACTAAGAGTGGATGTGAGTACTAAGAGTGGACGTGAGTACTAAGAGTGGACGTGAGTACTAACAGTGGATGTGAGTACTAAGAGTGGATGAGAGTACTAAGAGTGGATGAGAGTACTAAGAGTGGATGAGAGTAAGAGTGGATGTGAGTAAGAGTGGATGAGAGTACTAAGAGTGGATGTGAGTACTAAGAGTGGATGTGAGAGTACTAATAGTGGATGTGAGTACTAAGAGTGGATGTGAGAGTACTAAGAGTGGATGTGCGAGTACTAAGAGTGGATGCGCGAGTACTAAGAGTGGATGGGAGTACTAAGGGTGGATGTGAGTACTAAGAGTGGACGAGAGTACTAAGAGTGGATGAGAGTACTAAGGGTGGATGTGGGTAAGAGTGGATGAGAGAGTACTAAGAGTGGATGTGAGTACTAAGAGTGGATGTGAGTACTAAGAGTGGATGAGAGTACTAAGGGTGGATGTGGGTAAGAGTGGATGAGAGAGTACTAAGAGTGGATGTGAGAGTACTAAGAGTGGATGTGAGTACTACGAGTGGATGTGAGAGTACTAAGAGTGGATGTGAACTAAGAGTGGATATGAGAGTACTAAGAGTGGATGTGAGAGTACTAAGAGTGGATGTGAGTAAGAGTGGATGAGAGTACTAAGAGTGGATGAGAGTACTAAGAGTGGATGAGAGTACTAAGAGTGGATGTGACTAAGAGTGGATGAGAGTACTAAGAGTGGATGTGGGTAAGAGTGGATGAGAGAGTACTAAGAGTGGATGTGAGAGTACTAAGAGTGGATGTGAGTACTAAGAGTGGATGTGAGAGTACTAAGAGTGGATGTGAACTAAGAGTGGATGTGAGAGTACTAAGAGTGGATGTGAGAGTACTAAGAGTGGATGTGAGTAAGAGTGGATGAGAGTACTAAGAGTGGATGAGAGTACTAAGAGTGGATGAGAGTACTAAGAGTGTATGTGACTAAGAGTGGATGAGAGTACTAAGAGTGGATGTGGGTAAGAGTGGATGAGAGAGTACTAAGAGTGGATGTGAGAGTACTAAGAGTGGATGTGAGTACTAAGAGTGGATGTGAGAGTACTAAGAGTGGATGTAAACTAAGAGTGGATGTGAGAGTACTAAGAGTGGATGTGAGAGTACTAAGAGTGGATGTGAGTAAGAGTGGATGAGAGTACTAAGAGTGGATGAGAGTACTAGGGATGGGTCCGTTTTATCAATTAATCGATTATCGTTAATAGGACCCGAAATCGATTATGAAAATTATTAATCGATAATCGTTTTAAGGGTGGATGAGAGTAAGAGTGGATGTGAGTACCAATAGTGGATGTGAGTACTAAGAGTGGACGAGAGTACTAAGAGTGGATGAGAGTACTAAGAGTGGATGTGAGTAAGAGTGGATGAGAGTACTAAGAGTGGATGAGAGTACTAAGAGTGGATGTGAGTACTAAGAGTGGATGTGAGTACTAAGAGTGGATGTGAGAGTACTAAGAGTGGATGTGAGTACTAAGAGTGGATGTGAGAGTACTAAGAGTGGATGTGCGAGTACTAAGAGTGGATGTGAGAGTACTAAGAGTGGATGCGAGTACTAAGAGTGGATGTGAGTAAGAGTGGATGAGAGTACTAAGAGTGGATGTGAGTACTAAGAGTGGATGTGAGTACTAAGAGTGAATGTGAGAGTACTAAGAGTGGATAAGAGTACTAAGAGTGGATGTGAGTACTAAGAGTGGAAGTACTAAGAGTGGATAAGAGTACTAAGAGTGGATGTGAGTACTAAGAGTGGATGTGAGAGTACTAAGAGTGGATGAGAGTACTAAGAGTGGATGTGAGTACTAAGAGTGGATGTGAGTACTAAGAGTGGATGTGAGAGTACTAAGAGTGGATGAGAGTACTAAGAGTTGATGTGAGTAAGAGTGGATGAGAGTACTAAGAGTGGATGTGAGTACTAAGAGTGGATGTGAGAGTACTAAGAGTGGATGTGAGTACTAAGAGTGGATGTGAGAGTACTAAGAGTGGATGTGTGAGTACTAAGAGTGGATGTGAGAGTACTAAGAGTGGATGCGAGTACTAAGAGTGGATGCGAGTACTAAGAGTGGAGGTGAGAGTACTAAGAGTGGATGAGAGTACTAAGAGTGGATGTGAGTAAGAGTGGATGAGAGTACTAAGAGTGGATGAGAGTACTAGGGATGGGTCCGATTAATCGATTAATCGATTATCGTTAATAGGACCCGAAATCGATTATGAAAATTAATAATCGATAATCGTTTTAAGGGTGGATGAGAGTAAGAGTGGATGTGAGAGTTCTAAGAGTGGATGAGAGTACTAAGAGTGGATGAGAGTACTAAGAGTGGATGAGAGTACTAAGAGTGGATAGAGTGGATGAGAGTACTAAGAGTGGATGAGAATACTAAGAGTGGATGAGAGTACTAAGGGTGGATGTGAGTACTAAGAGTGGATGAGAGTACTAAGAGTGGATGAGAGTACTAAGAGTGGATGAGAGTACTAAGAGTGGATGAGAGTACCAAGGGTGGATGTGAGTACTAAGAGTGGATGTGAGTACTAAGATTGGACGTGAGTACTAAGAGTGGACGAGAGTACTAAGGGTGGATGAGAGTACTAAGGGTGGATGTGAGTACTAAGAGTGGATGAGAGTACTAAGAGTGGATGTGAGTACTAAGAGTGGATGTGAGTACTAAGAGTGGATGTGAGAGTACTAAGAGTGGATGAGAGTACTAAGAGTGGATGAGAGTACTAAGAGTGGATGTGAGTAAGAGTGGATGAGAGTACTAAGAGTGGATGAGAGTACTAAGAGTGGATGTGAGTACTAAGAGTGGATGTGAGTACTAAGAGTGGATGTGAGAGTACTAAGAGTGGATGTGAGAACTAAGAGTTGATGTGAGAGTACTAAGAGTGGATGTGCGAGTACTAAGAGTGGATGTGAGAGTACTAAGAGTGGATGCGAGTACTAAGAGTGGATGGGAGTACTAAGGGTGGATGTGAGTACTAAGAGTGGATGTGAGTACTAAGAGTGGATGTGAGTACTAAGAGTGGACGAGAGTACTAAGAGTGGATGAGAGTACTAAGGGTGGATGTGAGTACTAAGAGTGGATGTGAGAGTACTAAGAGTGGATGAGAGTACTAAGAGTGTATGAGAGTACTAAGAGTGGATGAGAGTACTAGGGATGGGTCCGATTAATCGATTAATCGATTATCGTTAATAGGACCCGAAATCGATTATGAAAATTAATAATCGATAATCGTTTTAAGGGTGGATGAGAGTAAGAGTGGATGTGAGAGTACTAAGAGTGGATGAGAGTACTAAGAGTGGATTAGAGTAAGAGTGGATGAGAGTACTAAGAGTGGATAGAGTGGATGAGAGTACTAAGAGTGGATGAGAATACTAAGAGTGGATGAGAGTACTAAGGGTGGATGTGAGTACTAAGAGTGGATGAGAGTACTAACAGTGGATGTGAGTACTAAGAGTGGATGAGAGTACTAAGAGTGGATGAGAGTACTAAGAGTGGATGAGAGTAAGAGTGGATGTGAGTAAGAGTGGATGAGAGTACTAAGAGTGGATGTGAGTACTAAGAGTGGATGTGAGAGTACTAATAGTGGATGTGAGTACTAAGAGTGGATGTGAGAGTACTAAGAGTGGATGTGCGAGTACTAAGAGTGGATGCGCGAGTACTAAGAGTTGATGGGAGTACTAAGGGTGGATGTGAGTACTAAGAGTGGACGAGAGTACTAAGAGTGGATGAGAGTACTAAGGGTGGATGTGGGTAAGAGTGGATGAGAGAGTACTAAGAGTGGATGTGAGTACTAAGAGTGGATGAGAGTACTAAGGGTGGATGTGGGTAAGAGTGGATGAGAGAGTACTAAGAGTGGATGTGAGAGTACTAAGAGTGGATGTGAGTACTACGAGTGGATGTGAGAGTACTAAGAGTGGATGTGAACTAAGAGTGGATATGAGAGTACTAAGAGTGGATGTGAGAGTACTAAGAGTGGATGTGAGTAAGAGTGGATGAGAGTACTAATAGTGGATGAGAGTACTAAGAGTGGATGAGAGTACTAAGAGTGTATGTGACTAAGAGTGGATGAGAGTACTAAGAGTGGATGTGGGTAAGAGTGGATGAGAGAGTACTAAGAGTGGATGTGAGAGTACTAAGAGTGGATGTGAGTACTAAGAGTGGATGTGAGAGTACTAAGAGTGGATGTGAACTAAGAGTGGATGTGAGAGTACTAAGAGTGGATGTGAGAGTACTAAGAGTGGATGTGAGTAAGAGTGGATGAGAGTACTAAGAGTGGATGAGAGTACTAAGAGTGGATGAGAGTACTAAGAGTGTATGTGACTAAGAGTGGATGAGAGTACTAAGAGTGGATGTGGGTAAGAGTGGATGAGAGAGTACTAAGAGTGGATGTGAGAGTACTAAGAGTGGATGTGAGTACTAAGAGTGGATGTGAGAGTACTAAGAGTGGATGTAAACTAAGAGTGGATGTGAGAGTACTAAGAGTGGATGTGAGAGTACTAAGAGTGGATGTGAGTAAGAGTGGATGAGAGTACTAAGAGTGGATGAGAGTACTAGGGATGGGTCCGTTTTATCAATTAATCGATTATCGTTAATAGGACCCGAAATCGATTATGAAAATTATTAATCGATAATCGTTTTAAGGGTGGATGAGAGTAAGAGTGGATGTGAGTACTAATAGTGGATGTGAGTACTAAGAGTGGACGAGAGTACTAAGAGTGGATGAGAGTACTAAGAGTGGATGTGAGTAAGAGTGGATGAGAGTACTAAGAGTGGATGAGAGTACTAAGAGTGGATGTGAGTACTAAGAGTGGATGTGAGTACTAAGAGTGGATGTGAGAGTACTAAGAGTGGATGTGAGTACTAAGAGTGGATGTGAGAGTACTAAGAGTGGATGTGCGAGTACTAAGAGTGGATGTGAGAGTACTAAGAGTGGATGCGAGTACTAAGAGTGGATGGGAGTACTAAGGGTGGATGTGAGTACTAAGAGTGGATGTGAGTACTAAGAGTGGATGTGAGTACTAAGAGTGGATGTGAGAGTACTAAGAGTGGATGGGAGTACTAAGAGTGGATGTGAGTACTAAGAGTGGATGTGAGAGTACTAAGAGTGGATGTGCGAGTACTAAGAGTGGATGTGAGAGTACTAAGAGTGGATGCGAGTACTAAGGGTGGATGTGAGTACTAAGAGTGGATGTGAGTACTAAGAGTGGATGTGAGTACTAAGAGTGGACGAGAGTACTAAGAGTGGATGAGAGTACTAAGGGTGGATGTGAGTACTAAGAGTGGATGTGAGAGTACTAAGAGTGGATGAGAGTACCAAGAGTGGATGTGAGTAAGAGTGGATGAGAGTACTAAGAGTGGATGAGAGTACTAGGGATGGGTCCGATTAATCGATTAATCGATTATCGTTAATAGAACCCGAAATCGATTATGAAAATTAATAATCGATAATCGTTTTAAGGGTGGATGAGAGTAAGAGTGGATGTGAGAGTACTAAGAGTGGATGAGAGTACTAAGAGTGGATGAGAGTAAGAGTTGATGAGAGTACTAAGAGTGGATAGAGTGGATGAGAGTACTAAGAGTGGATGAGAATACTAAGAGTGGATGAGAGTACTAAGGGTGGATGTGAGTACTAAGAGTGGATGGGAGTACTAAGAGTGGATGAGAGTACTAAGGGTGGATGTAAGTACTAAGAGTGGATGTGAGTACTAAGAGTGGATGTGAGTACTAAGAGTGGACGAGAGTACTAAGAGTGGATGTGAGTACTAAGAGTGGATGTGAGAGTACTAAGAGTGGATGTGAGAGTACTAAGAGTGGATGAGAGTACTAAGAGTGGATGAGAGTACTAAGAGTGGATGAGAGTACTAAGAGTGGATAAGAGTACTAAGAGTGGATGGGAGTACTAAGGGTGGATGTGAGTACTAAGAGTGGATGTGAGTACTAAGAGTGGATGTGAGTACTAAGAGTGGACGAGAGTACTAAGAGTGGACAAGAGTACTAAGAGTGGATGAGAGTACTAAGGGTGGATGTGAGTACTAAGAGTGGATGTGAGAGTACTAAGAGTGGATGAGAGTACTAAGAGTGGATGAGAGTACTAAGAGTGGATGAGAGTACTAAGAGTGGATGAGAGTACTAAGAGTGGATAAGAGTACTAAGAGTGGATGAGAGTACTAAGAGTGGATGAGAGTACTAAGGGTGGATGTGAGTACTAAGAGTGGATGTGAGTACTAAGAGTGGATGTGAGAGTACTAAGAGTGGGTGAGAGTACTAAGAGTGGATGAGAGTACTAAGAGTGTATGTGAGTAAGAGTGGATGAGAGTACTAAGAGTGGATGTGAGTACTAAGAGTGGATGTGAGAGTACTAAGAGTGGATGAGAGTACTAAGAGTGGATGAGAGTACTAAGAGTGTATGTGAGTAAGAGAGGATGAGAGTACTAAGAGTGGATGTGGGTACTACGAGTGGATGTGAGTACTAAGAGTGGATGTGAGAGTACTAAGAGTGGGTGAGAGTACTAAGAGTGGATGAGAGTACTAAGAGTGTATGTGAGTAAGAGTGGATGAGAGTACTAAGAGTGGATGTGAGTACTAAGAGTGGATGTGAGAGTACTAAGAGTGGATGAGAGTACTAAGAGTGGATGAGAGTACTAAGAGTGTATGTGAGTAAGAGAGGATGAGAGTACTAAGAGTGGATGTGGGTACTACGAGTGGATGTGAGAGTACTAAGAGTGGATGAGAGTACTAAGAGTGGATGAGAGTACTAAGAGTGGATGAGAGTACTAAGAGTGGATGAGAGTACTAAGAGTGGATAAGAGTACTAAGAGTGGATGAGAGTACTAAGAGTGGATGAGAGTACTAAGGGTGGATGTGAGTACTAAGAGTGGATGTGAGTACTAAGAGTGGATGTGAGAGTACTAAGAGTGGGTGAGAGTACTAAGAGTGGATGAGAGTACTAAGAGTGTATGTGAGTAAGAGTGGATGAGAGTACTAAGAGTGGATGTGAGTACTAAGAGTGGATGTGAGAGTACTAAGAGTGGATGAGAGTACTAAGAGTGGATGAGAGTACTAAGAGTGTATGTGAGTAAGAGAGGATGAGAGTACTAAGAGTGGATGTGGGTACTACGAGTGGATGTGAGAGTACTAAGAGTGGATGTGAGAGTACTAAGAGTGGATGTGAGAGTACTAAGAGTGGATGTGAGTACTAAGAGTGGATGTGAGAGTACTAAGAGTGGATGTGCGAGTACTAAGAGTGGATGTGAGAGTACTAAGAGTGGATGCGAGTACTAAGAGTGGATGCGAGTACTAAGAGTGGATGCGAGTACTAAGAGTGGATGTGAGAGTACTAAGAGTGGATGAGAGTACTAAGAGTGGATGTGAGTAAGAGTGGATGAGAGTACTAAGATTGGATGAGAGTACTAGGGATGGGTCCGTTTAATCAATTAATCGATTATCGTTAATAGGACCCGAAATCGATTATGAAAATTATTAATCGATAATCGTTTTAAGGGTGGATGAGAGTAAGAGTGGATGTGAGTACTAATAGTGGATGTGAGTACTAAGGGTGGACGAGAGTACTAAGAGTGGATGAGAGTACTAAGAGTGGATGAGAGTACTAAGAGTAGATGAGAGAGTACTAAGAGTGGATGAGAGTACTAAGAGTGGATGAGTGTACTAAGGGTGGATGTGAGTAAGAGTGGATGAGAGTACTAAGGGTGGATGAGAGTAAGAGTGGATGTGAGTACTAAGAGTGGATGAGAGTACTAAGGGTGGATGTGCGAGTACTAAGAGTGGATGTGAGAGTACTAAGAGTGGATGCGAGTACTAAGAGTGGATGTGAGTACTAAGGGTGGATGTGAGTACTAAGAGTGGATGTGAGTACTAAGAGTGGATGTGAGTACTAAGAGTGGACGAGAGTACTAAGAGTGGACGAGAGTACTAAGAGTGGATGAGAGTACTAAGGGTGGATGTGAGTACTAAGAGTGGATGTGAGAGTACTAAGAGTGGATGAGAGTACTAAGAGTGGATGAGAGTACTAAGAGTGGATGAGAGTACTAAGAGTGGATGAGAGCACTAAGAGTGGACAAGAGTACTAAGAGTGGATAAGAGTACTAAGAGTGGATGAGAGAGTACTAAGAGTGGATGAGAGTACTAAGAGTGTATGAGAGTACTAAGGGTGGATGTGAGTAAGAGTGGATGAGAGTACTAAGAGTGGATGTGAGTAATAAGAGTGGATGTGAGAGTACTAAGAGTGGATGAGAGTACTAAGAGTGGATGAGAGTACTAAGAGTGTATGTGAGTAAGAGTGGATGAGAGTACTAAGAGTGGATGTGAGTACTAAGAGTGGATGTGAGAGTACTAAGAGTGGATGAGAGTACTAAGAGTGGATGAGAGTACTAAGAGTGTATGTGAGTAAGAGAGGATGAGAGTACTAAGAGTGGATGTGGGTACTACGAGTGGATGTGAGAGTACTAAGAGTGGATGTGAGAGTACTAAGAGTGGATGTGAGTACTAAGAGTGGATGTGAGAGTACTAAGAGTGGATGTGCGAGTACTAAGAGTGGATGTGAGAGTACTAAGAGTGGATGCGAGTACTAAGAGTGGATGCGAGTACTAAGAGTGGATGCGAGTACTAAGAGTGGATGTGAGAGTACTAAGAGTGGATGAGAGTACTAAGAGTGGATGTGAGTAAGAGTGGATGAGAGTACTAAGATTGGATGAGAGTACTAGGGATGGGTCCGTTTAATCAATTAATCGATTATCGTTAATAGGACCCGAAATCGATTATGAAAATTATTAATCGATAATCGTTTTAAGGGTGGATGAGAGTTAGAGTGGATGTGAGTACTAATAGTGGATGTGAGTACTAAGAGTGGACGAGAGTACTAAGAGTGGATGAGAGTACTAAGGGTGGATGTGAGTACTAAGAGTGGATGAGAGTACTAAGAGTGGATGAGAGTACTAAGAGTAGATGAGAGAGTACTAAGAGTGGATGAGAGTACTAAGAGTGGATGAGAGTACTAAGGGTGGATGTGAGTAAGAGTGGATGAGAGTACTAAGGGTGGATGAGAGTAAGAGTGGATGTGATTACTAATAGTGGACGAGAGTACTAAGAGTGGATGAGAGTACTAAGGGTGGATGTGAGTACTAAGAGTGGATGAGAGTACTAAGAGTGGATGAGAGTACTAAGAGTAGATGAGAGAGTACTAAGAGTGGATGAGAGTACTAAGGGTGGATGTGAGTAAGAGTGGATGAGAGTACTAAGGGTGGATGAGAGTAAGAGTGGATGTGAGTACTAATAGTGGATGTGAGTACTAAGAGTGGACGAGAGTACTAAGAGTGGACGAGAGTACTAAGGGTGGATGTGAGTACTAAGAGTGGATGAGAGTACTAAGAGTGGATGAGAGTACTAAGAGTAGATGAGAGAGTACTAAGAGTGGATGAGAGTACTAAGAGTGGATGAGAGTACTAAGGGTGGATGTGAGTAAGAGTGGATGAGAGTACTAAGAGTGGATGTGAGTACTAAGAGTGGATGTGAGTACTAAGAGTGGATGTGAGTACTAAGAGTGGATGTGAGTACTAAGAGTGGATGAGAGTACTAAGGGTGGATGTGAGTACTAAGAGTGGATGTGAGTACTAAGAGTGGACGAGAGTACTAAGAGTGGATGAGAGTACTAAGGGTGGATGTGAGTACTAAGAGTGGATGAGAGTACTAAGAGTGGATGTGAGAGTACTAAGAGTGGATGTGAGTAAGAGTGGATGAGAGTACTAAGAGTGGATGCGAGTACTAAGAGTGGATGAGAGTACTAAGAGTGGATGAGAGTACTAAGAGTGGATGTGGGTAAGAGTGGATGAGAGTACTAAGAGTGGATGTGGGTAAGAGTGGATGAGAGTACTAAGAGTGGATGTGAGTACTAAGAGTGGATGTGATTACTAAGAGTGGATGTGAGAGTACTAAGAGTGGATGTGAACTAAGAGTGGATGTGAGAGTACTAAGAGTGGATGAGAGTACTAAGAGTAGATGAGAGAGTACTAAGAGTGGATGAGAGTACTAAGAGTGGATGAGAGTACTAAGGGTGGATGTGAGTAAGAGTGGATGAGAGTACTAAGAGTGGATGAGAGTACTAAGAGTGGATGTGAGTACTAAGAGTGGATGTGAGTACTAAGAGTGGATGTGAGTACTAAGAGTGGATGAGAGTACTAAGGGTGGATGTGAGTACTAAGAGTGGATGTGAGTACTAAGAGTGGACGAGAGTACTAAGAGTGGATGAGAGTACTAAGGGTGGATGTGAGTACTAAGAGTGGATGAGAGTACTAAGAGTGGATGTGAGAGTACTAAGAGTGGATGTGAGAGTACTAAGAGTGGATGCGAGTACTAAGAGTGGATGAGAGTACTAAGAGTGGATGAGAGTACTAAGAGTGGATGTGGGTAAGAGTGGATGAGAGTACTAAGAGTGGATGTGAGTACTAAGAGTGGATGTGAGTACTAAGAGTGGATGTGAGAGTACTAAGAGTGGATGTGAACTAAGAGTGGATGTGAGAGTACTAAGAGTGGATGTGAGAGTACTAAGAGTGGATGAGAGTACTAAGAGTGGATGTGAGAGTACTAAGAGTGGATGAGAGTACTAAGAGTGGATGAGAGTACTAAGAGTGGATGTGAGAGTACTAAGAGTGGATGAGAGTACTAAGAGTGGATGAGAGTACTAAGAGTGGATGAGAGTACTAAGAGTGGATGTGAGTACTAAGAGTGGATGTGAGTACTAAGAGTGGATGTGAGAGTACTAAGAGTGGATGTGAACTAAGAGTGGATGTGAGAGTACTAAGAGTGGATGTGAGTGGATGAGAGTACTAAGAGTGGATGCGAGTACTAAGAGTGGATGCGAGTACTAAGAGTGGATGTGAGAGTACTAAGAGTGGATGAGAGTACTAAGAGTTGATGTGAGTAAGAGTGGATGAGAGTACTAAGAGTGGATGAGAACACACACACACACACACACACACACACACACACACACACACACTTGCATAACTATACTCGAAATGAACAAGTAGTCTATAGCCGGCACACAATATACGTAGGCGAAATACCTACATCAGGTCGAAACGCCCGCGGCATGATTTAAAAAAAGTGAATTAACACTACCTCGTGACGGATGTCGCTCAGTTGGTAATATGTATACGTGGTGTTGAGGCATCTTTGACCGTCAGAGGAATTGGTGGAGTTGGTAGCTATGCAGATGTAAATGTTTGCTGACATTTGGTGATCAACAGCTGAAACATAACAAAAGCCACACATTACTGAAACTACCAAACATAAGGTTTTCTGCACCCCATTTCAATTATCTCTCTCTCTCTCTCTCTCTCTCTCTCTCTCTCTCTCTCTCTCTCTCTCTCTCTCTCTCTCTCTCAGCAACACGTGTCCATCACATTATCTCTCTCTCTCTCTCTCTCTCTCTCTCTCTCTCTCTCTCTCTCTCTCTCTCTCTCTCTCTCTGTCTCTCTCTCTCTGAGCAAACATTAAGATGGACAACACAAATTCCCTGTTGCAGATGAACAACCCGCCTCATAAAAATCTCAGCAAGAAAAGCCGTCAAATTGCAGAATTGTCCCATATCACCTCAGGGATACCATTTATGATCATCACCTTCAGCTGTGAGAAGGTGCAGGATGTAATCTAGCCACGCTGCAGGTGGCAAAAGGGAATAGCTTGACGTGTTTGACATTAACCCATTTCGACCTTCTAAATCATGCAGTTTTCTGAAAAAACCCATGTCAGTGGTTCTCAAACTATTTCATGTGAAAGACCCCCAGAAGGATATGTATTTGGCCACCCACCCCCCATCTGAAATGATGTGGTTCCAGGGACCCCCAGAAGCAAAGATTTGAGTTAAAGACGTTCGCTCTGAAACAATATAGATTCAAAGATGTGTGCCGCATTTTCACGATTTTTCAAAAATAGCAGACCTACAATCTCGTGAGGTTGTAGATCTGCTATTTTTCAATAGCTGAAGTATAACACAATGCTTAAAACACCAAAAGGGGTTCCCGCCCAGAATGGATTAATGCTTATTTCATGAGAGGAAAAAATATCTTTGGGGGTGGAGAGAAAGGTTAGTACCTGCCGAGAGGGATAAATGGCCATCACTCTTCGCCCATTTCCCCCCGAGGTCAAGCTAACTCT
The DNA here is from genome assembly GCF_963924005.1 of Protomyctophum bolini. Classification (NCBI taxonomy): domain Eukaryota; kingdom Metazoa; phylum Chordata; class Actinopteri; order Myctophiformes; family Myctophidae; genus Protomyctophum; species Protomyctophum bolini. Next base: position 28,119,039 of record NC_137862.1, on the reverse strand, counting down.
GATGAGCATTTGCATTTTTCTTCTCCGTTGAACTCAACTTCTGTCCAGATTGTTTTTAATATTTTTCTATTTTTTAGTGTCATCCTTTCCTTTTTTCTGTGTTCTTCCCTTTCCACATATCTTCTGTTCTTCTTGTTTCATTCCTTTCTTTCTTGTGGAATATAGAATTTTAATGCATTTGAAAGAAAGTCTGCTTCGGCATTGTCGATCACAACTCCTTATCGTCAAAGCTCGTAGCCCTGTTACAGCCCTGTTTAGACCTACAAGACCTTATCGTCAAAGCTTGTAGCCCTGTTACAGCCCTGTTTAGACCTATAAGACCTTATCGTCAAAGCTTGTAGCCCTGTTTAGACCTACAAGACCTTATCGTCAAAGCTTGTAGCCCTGTTACAGCCCTGTTTAGACGTACAAGACCTTATTGTCAAAGCTCGTAGCTCTGTTACAGCCCTGTTTAGACCTACAAGCCAAAACACTCAGTTCCTTAGAAGAGGTCAGAGTGATTTCTACTACAGCAAAGTGAGGTCATCTAGGAACGGTGACTTAATTTCAGGGGGTGGAATTGAGCTAACTCCTGGCGGATATAAATGCCGTGGATTACCTCTATAGATCCATAGGGAAGCAACTTCCAAATTACTTCATGCTTTCCCCTATATATCCATTATAAAAGTGAAAAAAAATAAATAATAATCAGACCTGTCTCTGTGTATGTCTGAGCACGATAATAGCGTTTTCTTTAGTACAGTACAGCATGTACAGTACAGCAACACTCAGTTGAGTCAGTGCAGACATACATACTTAAGTACGTACAAGTTACATATACATACACATTGCTGTGTATAGGAGTGGCTAACACCACTCAAAAAGCCGATGCCATAGACATAAAACTACACACAGCCCTCACCCACCTGGAGAAGAGGGTGAAGTTCACTTTGTGTGAGCATACTGTTTCTAGATATCATAGTCCCTACCAGACTCAACAACACCAGACTCAGGTACCAATTGTGACCAAATTTGACTGTAGGACTGCCATTGGATTTTTTAGAATTTGTCATATGAAAGCAGGGAATCATAGTTTCAAATTAATATTTTTGTAGACTTGCACCTCCTACGGGTCTTTTTGGATGTGCAGGAGTCCCTTTTTTGTTTCATATTTTTGTTTGTTCGAAGAAGTTTGAGTACTTTTCCTACCAATGGTCGAATCTGGACGGAACATCATTATGACGTCACCATGTGAGTTTATAAGGAGCCGACTCCACGCCAGTCATCAATAGCTTTCTATACATAAGGGTTATGGCGCAAATCACGGCGCATAACTGGGGGTATGGAGAGGAGAACGGCCCCTCCACATGGGACTCGACGTGGGACGCCGGGGAGAGCCAGTCACCCATCGACGTCGACCCTCGCAAGGCCGTCTACGACGCTTACCTCAAGCCCCTCGTGCTGTCCTACGACAAGTGCACCTCGAGGCAGATCGAGAACGACGGACATTCTGTGCTGGTCAACTTCGAGGACAAGGACGACCGCTCGATGCTCGAGAGCGGCCCTCTCGAGCACTCCTACCGGCTGAAGCAGCTCCACTTCCACTGGGGTGAGAAGGGCGGCGAGGGCTCTGAGCACGCCGTCGGCGGGAAGCGGTACCCCTCGGAGCTCCATGTGGTCCACTGGAACGCCGTCAAGTACAAGTCGTACGACCAAGCACGGGCGGCCTCCGACGGCCTCGCCATCCTCTGCATCTTCGTGGAGACGGGCGACGACCGGAAGGTGCCGCAGGACAACGGCGGGCTCCGCGCCATAACGGACGCCCTGTACATGGTCAAGTACAAGGACAGGGCGGTGGACTTCAAGGGCTTCAACCCCATGTGCCTCATGCCCAGCAACCTGCACTACTGGACGTACGCGGGCTCGCTGACCACGCCGCCCCTCAGCGAGAGCGTCACCTGGATGATCCTGAAGGAGCCCATCCTGGTGCCCGAGAAGCAGGTGGACAAGTTCCGACAGCTCCACTTCAACCGGGAGGAGGAGGACAAGAAGATGATGAGGAACAACTTCAGGCCTCTGCAGCCCCTGAAGGACAGGGTGGTGCACGCCTCGTTCGACAGGAACGGCGGATAGCGGCGGTGAAAGGACCATAAGGAGCTTGATTTGGGACAGCACATTTTGAATAGTTTCCATTTACTTTAAGTCAAATTTTAGTCACCTGGAAAAATGTAGTGTTTGTTTTTGTTGATTAAATATCATAATATTTTAGTCTACTAAATCTACCGTTGATTTAGTCGTGGCGTCGTAATGGCTGATTTTACACTTGCTGAAAATAGCAGATCTGCAAGCTCTACAACGTGTCGCAGCGTGACGCGTTGCAACCAAGTGTAAAATGACTCTTGTCCACTAGTCCCTTCCTAGCCTCGATACCCAGGCTTTCATTTCAGTCCCTTCCTAACATTTTAGTGTAGTTTTTATTTGTTGACTATAAAGGGAGGTGCCAATACATGTATATTTAGTCTTAAGTTTTAGTCAGCATAGCTTAGTTTTCTTTTACTCTCCATTTAGTTTTTGTCAGTGAAAAAAAATTGTCGACGAACATTTTTCATCCTAGTTTTAGTCAACAAATACTTTGACTTTTTAACATATCCAGGCGGCCCTCGCTTCACACAAGTATGATTTATTTGAGGGGGGCTAGCTTTAGTGCAGCCTTAGTGTATGTACTAACACAAACATTAAATGCCATTGACAATGAATGGACAACTTTGAGTGTTTGTGTAAACGCAAAAAACACAAATTGTGATTGGCCGGACTGAGATAAGGTATGATGATAAGAGCACCCCTCACTTCACACAGGTGTGATTTTTGAGGAGCGCACCTCCTATATACAGCTTTTGTCCCCACACGTCTCAATATTGGCCATTGAAGGATAAAAGGAGAGATGAGGTCAGAGATGAGGTCAAATGTCCACCAAATATGACGTAAATGTGTGAAAAACAAAGCGCCCCTCACTTGTGATTTTTATTTACGAAGGTACTGGCAAAGGTTTCGATGATCATATATTTTTAAGCGGTGCCCAAGCCTCTTCCAAGACTGACGGTGTGTGTTTGTACGTCTGACTGAGCACGATATAAACAGCTGCAGCTGATTGCAACTCAACGATGGAACAAATTACACTAATTAAACACATAGGAGACACAGTGCAACACTCCTCCACACGTCAAATAGAGCAGTACTGCCTGAGTACCATGCTACACAGAGTAGTAACGCCTGAATACCAACATTACACAGAGCAGTATTTGGATACCAGCACACACTCATCAAACAGAGTTAGGCACCGCTTACTCCCAATGGGTCTGATGTTTTGAGGGGCGTTAGCCCCTCCTATATATATGCCCAGCTTTGTGTTTGTGTGTACCACATTTGTTGATGATTTGATTGGCCGAGCACGGAAGAACGTGTGCGACATTTGTGATGATTTCATTGGATGAGCATGTAATGGAATGTATGATGATAAGAGTGTCCCCTCTTCACTTCACACAAGTGATCAAGTGATTTCTTTCAGAATGATTGAACTTTACTGCATAATAGAAATATGGATACCATCACATCCACATACGGTTCACTAACAACCGCGGCCAGGCAACAGATGTGTGAACAGCTTTCATGCCAGCTACTGTAGACTGGCCTGCCGACTGGAACACTCTACTTGAAACTGAAACATCTTTGAGGGACGATCTTAGCAGAGTGTGTACACACCAACTTTGTCCTATAATACAAACATTAAAATGCCTTTGACAATGCATTGTGAGTGTTTGTGTGAACACAAACATTGCGTAACACAAACTTGAAGGTGGGGAGGACGCAGTTTTTATTTACTTTTTACCTGTGAAGTTTGTATTTTTTTATGTTTTTATTTGTTCACCTCATGTCTAATGTCATCCCTTGACTCCTTCAAAACCGCTCTCAAAAGGCACCTACGGACGGCTGCAATTCGAAACTGGCCCCCGTTAAATCTGAATCCCCCCCACCCCTTCCCCCCTTACTGTTTCCCCCCCCTTTTTACCTCCTTTATGATGATTTCCTGTTTTTGGCTATATACGGTAGTAGTGTATATTTGTACGTCTCTAAATGTTATGATGTGTTCTGCAAACTGTTAATAAATACTTCAATCAATCAATCAATGCATACCTGCCGCTACCTACCAATGTGTTACTACTTTAGCACCTTATGCTTAAGCTCAGATCAATCTGCTGGTTTTACAGTATACTATTAATGTCCATATGTTGCATTTTTATTATTTTCTTGAGGGGCGCTAGCCCCTCCCATGCCCAGCTTTGTGGGTCTGTGTGGACAGTGACACAAACATTGGCTGATGACTGGCTGATCACCCCATAGCGATGATTTGATTGGCTACATATTGAATTGAAGATAAAAGAATGAGGGGTAGAAAAGTGAAGACGCCAAAAGTGATTGGCCGGAATGACATTCGTGATGATTTGATTGGCTGAGCGCGGAATGTTGATGTATGACGATGTATCCTGATGCGTGATGATAAGAGCTCCCCTCACCCTCTCAAGTTCTCTTGCCAAGTTTGCCGTGCTTATTTAATGTACATATCTTTCTTCATGCCCGTCTCCCTCAATACAACAAAATTATGGAGCAAAAACAAATACCACCTGTGACGAGCCACCTCTATACACATGGTGTGACAATAAAGATGTTTCTGAATAAAGTTGATTCTGGACAGGGCTGGAATGTCGCGGTACTAGTGGTGCTACTGCTAGGAGATGTTTTTGTTCCTGCCTGTTTTTTGTTTCCTGGCACCTATTTCCCTCCCCTGTGGAAGGTTGAGACACTTAGGGCTCCAATTTCGTCAACGCTGTTTTGTTTCCCGCGACACGGCCCGCAATGCACCCGCAGCCCGAAAATTACGAATATAGGAGCTTTCTCTGCCCCTTAATGGTGTTTTTGTCACCGCTACACCCCTTATCCCTAAACTTATTTGCCTTTTTTATTTTTACTATTTTGCAAAACATTTTTGAATAGTTAAAATGGCCATTCTACAAGCTCACAAAGTGTCAATGTAGATTGGCTAGTTGAACTATTAAAAAATGTTTTTCAAAATAGTAAAAAAATACGTTTAGGGATAAGGGTGACGAAAATGGAGCCCTTAGAGTAGCGGCTACTCACTCAGTGAGATGACATTAAGGGCTGCATGGGCAGCTATGCTGATGTCTGTCCCTCTTGTATGTCTGATTCCTCTAGGGAATCCCCCCCCCCCCCCCCTCTCTCTCTCTCTCTCTCTCTCACCTCTCACACACCTGCAATTTTAGTTGTAGTGACGTCGCCCCTTAGATGAGAAGAATTTTAATTGGTAATATACAATGTACTTTGTCATAGTAATTGATTGTCAACTGATCGCAGGTGAGTTTTTATACTGTGGCATATTTAACAGCCCGTTTGGACTATACGGGGAGAACCCACAAACTGCCATAGCTATTAAGGATGGTGTTTTGTTTAGAGTCTCCATAAAAAAGGACCGACTGTGAAGCGGAAAGGTATATGTCACAAAAACAAAACTGCCTCTGGCACGTCATCAACATTATTTGTCTTGTGTGACAACAGGCGACAAACAAGCTTTTAACAGAAACACCACAGAATTGCCCCTGGGTTGGGTTCCCAGAACTCAGGCTTATAGTATACAGTACCCTCAGAGCAAGGACAAAACGAGGCTGTGAGAAACCTTGAGTGCACAGTTTATGGAAACAAACACATACAGTATGTGTCACTTTAGTTGTCATGTTGTCAAAAGGGGCTATAACTGGCTCACAGTACGTACTGTATAATGCTTGAGAATGTTATAAGGAAAAACGAAAGCACAATTCTGCCATACACTTTACACTTTACATACTTAATATACACTTTAGCTTGGTAATAATTCTCGCTATAGGTAAATCGCTAATGACGTAAATCGTCATTTAATTATATGCTGGACATACAATACAAGTCTAAGGCAGGTGTAGTTTAGTTGTTTATATTTGATCCTATACTGTACATTCAGCTGTATATTTACATCCTACACAAACATAGAATTCCCATTGACAATGACTTTTTATTTGTTTATTTGAAAAGGATCCCCATTAGCTGATGCCATGGCAGTCAGCTAGTCTTCCTGGGGTCCACACACAACATATTACAAAACACATAAATAATATAAAAAAACACATATAAAAACACAAAAAAATAAAGAAAACTATAACATGAATTACATGAATTCAGTTAATATCAGTATAAAACAAAATTAAATAACATGCATCAATTCTCAATTACGAATAAAACAGATTAAAACAAACACTAGTATATAATAACTATAAATTATATTTAGCCTAAAGTTGTTCTTTCAACTGGTCATTCAAGTAAATAACTCTTTACCTTTTTCTTAAAGGCTGATTTATTATTTGTTAGGCGGATGTCAAGTGCTAACTTAATTGTTCCAAAAATCAATATCTCTATAAATGACAATCACAGTGTCTGAGCAAATAGACATGTTACGCCATGATGATGTACGATCATAAGCGCTCCCCCACTGCACACGGTTGTGATGTGTATTTTATTTTACAGAGCGCACAGCGGAGCATGGAAAAGGTTAGCTAAACCTAAAACCTGAATGTATTATCTGCTCACAGCTATTAGTATATTGTGCTTTTAGGGTACCTCCTGTTACCTCCGTTTTCCATTGAGTAAGGGCAGCTGCCTATATGTCTATTCTTAACCCACCTGTCACTGTGTGCGCAGCCTGTCCATATTATGTCCAGGTACAGGTCAGTGACACACTCATGTCCACACCATCTGCTATCATATTCCATCATTCCCATTATAACATCAAAGGTCAGAGTAAACGGAGTCCTGTCTTGTAGCAATTAGTTTACCGATTATGAACATCAATGCACACTGCATGTCAGTGATGTAAATAGGTAAAAGATAATAATAATAAATGAATAGGTTTTGAATGTAATGGGTCCTGGGACCCAGGGGTGCTCTTTTAGATGGGTCCCAGGGACATTATAACGGTGATATGCTTGCATCCGTTCTCAATTTAGTGAGTCTAAGGATGCAGGAAGCAGGCTATTTGCATCAGTGCATATTACTAAGATGTTCTTTTTTACGTACTGTATATTTGTAACTCATTTCTGCACCCATTGTAAATTGTCTAATGTAACCCTGGGCTCTACACTCCCTCTGCCAACCTAGGGAGAGCAACGGACTGACCTCTGACCATGTGTGTTTATGGTACTGCATTAGTCAGTTATTTTACAGTGGTGGAAGAATACTCTATGATACAATACAATACAATACAATACAACTTTACAGTTACAAGTCAAAAGTCCGGAATTCAAAATGTACTTGAGTAAAAGTACACAAGTATCTCTATCAAAATGTACTGTGTACCAAAAGTAAAAGTACACATTATGCAGAAACTCCAAATGTATACAAATAGTTTATATACATTTACGATGCGACACATGGTGAGCTTGTAGATCTGCTATTTTGTTTTGTAATAGAAATCAAAATCTACAAACTAGTAACTACTGTATAAAGATTTCAAATGATTGTAGTGGAGTAAAGTACAATATTTGCCTCTGAAATGTAGAGGAGAAGTAAGTAGGCCTACTGGAAATTGGAAAGTCAAAAATACCTCAAAATTATACTTGAGTATGTACTTAGTTACTTTACACCAGTTGTTTCCATCTGCCATCTACTGTATTGGATCTGAAACGAGATTTTTTCTTTGTTTAATAATCAAGTAAAAACTAACGAACATGCGACAAATAAGCCAAAGCCTATAATATTCGGCCACTATAGGCCAGCGGGTGCCAGAATAATTCTTGATTCTTGATCACATTCATGACACAAGATTATCTGGTGTGATACTGTGTGCACCCCTTGAGCTGCAACACGGAAGCCAATCCATATAATTACAGTCAAGTTCTTTTGTGTCAAGGGCGACCGAATTAATGATGTGTATTTTGGCCTTCAAATCCGAGGGTGGTAATAAGTGTCTCGCTTTCTTTGGCCCCTGGTCATCCAGACTCAAATTGGCCTTGAAATTTCCTTTGAGAAGTTTCAAAAGGATCATCTTTGATGTACAGTCCAACACCTGCACATGTTCAGATATGTATACAGGCCCATATATTTATTATTTATTTATTTTCCCCCTCCGCTCTGTGCACAATTGTCTTGTGCGTGTACCATCTTGGAGTTATGTTGTATACATTTATAGGTTCATTGAGGCATTGTCATGGATGTATTATTGGCTGCTGTATAATTTGACATACATGTAGCTTTGAAGGGTAATTTCATAATCATATCTGCCTTTTAGCCAGTTCCCACTTGTAAAAGAGACTCAGTCTCAATGTGTTTTTGCTGGTTAAATAAAGGTTAACAAAATGTAAAAATATCTGTTAGTTTTGAATAGCAAAAAGGTTAAAGCGGGTTAAAATGATTTTGACGCTTTATTAAACCCATTTAGACCTGAGGACGATTCTACAAATGTATATCTTCTAAATCCGTTCAGTTTTCTGAAAACAAACATGTTTCTTTTCATGTCAAGGACCCCCAGAAATATCTGTATTTGGCCGCCGTCCCCCATCTGAAAATATGTTGTTCCAGGGACCCCAAGATTTGCGCCACAATTTCACAATTTTTCAAAAATAGCAGGTCTACAAGCTCGTAACGCGGCACTTGGTGCCGCGCTATGAGCTTGTAGATCTGCTATTTTTCAATAGCTAAAGTATAACATAATGCTTAAAACAACCGGGCCTCACTGTGATAACCAATATGCTGAATTTAACAGTGCATGGTTCCCAACCGTTTTAACCTGTGACCCAAAAGAGAGATTATGTTTGGACCCAACCTGGTGAAAATAGCAGATCTAACTAAAAATAAAAGAGCGAGCGACCCATGCAGTGTGTTTGAAAACCACCAACGCTGTATTAGACTTGTATTAGACCCTGCCTTGATTTTATAGCAGCTCTAAATGAAAACATTGCATTAATTAGCCGTACGAGCCCGCTGAGTCTCTGTTTGATTGTGTATGTGATTTGCATACTAATCGAGCCCCCTGGCTCCTGTTCGAGACATGCACACACGCAGCATGGCTCCGCCTCACTTGAAGGGATTCTAAATCGGTCCATTATTATTTTAACATGCGGTTATTTACCGAGAGACGAGGACTTGAGGTCGAGGTGAAGATGCCATTCCTCGTGAACTCTATGTGTAATAGGGCATGCTGTCTCAGATCACTCAGACCCCCTTTTCCACCGGTTGGTTCCCAATGGGAACAGGTTAAATTATTTTTGATTCTTAGTCCATGAGTCAGAGCTCCAAGATTGGTGGGAAAAAAACTAGACCTATATTATATTATATTATGCCTCATTTGCATATTAAAAAATGTAAAATTCGTAATACAATAAATCATTGTCTTCGTGTAAGTACTCAATTGGGGAAGTTTCATGGTGAAAACAATCTAATATAGTTATGATTTTGCACACTCAATTCATAATTAACGTTCCAATTTTGAGCTCTGGCTCATGGACTGAGAACCAAAAATAACTGAACCGGTGGAAAACTGGAAGGATGATGATGATGATGATGATGATGATGATGATGATGATCGTCAGTTGTGGAAAGTAACTATGTTATTATTTACTTAAGTACTGTTGGATATCACTCAACGGCCCTGTGTACCACCTGTTTTGAATTTGCCCATAACGCAGGAGGCAGCACGACATTGCTTTCCTTATAACGAGTGCTTTCAAACTCTGACAAAAATAATCATCTGCAAGGAAAGCAAAATCTCAACATACAGTATATGGTGGAATTTTATGAAACAAACACTTTGCATCTGTAAAGTGCATTTGCAGAAAGAGGATAATTTAAGCTTTTCGCACAGCTGCATTGTTGGTGAGTTTGACGTTGTTAATCAGATATAGGACTTTTCTGTTTGAATGAATGGGCTGTCAATGGGAAATTGCACCTAGTTAGCATCTTGCTGGCAAGATGGACACGTTCTGCATACGGTCATCCTTCCATCCATCCATCCATCATCAATCCCTTATCTGTAGTCGCGGGGACAACAGCTCCACCAGAGAGCTCCAGACTTCCCTCTCCAGAGCAACATTAGTGACTTCCTCCTGGGGGATCCCAAGATGTTCCAAGGCCAGTACTTACTTACGCCTATAGCCCAACTTTGGGCATAGGCCACGAACAAGAGCTCTCCAGACATCACGGTCCTGGGCCATCTTCTCCAGCTGTCCCCATGTGTGGCCAGATCTCTTCACATCTGCATCCAGGTCACGGCGCCAGGTGTTTCGTGGTCTGCCTCTCTTCCTTTTCCCTTGTGGGTTCCAGAACAGGGCATATCGTGTGATGCTAGAGGCAGGCTTGCGAAGAGTGTGGCCGATCCATCGCCATCGCCTTTGGATGATTTCCTCCTCCACCGGGTGTTGATTTGTTCGCTGCCACAGTTCCCGGTTACTGATTTTATTTGGCCAGCGTATTCGGAGGATTCTTCTGAGGCAGGTGTTTATGAATGTCTGGATTCTTGACATGGTGTTTGAAGTTGTTCTCCAGGTTTCTGCTCCGTACAGCAGGACCGGCTTCACCATGGCATTAAAAATCCTGATCTTTGTGTTTGTGGGAAGATCTGAGGCTCCCCAGACATTCTTCAGCTGATGAAAAGCTGCTCTTGCCTTGCCAATCCTGACTTTTACGTCGGCATCTGTTCCGCCCTGTTTGTCGACAACACTGCCTAGATAGGTGAAGCTCTCCACCTCCTCTAGTGCTTCACCTTCTAGTATGATAGGGGTAACTGGGGTAACACTGTCTGTATTCATTTTGAGGACCTTGCTCTTTCCTCTGTGGATGGTGAGGCCAAGGCGTGTTGAGTTTGATGATACTATGTTGGTTTTCTCTTGCATTTGGTGGTGAGTGTGGGAAAGAAGGGCCAGGTCATCAGCAAAATCGATGTCGTCTAACTGTGTCCAAGGTGTCCACTGGATGCCATTTATTTTCTGCGTTGTGGATGTCTTCATGACCCAGTCAATGGCCAGCAGGAACAGAAAAGGTGACAGTAAACAGCCTTGCCTCACTCCTGTCCTCACTTGGAAGGCATGGGTGAGTTGCTGCCCGTGTACCACCCTGCAGGTCAGCCCTTCGTAGGAGTTCCTGATAATGTTGGTGATCTTATCAGGTACCCCATAATGTCTCAGCAGTTTCCAGACGGTCTGTCTATCCACACTGTCGAACGCCTTCTCGTAATCAATAAAATTAACATAGAGAGGTGAGTTCCACTCCAAAGATTGTTCCAGAATGATCCGCAACGTTGCAATCTGGTCCGTGCAGGATCTATTCTTACGGAAACCAGCTTGATGGTCACGGAGGTGTGGATCTACAGCCTCTTTCATCCTGTTTAGAAGCACTCTGTTGAAAGTCTTCCCTGGTATAGACAGCAGTGTTATTCCCCTGTAGTTGGAACAGTTAGCTAGATCGCCTTTTTTCGGGAGCTTGATGAGGTAGCCCTCCTTCCACTCTGCTGGTACTTCTTCCTTTTCCCAAATGTCCCGAAATAGAGGGTAGAGCATTTCGACGCTGGTCTCAACATCAGCTTTCAGTGCTTCTGCTGGAATGTTGTCTGGCCCTGCAGCCTTCCCATTCCGCAGTTGTTTTATGGCCTTGTGGATCTCTTCCTTGGAAGGGACATCACAGGCAATCGGCAGGTCACTTTCCGCTGGCTGTATATCCACTGGATTAAGTGGAGCTGGTCTGTTCAACAGCTCCTCGAAATGTTCCGCCCATCTACGTTTCTGCCCTTCTGCATCAGGAATTTTATTTCCTTCCTTGTCCTTCACTGGCCTCTCAGGTTTGCTGAACTTTCCTGAAAGCTTCTTAATGGTGTCGTACAGAGTCTTCATGTTGCCATGTTGTGCCGCCTCCTCTGCCTCTGCTGCCAGTGACTCTATATAGCCCTTCTTATCTGCTCTTATGCTTCTCCTAACTGACCTATTTGCTTCAGAGTACTCTTCTTGGGCTTTAGCTTTCCCAGCCCGTGTGCGACTGCTGTTTTTAGCTGCCTTCTTCCTTTTCCTCTCCTCTATCCTTTCCAAGGTCTCTGCTGTCATCCATTCCTTGTGGCTATGCTTCTTGTTGCCCAATACTTCCTGACATGTTGCTGTCACTGCTGTTTTAATGCTCTGCCATTTCTCTTCAATGGTCTCTTCCTCTCTCAGCTCTTGTAGAACCTGGAACTTGTTTGCGAGTGTGATCTTAAACCTTTCTCTCCCTGCTGTTTCTTTGAGAGGTATGGTGTTGTACCTCTGTCGTTTATTGGTTTCTCCTGTCCAATTTCTCTTCAGCTTTAGTTTTATGCGGGCGACCAGGAGATGGTGGTCTGAAGCAACGTCTGCTCCTCTTCTGACGCGCACATCTTGGAGAGATCTTCTGAATTTTTTCCCAATGCACACATGGTCAATTTGGTTTTCTGTCACCATGTCAGGTGATACCCAAGTTGCCTTGTGTATCCTTCTGTGATGGAAGAAACTCCCGCCGATAACTAGGTTGCTTGTGGCGCACAAATTGCTGAATCTCTCTCCATTTTCATTCATTACCCCTAGGCCTTGCTGTCCCATAATCTCTTCGTAACCTTGGTTGTTGCTGCCGATTTTTGCGTTGAAGTCGCCCATAGTGACGATGATATTTCGTCTTGGACGAGCCTGTATGATGGACAGCAGTCTGTGGTAGAACTCCTCCTTGATATCCTCATCGCTCTCATTTGTCGGGGCGTAACACTGGATGATGTCCATATTTATCCTCCTCTTTTCTGTTCGGAAACATGCTGTGAGAATCCTTGGGCCATGTGCCTCCCATCCAATGAGGGCTCTCTGTGCAACCTTGGTCAGCATCAGGGCCACTCCTTGGCTATGGGGCGCGTTGTCTTCCTCGTGGCCCGAGAACAACAGCATCTCCCCTGTGGTTAGCCTGTGTTGTCCTGAACCGGTCCACCTTGCCTCACTGATTCCCAAGAGTTCCAGATTGTACCTTCTCATCTCTGCTGCCACTTGTGCTGTTTTGCCAGTTTCGAACATGGTCCTGACATTCCATGTTCCGATATTAATGGTGTTCCTGGTAGAGATGATGGTTGTCGGCCCAGTAGCTTCCAGATGGGTCTGGCTTTCACTACTTGGTGTCATATATCCTCTAGCTGGAGGACCATCCTCTCCCAGGACTCTAGTTTCTTTTGATGCTCTTTTTCGTGTTTCTGTAACAGCTTTCTTTTGACGGGGTGGAGTAGTTAGCCCCACGCCCAACCCCCAACCTGGAGGACCAGGTGCTGCTTTTCGTCTGGCCTCTCCCCTGAGACCTGCCCGGCTTGGTTAAAACCTGCCGAGGGTATGAACCCCCTCCGGTATAGCCCTCAGAGTCACGGAGACACACAAGCTTTCCCACCACGACAAGGTAGCAACACAAAGGGAAAGTGAGTGGAAGAAATGTTTTTTTTTCTACAAATATTTTTTTTGCCTCAGAGCCGTTGAAAGAGCCAGAATTATACAGCAAAATACTTCAGTTGGTTTTGGCGACAACCAACTTACACTTGATGTAGAATTTGTTTCATGTGTTTTCAGACACAAGAAGGACAAGAGGAATGTATAATTCATGCTCGCCATGTGGTCTCCAGTAGTTCCAAAGAAAAAGTGCGAGTACAGTTAAAAAAATGGAATCCTCGTCATAATATGTTGATGAAGTACAACTATGAGCGTGTCGATGGCGAGATCAAAGAGTGCCCTAACTCAGAGGTTCTCAAACTTTTTCATGTCAAGGACCACCAAATTGACACGTATTAGCCTGGGGACCCCGTTTGAAAACATATGCCAGGGAACCCTAGATCATAAGAGAAGATTTCTACGGCTCTAGCAGTGATTCTCAAACAATTTCAAAGACGCCCAGATTTACATGCATTAGGCTACGGACCCTCATTTATTGGCATTTCTATCTCTGCCGGCAGCACATTTTATATTGTAAAATCAATGTTAATTTAACATTGTACAAATGGAACCAAATGGACACTAACGGGGTCCGTAACTCAGACTCTTATGGGTCTAAGTTTCAGACCCATAAGGGTACACATGGTTCCTAATTATCATTTAGCTGGGGACCCCCTGGAACTCTCTCAAGGACCCCTAGGGGTCCCGGACCCCACTTTGGGAACAACTGCCCTAACTCACTGCCCTTTTCAATTGGTAGGTTTTGCTCGTCATACTATGGCTTCAATAAAACTAAATACTCTGCAAAAGTTCTCATCAGATGATTTTGGTTGACTGCACTATTTTTTAAATTGTATTCCATTGGCATTCTACCCATTTAGGCCTGACGTCGAAATTAAAAAAAATGTCTTCTAAATCATGACAATTTTCTGAAAGATTTGAGGCACATTTTAACGATTTGTCAAAAATACAGATCTACAAGCTCATAGCGCGCCACAGAGTGGCGCGCTATGAACTTGTAGGTCTGCTATTTTTCAATAGCTAAATTATAACATAATGTATGTAACACCAAAAGGGGTCCCCGCCCAAAAGCTCTCAATGGTCCGGCACCACAATATCTCAAAGAACTCATCGATAGCTCCAACACCAGTGCGTTCACAGTATGCAAAAATGCTTACTGTCCCAGAAATATCAAAAGTTACAATAGGAGGCAAGGCGTTTCAGTCCCAGGCACCTCAGCTGTGGAACCATCTCCCAGCTTCGGTCCGTGGGGCTGACACGCTCTGCACATTCAAGACTAGACTAGAGAAAACCTTTCTCTTTTTTTTTTTTTTTTTTTTTTTTTTTTTTTAAATTTTATCCCACGATTTTGTAACCCAGTTTTTTCTTTTTCACCCAGTGCCAATTATCTAATGTAATCCTGGGCGCTACACTTCCTCTGCCAACCTGGGGGGGCAGCGGACTGACCTCATGCCTCCTTCTATGCATGAGGAGTCCAAGCTGCTTCTTTTCACCTGACAGAGGGGAATTTCCCCGGCCGGACGTAGCGCGTGGAAGGGACACGTTATTCCGACCAGTTCCTTTCCCCTCCATCAGGCGCCCCGGCTGGCCAGGGGGAGGTAGTTTTAGAGACCAGGATTACTGCATGTTTTTGTGAGGGTATCTACCCTAGGGGACACGGGGAGAACATGCAAACTCCACACAGAAAGGCCCTTTCGCCAACCCCCGCCTCGGGTATGGGCACTGATGACGCGGAGGAGGGAACACGCCGCCAGTGCCCACAGCGTCCCCAGCGGGAATCGAACCCAGGACCTTCTAGCTGTGAGGCGACAGCACTACCAACTGTGCCACCGTGCCCACAAGAAGAAAACCTTTCTCTATGACAAAGTCTATAGCTAGACTTGTCTTCAGTATTCAGTCACCCGACAAAGTCAAAAGGGTGAGAACTGAGTAAGGGGACCCCTCCACCCATGCAAAACCCAACTGACTGCCGAGTGTGACCGTGGACCAGGCCCCTTCACGGAGCCTGTCTTTTTCTTTTCAAATCCATATAACGTACTATTTTTGTCAGCTTTCCTTTCCTTAAATCCATAATGGACGATATGCCCCCAGTCTCCTAACTTTCTTCCTCCACGGACATGGGAGGAAACAGAGTATAAAGTAAATAATAAACTTTATTCATTTAAAACTAGAACTGTACGTGCCCGTCAGTCACCGGCCTACTTGGGAACGATGCAACTTGGGAACCCATTTTCTGTATCTGTCTGCCTGTGTTTGAAGAGTGAAAACTGAAAGTGGACGTCTAGTTAAGTAATCAATTGGCAGGTGTGGGGTTGCCATGGCAATCAATTGGCTGAGGCAGAGGCAGGAAATTGCGCAGGTGAGGGGGCTTGAGCTCATTAGGTGTCCACTGGCAGAGCCTTTTGTGGTGTTTCTGGACAACGATGTATGCCACCTCAAGGCCGGGCACTGCACTCCCTGTGGTGGTGTGGAATGCGTGTGTCAAATTTGAAGTCGGTGGGGCCAACGGTTCTCGAGTTCTCAAGTTACGCACGCACACAGACAGACGTGGCACATTTATAGTTAGATACTTCCACTTGCCATTCCTCCTTCACATCATAAATAGCCCACGAGCAGGAGCTTTGATTTGTGCAGAAGCCAGTGACCTCACGGCCTGAGGTTGGCCTTAGGGCTGAGCACAACTAAACCAAGCAGGCCTGTAATGTCAGCTCAGCTGTCAATCATTCAACTCAATGAAAGCCAAGGGAGCTGATTTGGGCTGGAAAACAATAATCAGCCCATTTTGACATATTGTGTGTTTTTCTTGTGACTATTTGATGCTGTTGCTACTTAATATTCTACCAGAATATAAAAGTATCTCTTGAAATACAATTTCTACTAGTAAGAATGTTACTATGGATATATTTAATTACAATTATTACTAGTGAGAATGCATTTTTGACTAGGATAAATGTGGTTTTGGATATCTAAAACATATATTACAGATAGGAGTGTGGTTCATTATATAGTTATATAATTATATAGTTTCATTATATAGATATTCCACTGTTACGCTCTTAGCTTACGCATGTTTCATGATAACTACTTGTTATGTATGTGATGTATTGCCGTGCTTTTTTTCTTGCTTATTGTAAATCGCTCTGGATTAAGAGAATCTGCTAAATGCCTAAATTGTAAATTGTAAATTGACACATACCTATATAGGGACACACATAGCTGCGTCATGGAGCGGAGGCACCGCTAAACCCATACACACGCATATATAGGACAAAGTGTAAAGATATTGAATGGAACAGTAATTAAACCCCTCTTTTTCTTGTTTATTCTTATCCACACGAAGAATACTTATTGATAGAATCAATTATTTGCATTGCAAAAAAGGATTTGATACGATACAAAGTCAATGTTGCTTGAAATTAAAACCAATTTTTCAATGTTATATTGTTACACCCCTACTACATAATGCAATACATTTATTATATATTAGATTATTTCAACTATGTTTTCTTTTAAGATTGTGTCTGACATACGGATGCCAGGTTCAAAATATTTGCTGTGAGATCAGGCTCAGATGTTTCCTATTTAGACAAATTAACAACATAAAGTGGGATTCCTGAATATGGAGGATGATCAAAACAGGAGAGAAAGCCTTGTATGGGCGACTGTGGCTCAGGAGGTAGAGCAGGTCGTCCAATGATCCGTGGGTCGGCGGTTCGAATCCCGGCTCCTCCTGTCTACATGTCAAAGTGTCCTTGGGCAAGACACTGAACCCCAAATTGCTCCCGATGTGCTGGTTGGTACCTTGCATGGCTTCCGCCGCAATCGGTGTATGAATGGGTGAATGTAATGCACAATCTATGTAAAGCGCCTGGCGCTATATAAATGCACCATTTACCATTTATTAAGCAACAAAAAACTATGCATAAGTATACTATATAGTGCTATGTCTACACCAAAAGGGTTCCCCGTCCAGAATGGGTTAATATAACAGCTAAAGTTTAAAATAATGGTTAAATTGAAGGTGACACAGACGCAGCCTTTCAGGTCTAAATGGGTTAAACAGTATAAAAGGTAAAGGCAATCAGACGTCTGATCAGAATGTTTGGCGCAGATAAATTATGCACACTCCTAATTAGGATGAATTCATTAAACCCAAATTTTCATTCTCTGCTATTCAATTTCACCCTGTGATGCAATCTGTCTTTCTCCTGCGGAGATCCTTCTATTCCTTCCCCCTTGGAGACCATGGGTGGAGACAGAAGTTTCTTTTTTTTTGCAATCTTCTCAATTTTCCGGTGCACATAGTCTTTTATCATACATACAATATATATGTTTGTGTGTGTGTATGATAACACATGCATACATGTACAGTATGTATTATGCATCAGCAAATATAATATCTGGAATGTGGTAATGAGTGTTTGTCCCTCTCTCTCTCTGTGTGTGTGTGTGTGTGTGTGTGTGTGTGTGTGTGTGTGTGTGTGTGTGTGTGTGTGTGTGTGTGTGTGTGTGTGTGTGTGTGTGTGTGTGTGTGTGTGTGTGTGCGTAGTAACTAGTCAGTGGAATGTGTACACTGTACACTGTCATGTGTATGTGAATGCAAATGCATTTCTGTATGGTTGAACGCAAGTGTACATAAAGGCAAGATGCACTCATAACCCCTGTGTACATAGTCTGCAATGGTGGGTGTACACTGTACAGTATGTGCACATCACAAACATGCACGCACGGGTTGCACGCACGCGCGCGCGCGCGCGCACACACCCACACACACACACACACACACACACACACACACACACACACACTTCTGTTGTTTACGACTGAAGCTGGGTTTGCTATTTACCAGCAAAAAAAAAAAAAGGTCGGTCACCAGTCCGTGTCGAAGTGTCCCTGAACAACACATTTAACTCTTAGACACTCACCATGACATCTGAGCAGCCAGCCATCATCTGGATGAAGCTGAAACGCCATTCCACCGGAAGGGTCCACCATAACCCATTCAGGATAGCAGATCTATACAAGCTCATATAAGTGCGGCACTATGTAGTCTAGTTGCCAGCCCATAGAGCCCCATTGTGAACCCGGACATGTTGACACCCAAGTTTTATGTTATACATGTTGAGTATGGGTCACCAGCATGTAAAAACTGCCGGATGCTAACTTGCATATGTTGAGCAATTTTCATTATTGGCATAATGTGACCATACATTAACAACCTATAGAAGGCAAATTTATTTCTCCAAATTTCATCATGCTTTATGTAACATGTGACATGTCCAACTAGGGGGTTTTCATGATGCTGAATCCATTCCAAGCAGTAGTTTTGAACAAAAATAAACAGTGTATTTTGTGCAAAACTAATGCTTGGAATGGATTCAGCATCATGAAAACCCCCTAGTTTGACACGTCACATGCTACATAAAGCATGATGACATTTAGATGTATTTTTCCTTATAGGTTGTTAATGGTATATATGGTCAGATATTATGCCTTATGAAAATTGCTCAACATATGCAGTTTCTACATGCTGGGGACCCATACTAAACATTTCTAACATTGGTGTACTCAACATGTCCAGGTTCACATTCTGGCTACTAAACTAATGAGCTCTATGAGCTTGTACTGTATTTCTGCTATTTTAGAAAAATCGTGAAAATGTGGTGCAAATCTTTGAATATATATTCTTTCAGAGCGAACTTTTTTAACTCAAATCTTGGGGGTCCTGAGAACGACTGACAAAAACATAGGTTTTTCAGAAAACTGTCAGGAATTATAATGCATGTGTAGAATCGTCCTCAAGTCTAAATGGGTTAAATGACCTTCAAAGCAGGTCATGTGTGCACTTAGCTGCTAGAGCTGGAATCAATGCTGTACGGTCAATAATATGTTTGCTCCTCATAGGGGAAATAAAAACACCTATTCCTTTTTACACTGAAGCACTCAGCTGACTGTAAACATGCCTTTGGATATCCATCATGGTGTGAGTATAGCAGCTTTATGACAACTATTCCGCAATCTCCGAAAGTCTGGAATTACACCTACCGACATCCAAAGCTGCCATTCCTGTTCACAAAAATGGCTTCATCGCTTACTCGTGATCAGAGCTTCCGCGTGCTCCAGACTGTATGACAGAAGCATTTGAAAATTGCGAGAGGCAACAGTCTGGCATGCCAGCGAGAGACTACTGTATGTAAGCACTTTTGTTGAATGTTGTTATTCTTCACGTCATGTCTATGAATTGATTGCATAGGGCCTAAATGGAAACAAGACTGCAAGGACTTTTTGTGCTATCCCTTTTGGAATAGTTACTTTGTAGATTTAGATTATTATTACAAAACATTAACCACTTCAGCCCCATACATTGCGGCCACTTGACTATTTTCAAAAGATTTCTATCCATTTAAAATGTTGAAGTGGTCTCCCATTTCAACATTTCTGCATAGTACTTTATAGGCTACTTTTGGAACATTAAGAACATTTTGATGCCAATACTTTTCTACTTTTACTCAAGTACATTTTGAATTCCGGACTTTCACTTGCAACGGAGTAGTTTAAAAAATTGCATTATTACACAGCTTGGTTGAATGCTTGCTTCTGATTGGTCAATCGCATAATTCAGCGGTGTGTTATTTCTGGATAATGACCACTCCGCTCTATAATAGACCGCTGCTGCATAATCAAACCCTCTGAGCACCAGCTGCGCCCCGCTTGATTTACTGCTGCTTACAACATGACATGTAAACACAAATACACAATGTAATTTACAGCTAAACATTGCTCTCAAAAATGTTTTTGAAAACATTTGAGCGATAAATAGACGGAGCCGTATACCTGAAAATTGATTATTTTTGATCAACTCACTTCCTTGTTTTCTGCAGCTGCATGGGCAGATGCCGGCCATACTTGCATTACCGCAAGCATGGAAATATCTTGTTTTGTTGTGTTTTGGGTCAATTTAGTAATTTATGTATTGAGTAGCCATGTAATAAGCGGGATAATCTCTGCCTAGGTGGTCATTGTCGGGGTATAATTCACCTTCAGGGTGATTAACCCTTACGTATTTATACAGTTACTTACTGTAATTAAAACTTTTGAGTACTTTTTCCCACCACTGCTTTCCCCCCCATATAATTGTGACTATATAGGCATCTACTGTACAGTAAAATGTCTTGAGATAAACCTCTAATCTTTATTTGTATTTTGAGCGTTGAGTAAGGTGTTCCAACAGCCTCAGCGGGGTGCTGACACCGTGTCCACTTGTAATGCTGCAGGATCCTAGAGATTATTAATTTATCCCCGAGGACTCTTTACGTGTATGGTAAGTCCATGTGGACCCAACTATAGGCCTCCCACTGAAATATGAAGTAATGTTGCCTGGTAACTAATATACTCCTCAGCTGACGTTAATTTCTAATGAAGGGCTTGACAAAGTGAAACGTGCGGCCCATCAATAAGTAATGCTTCCCTGGTGTGATCATTCCCGCTATAGCTGTATCAGTGGAGAGCACTACAATACAGTTCAGAGCACAGTACAGTACAGTAACTATAACAATAAATGAATAGCACCACTCAGTTCACACAGGTGTGATCTTTTTTTTTTCACAGCAGATAGCCTATGGATTTTCTAATGCTGCCTTCCCCCCTTTCATTTCCTGGGCTCTCTGTGAGCTATATAAGCCTGTTTCTCATTCTGGGATGCAAAGTGGAGGGTGCCTGACAGTGACACGCTCTGCACTTTGTAGCCGTATGAGGCTTAACAGGACATGGATCTTACCAAGCCACACTTGCAATAGGTGTTGTGCGTGCGTGCGTGCGCACACAGGGGGGGAGAAATTGTTTAGTCTTAGCAGACTGCAGAACTACCGGCGCACACCAGGGCTGAACTACCGGCCCACATCAGGTACCGGCCCACATTGAGTATAAGTGCTGCAGCAACTGTCTGTGTAGAACCGTAGCATCGCATTCACAAGGGTTGCAGCTAATTACTCACAGTGCACAGAGCCTCCCTCGTGGTTGCGTGGTGTGTGTGCGTGCGTGGTGTGTGAGCGTGCGTGCGTGCGTGCGCGCTCGTTAACTGGCGAGTATACGGTACAGCTCCGTTTGTTGTCCGCCTCCGTAACAACTTCATCTTCTTCGCTTGGCAAAAATCTTCAGCTTAACATTTACAGAATCACAATGAGAATCACAGTCATTATGAAACGTTAATGTCACATCTCACATGATTACAGGTACACATGAAGGGTGAATTTTGTTCACCCACTTGCACAAAAAAAGGTTTTGTGCAAGCACTCAACATTGCAACTTACTGGAATAGTTAGGACATGTATACAAGAGAGGATAGACAAGAAAGGAACACATACAGAACAAGTCAAATAACAGGAAAGGCACAGTCGAATGAAATGTCCAAAGTCCAGTATGCTTAAAGCTGCTATAAGCAATAATATGTCAACATTGTAATGACCCTTTTATTTAAAAATGTTTGGTATTCAGACAGCCAGCAATGGGTAGAACGCTCCCCCCCAAAAATAGTCTCTGTGACACATCAAGGGGCTGCAAGAAGCTTTGTCACAGAGACAAATATTTTTGGGAGCGTTCTACCCATTGCTGGCTGTCTGAATACCAAAATGTCTTTTATCTCCAAATCGGCGCAATTAATGTAGTTTCTGGTCAAAACAAGGTTTTTCAACGGCCGACAGCCGGCATTGTGATACTCACGGTCAGGTTTTTTCTGCACCCAGCGAGAGAACAACAACAGGTCAAGACACCACATACGCCATTGCGTCATCGTAGCATCCGGTTACTGATATTTGGCTCTTCCAAAAAAAAGGGTTGAAAGGGGGAAAACCTTGACAATGCGCGATAAATAAATAGATTATTCCCGGCGGGGATTGTTGTTAAGCAGGATGTGGAAACAATCGCTCCGGATACTTTTTGCAAGCAGTGCTTTGGAAACAACTTTAGAAATTCCTCACACCCATTGTGCTGTTATACTATTTGTTTATTAATAGCTGATCAAATTTAAGCATGAACGACATGTTTTTATAAAAACAACAAAATGTTAGCAATATTGGAAGAAGCATCATTTCACCGCCCTTGTAACTAGACCATTTGAGGTGTAGGATAAGCCACCCACTATTTATTTAGTTTTTTTTGTTTATTGTATTATAACTAATTCCTACTTAAATTAATAGAGTTCATGGGATTATAACAAGTTAACCCTGTTTTATTTTTTGGAAATGTTATGCACATTTATAAAAATTATTAAAATAATAATAATAAATTAATAATTAACATTTGGGGGATATCTTTCACAATAATAAATAAAACATGTTCTAGAAAATCTAATGATCACAAAAAACATATATTACAGTTATTTAACTTACTTTTATCAGGGTTAAAGGTCAAAGGTCATATATTATGTATTATTCCAACGCTGGGTGTTACAGGGTTAAATAGTTAAAGTGTATTTCATTTTCTCATTTTTGAGTGAAACATGGTCCACTCCTTTTTTCTGGACTGGGATAATTCCCAGTCCAGAAAAGAACAATAGTAATTGGGCATTGTGTGAGCTGTCTACAGTTTTATTTATGCCAGTGTGGTGCATTCTCGTTTGCAGAATTATTTCTGGGTAAATAGACCAGTGTTGTGTTAAGAGCTAATGCCTATTGGCTAAGCTATTCACACTCATTCCATTCTGTGTCACATATAGCCTACCTAAATTCTGTTTAATTCCTGGTGTCAGGTGGTACAGTGCCGGAGTGACTCTTAACCAATCAGTTGAGTGACAGAAACCAATTGCTGTCGGTCGTGGTCGGAGTATAAGGTGACAAGAAAGACATAATGGACATTGGAGACAGACATTGAGCTGGAGAAGCGCTAGCACTGAGGGCAGTGGTCGGTGGACGTTGTGAGATTCTACAAATGTCTTCTAAATCATGACAGTTTTCAGAATAACCTACGTTTCTATGTCAGTGGTTCTCAAACATTTTCCATGTCAAGGAAGCACTGCACGGACCCCCATCTGACAATATGTTGTTCCAGGGGCCTATTTGAGTTAAAAAGGTTTGCTCTGAAAGAATATTCAAAGATTTGCGCCACAAGATTTTTCAAAAATAGCATACCTACAAGCTCATAACTATAGTATAACATAATGCTATAAACACCAAATGGGGTTCCCACCCCAAAATGGGTTAAAGGGCATGCAACCTTGCAACTACTCTTTAGCTACTTGCGGGGGAGGTGCACGTGGAGGCTGTCTTCTTCTCCCTGATACCTCCCTGATATCTCACTGCTAGCTGGCACCACGTGGGGAGCCACCACAAAGACACTGCGCATCTCCACCGAGGCCCTAGTTTTCCCCGCCGCTGAATACTGTGCCCCAGTCTGGAGCCGTAGCCACCATGTCCAAAACCTGGACACTGCCCTCAACAGCGCACTACGGACTTTCTCTGGTTGCCTATACGAGCCACGCCAACCAACCAACTGCCAGTCCTAGCTTGAATCGCTCCAGCAGAGGTCAGGCGAGAAGCAGCCACGCTGTCCCTCGCTCGGATGTCGGAAGGCACAGTTGAGCAAATCTCACCTCCTCCACAAGGTCATCACGGAGACACAGCGTACAAGTCCCAGCACCCCATTTGCCACACAGGCCCAGGAACTGCTCCGCACAACACCAGCCGGCACCTCCAAGGCTTCCTAGGTGAAGGCAAGATGGAGGGACCAGTGGAAGGCAGCAGATCCTTCCAGGCTTCACCACTACATCGAGGAACCCACGGATGTTCATGGCCTCCCCCGCAAGGAGTGGACAACCCTCAGACGCCTGAGGACGGGTGTGGGACGTTTTGCAGAAGTGGGGTCTCACAGAAAGTGCCCGTACTGCGAATGTGGGGATCCATTACAGACTGTGGAACACGTGCTGACCAGCTGCCCCATATACCGGCCACGGTCACCAAATGATGATCAAGGCCTAATTGACCTAGACAATGCAACACTGGACTGGCTTGCTGCAACGGAGCTGAAGGTCTAAGGAGTACTGACACACATCTCGATAACTGGATAATAAATAAGCTTGTTGTTTCATATCCAGGCCAGTGCATTATTTGAACTCTTACATTTCCACATTGAATTTGACTTTCATAATGACAATGAATTATTTAAACTGTTCAATATATTTAATTTGTATTTAGTTTAGAGAGACAATTGTTAAACAATGAACAATGTGAATGTTTGAAAAAGAGATTATCCCAGACTAGATGACCATTACATCTAGTTTAAATTAGGACCAAGACCTACTGTAACAACATTTATTAACAATAGAAGGTATGCGCGTGACATCATCATCATATAGTTACGTGGGGACGCCTACTGAGTGGCAAAAACATACTTTCTGGCCTTGACAGCCCATACATCCAAACAGAAAAGTCCTACCTGATTGCATTAAATGACTTTAAACTAAATTAAATTAACTTTGTCACTCACTTTGCCACTCGATTTGCCACTCGATCTGCCATTCACTATTATTGTAAAACAGCAACACTAACTGAAATATAACGAGTCTGATAAGCAGCCATGATTCTCCTTTGGTATCAAGGACACTTTGCCTCCTATATGTGCAACTTGCGTGAAAGACTGCTCAGTGCTTATAGGTTTAATGAGATGAGTGGCCCTGCTTGTGGAAACTGGATTATTGGGCTAAAGGCCCATAATTATACTTTGCACGTCCATGTAACCTTCTTGCAGACAACTACAGGACTTATGTGCCATGGCAAGAGGCCATTGAATCCTAGTTAACTGCATGTTGCATTAATTATTTCTGTGCATTCCTGTTATTCTCTGAAGACCTTAGAATGCAAATTAATTCCTTCAGAAAACGTTGTGTGATATTATTTTTACTACGTTTTTATTTTATTTTATTCTGTTCCGTTTGTGTATACATTCAATAAACCTGCCAACGGACATCACAATAACATAGTGTGGCAGTGGCTCAGCGGTAGAGTTCGAGCAAAACTCTGAAGCCCTAATTGCTCCTGATGTGCAGGTTGGTGCCTTGGGTGCAAATGGGTGAATGTAACGCCTTTGCAAAGCGATTTGGATAAAAGCGCTATATATAAATGCACCTTTGTTTTACCATAAAAGTCTGTCGGTCATGCACATTATATAGTAGGTACACCTGAATAGCGACAGATCCCCTCACTCAACCTCTCCTCAAACAAAACACTATTGTTATTCTTTGTGTAGTCGGTGTGTCCGCACAAAGTATGCAGGGTCACGGAATCGGGGAGGCATAATTATCACGGATTTCCCCACGGAATTAAGCCGGGGATGTGGGGACAATTAGGGTCTAGAAGAGCAGTTGTTTTCAACCAGTGGTCCGGGTACCACCAGTGGTCCTTTTAGGGGGTTCCAGGTGGTCCCCGGCTAAATGATGGAGAGTTGGAGAAAAATAAGGGGGTGACAAAAAAATATAAATGTTTTTTATGATCCTT
Source organism: Protomyctophum bolini (assembly GCF_963924005.1). Lineage (NCBI taxonomy): Eukaryota > Metazoa > Chordata > Actinopteri > Myctophiformes > Myctophidae > Protomyctophum > Protomyctophum bolini. Next base: position 28,093,013 of record NC_137862.1, on the reverse strand, counting down.
AGGGTCATCCAAATAACATTAACAATTGATTATTATATGAATTGTGGATCATGGTAAATTCAGGGGTTGAACGTTGGGGTGCCATTGAAAACCTATAAAAAAATGTCAAATTTGAATTATGCTTTATGTAGCATGTAATGTGTCAAACTAGGTGGTTTTCATGATTCTGAAATCTGAACCCATTCCAAGCATTCGTTTTGCACAAAAAACACTGGGCTAAATTTGGCCATAGCCACAGAGTAAAAACGGGCATTTCAATTCTTATACATTGTATGCAGGCGCCTCCTTCTTCCCATGTTTAATGCTTCGGTGTCTTGTTGTGTTTTTTGTGAAGCGCTCTGTAAAGTGTGTGCTATACAAATTAGGTTTGTTGCTGTTAATATAATATTATTATCAAAAAAAGTATTTTGCCTGAGGTATGTTTGCTATCTGTAAAGCAGCTCTGGGCTAAAGCCCAAAGAATGTTCTACCTCAGCTCCTTGTGTTTGCCCATTGATTACACAGGACTATAGTGCGTGTGTGTGTGTGTGTGTGTGTGTGTGTGTGTGTGTGTGTGTGTGTGTGTGTGTGTGTGTGTGTGTGTGTGTGTGTGTGTGTGTGTGTGTGTGTGTGTGTCTGTGTGTGTGTGTGTGTGTGTGTGTGTGTGTGTGTGTGTGTGTGTGCGCGTGCGTGTCTGTGTGTGTGCAGTACTAAAAAACTTTCAGTTTGCATTTGGGAAACTGGCACAGAATCCAGTAAAACCGTGCAGTGAGGGGGTGCAGTTTAAATGCCTTATGGATCTGAACAAGGTCTTCTCCTAGCAGATAAGGATAAGGGATTACGAGTTTATTTGAGCACCCTGCATGTGATGTGAGCTGCTTAGCCATATCTGTTTGTTTGTTGCACTGTTGAATGTTGTTTTGCTATTAATCTAATGTTCGGATGCACACACATCTACAGCAAATTATGTATACTGTACACTCCTCCCGGAATTCTTCGTCTCTAAACACTCTCCCACCGGCCGCCCCCATACTAAAACATTTAGACCTGAGGACACATCTGTGTCGCCTTAGCTTTTAACCCCTTTTTTGTTGCTTTTAACCACACGTTAACCATTATTTTAAGTTTTTGCTGTTGAAAAATAGCAGATCTATAAAGCTCATTTAGTGTGGCACAGAGGCACTACGAGCTTGTAGATCTGCAAATCTTTAATGGTGAACATTTTTAACTCAAATATTTGCTTCTGGGGGGTCCCTGGAACAACATATTTTCAGACAAAAAAAAATGACATGACATTTTTTGAGAATCACTGACATTATAGAAACACTTTTCAGAAAACTGATTTAGAAGACATTTTGTAGAATCTGGTCTCAGCAGGTCTTGATGGGCTAATACATTTCCAATGGCCTTGAGACCCAATCAGCAGAGAAAATACATTGCATGTCAATGTTCCAAGGCCTTCAGTCCCGAGTGTTGTGAGTGGCCACAGCGGGCAGTCTGAACCCGACTGCTGCTAGTGCCAATAAGGCACCATTCGAGTTACATACACACGGGTACTAAATGACTGCATAATGTTCTCAACTGGGGGCGAACTCATAAGAAATCACCAAGATTTGGCTTTTGGTGACTAGATTTTGAATTTTGGCGTGGTTTTCAAAAAGCTGTGCAAACACGTTGGGCGCGCCCCCCAGTGGGCTGTTTGCACAGACTCAAATGGACCAGTGCCACTTCAAATAAATACAGTAGCCTATTTAAAAAAAGGAGAGATAACAGGCAAACGATCAAGATAACATTCTCTAATTGTGTATAGACTTATTGGTACAGTTGGCCTATGCATTATTTTTCTTTAGAAACAAGGCCAACTAATTATAATAAGCAGACATGGCAACACTGCTGGTTGGCTAATGGAGGAATGAAGGGAAAACAGCGCCCCCTAAAGTCACAGATCACTGCTGAAAACTTTGAAGGGGGAATGCTTTAATTTGGGATTTCTGGTTCAAGTTTCAAATGGTCATATCTTCTTCATTTCCCCCCCAATTTCAATGAGCAATACATCATATGAAAGGTTACAGTGTGCAGTTTCATAATATGTAAAGAACTGAAAAATGACCATGGCCCCCTTGTATATCAAACTACTGTCCCCGGTCATGGTTGTAAAACCAAAATAATTGATAAAAAATATTTTTTGGATTCTGTTACTATTGGGTGTGCTAAATAACATACTAAAATTTTAGGAAAAACGAACCACCAGATATTCTTCTAGTCTTAACATTTGTATGGCCGGCGGGGATATGTTTTATCCTAGCTCTGGTCCATAGTCAATGCTTCTATGATTCTGCCCTGCATTGGCTATGCTACTTTCACTTTTAACTCTCACATGGAACTCAGACCAGCCTCTCCTCTTTAGCGTAGTAAAACAATTGAGTACTTTTCCCCACCACTGAAGATGAGCCAGTGAGTAAGTTGGAGTTTGACAGACTGACGTATATTCTAGAAGTGCGTTATTTTTCTATTCTATGGGACCCGCCAACTATACCGGCGATACCACGACGCGAGAGTGAGAAACGTCGGCCCGAAAACATGAAAATATATATTTATTTTTTTCGATATCGTCCAGCGATAGCCAATCAAATTCATGTATTGCTTTGTTTACCCTCAATGCCACATTAGATACGAGGACACAGCAGGAACGCCCGCGCACTAGGAGATTCGTATCGCCCAGAGTCGCCGTTGTTCTCCCGCTGTTAAAAACGCACTCAGTCAGTGATAATTTACTTTGACATGTGATACATTGAGTCGACATGGTCTGTAAACGTTCAATGGTCCCATTCTACACGTCATTTAGAGAAAGGTCCAGTGTGTCGAGGCTTTTCTCAGGCCGTGATTTATTTTAATACCACGTTACAGAGAGAGCGAGAGAGAGAGAGAGAGAGAGAGAGAGAGAGAGAGAGAGATATCTCGGCAAACACCACCTCGCGCTATACACTAATCAAACACATTCAGACATATCCCAGTAATGTTAATGCCCTTTCAGTCTTGCACATTATGTCGGAAACAGTAGATAATGCACTGTAATGTTGATTAAAGCAGTGCAACACACAGTGAGCACAGTGAAAAGCAGACAGTGCGAGGCATTAGAGGGAATGATAAAGTTTTATGGTTGATCATCATTTTCATATTTAAGAGCAAATCAATAGTGGTAATGAGCTGCATACCGTGCTTTGTTCAAGCCATCCATTGCAAGTAGCAGGGAATCCATTAGCTTGATTAGTAGCGTATCGGCTATCAACAAACATCGTCTCCCCTGCTGCCAAGAGGGAATCGGTGGGTTTGTGAGGGGGCGTATGTCCGCAACGGGTCTCATCTGTAGATAATGTTCACAACTTTGCTCAACACCGGTGTTGTTTTTGCCAGAAAATTTTGATTTTAGTTTTAGTCATAGTCTCTTAAATAGTTTTCATTTAGATTTAGTCAGCTGGAATGTTTTAGTGTTAGTCTAGTTTTAGTCGACTAAATGTCACAAGATTTTAGTCGACTGAATCTACAGTTGATTTAGTCGACTAAAAAGTGTTTTGGCGGGCCTTGATGCCATTTTTACAGGCAAAGCATGATATTACAAGTCGTCGTAGTAGCTCACTAGGCTAGCGAGGGCAGCGCTTTCCTTGGCTACTAGTAGTAGGGCGGGGCCGGCGTGGTAAAACGAGCGCTCCTTCCCTGAGCCACCCTAGGAATAAAAAATCACACCCATCTCTCACTCTCTCTCATTAGCAGGCAACAGTGCAGCACTATCCCTCTCTCTGTTTCTGGCACAGCAGCGCCCCTACTGGTACTAATAGTCATATACTGGTGCTCACAGTCACATAGGTGGGTTAACGTCACATAGGCGCATAGACACGGACATTGCTGTTCCTTGGAGTGGTTGCAGCACTCAAAAACTTGCAGCCAAGAGAGCTCCCTATATACTCCCCTAAGCCCCACCCACCTCAGGTGAGCACAATTGGGCTGACGGCCTGCTCCACTCCATCACAGAGGCTGCCGGCTAGCCTACAGTGAGGCAGAGGGGGCAGGGCCGTCACAATGTTGTTCTTCTAAATATAATTGTATGCACTTAACTACCACTTGTAGGCCACTCCAGTTCAAGTTTAAAACTGCATCAGGTAAAAATCATGGCAGGCACAAGTCTGACCTTGGCTGCAGAGCACACCTAAATCTAACACACCGGTTATACATTTCATTAGACATTCCATGTTTTAATCTGCTGTGGTTTATGAAAGGGAAATCAAAATCAGCCTAGGATTGCATAGAGTAGCCAATTTGTTTCTCACCCTTTTATTCCCCAATTTAGTCGTCATCCATCCATCCATCCACCCATCCATCCATCCATCCATCCATCCATCCATCCACCCATCCATCCATCCATCCATCCATCCATCCATCCATCCACCCATCCATCCATCCACCCATCCATCCATCCATCCATCCATCCATCCATCCACCCATCCATTTTCAACCACTTATCCATAGTCGGGTCGCGGGGGCAACAGCTCCACCTGAGTGCTCCAGACTTCCCTCTCCAGAGCAACATTAGTGACTTCCTCCTGGGGGATCCCGAGACGTTCCAAGGCCAGTGAGTCGATGTGTTTCCCTCCAACTGAGCCTTGGGTCTGCCCCGGGGTCTCCTCCCAGTGGGACGTGCCTCGATGACCTCCCTAGCGAGACGCCCGAGAGGCATCCTAACCAAATGTCCCAACCACCTCAGCTGGCTCCTTTCCAGGCGAAGAAGCAGCGACTCTGCAAGGGGTTGGGGGGACCTGAGGCCCCCTATAGGGTGGAGGCCCGTTTCCATTGAAATTGATGAAACAGGCCTCCTATGTCTGTGGTGGTGCATGGGCATGCAGGTACTTTACCACTGTCACCCGAACACTTTTCATAGAATTTCACTTAAGCCCTAGCTGTATACTTTCTCATACAAATACTGTAGTACACATAAGCGTTCGTCACATCAGTGTTCATTTTTGATGTTCAGAAGACTAGGACTAAGACTGAATGTTGTGTTATTCAAAAGACTTTAAGACTAAATCAAAATATTCTGGAAAAAAATAACACTGCGTCCAATAAGCTTGTATACATTTTTGTACAACTTTCACCTACAATATGACATGGATGCCGGGTTAAAAGTAGTTAATTCACTGGCCTATACAACCAAAAGACTCCAAAAGAGTATCCTGATAAGGCCTGAAAGGCTACATTAGTGCTTTGAAGTTGGCAGATCTCTAATTAGGGTCAGCGTCGGTGTTTTATGAAAGGCAATATAAATATATTATGTTTTTGCTTTTTCTTTCACTGCTGCTAGCTTTTTTATCTTGTGGCTTAAATGCACCCAGCCTGAAATCGGTCAGGATTTAATCGCTTCAAGAGTCTCACTGATTGATTAAAGCATTATCCAAAGTAATTTCCCTAAGTACCGATATAAATGAAAATTTCAACAAAAGAGGTCTGGCAATTAGCATTTATATCGTAGTATTTCTGTCATGTCAAACAACAGGGACTACTCCCAAACTATACGGATACCAATTACTCTCATTTGTTCTGGAAACTTGGCAGAGAGAGAGAGAGAGAGAGAGAGACAGAAATACTGATTGATTGATTTTCTGAAATAATTCTCTTTGCAACCCCCCAACACACACATCGTGCACGCACGCACCCACCCACGCACGCACGGACACACACACACACACACACACACACACACACACACACACACACACACACACACACACACACACACACACACACACACACACACACACACACACACTAAAATGTGTTTTGGCGGGCCTTGATGCCATTTCTACAGGCAAAGCATGGTATTACAAGTCGGCGTAGTAGCTCACTAGGCTAGCGAGGACAGCGCTTTCCTTGGCTACTAGTAGTAGGGCACACACACACACACACACACACACACACACACACACACACACACACAAACGTGGGACACAAACATGCACGCATGCACACACGCACACACACGCACACCATAAACAGCACTCAGTTTTCACATTTACACTCGAGCCCGTGGGACCACAATGGAACTATGTGGACTCAAGCTTTATTGTGCTATATAATTTTTACAGGTATGTAGGCCTACACATACTTTTCGTTGGCATATTGGCATAATGCATATGCATAATTTATATTCTATGTTCATGTATTATGCCAATAAAAACCTATAAGTCACATCTGCTGTCACATAAATCAATTAATCAACCAACCAACCAACCAATCATTCAATCGATCAATGAGAGAGAGAGAGAGAGAGAGAGAGAGAGAGAGAGAGAGAGAGAGAGATTCTTCTACTGGTTGTCATGCGTTAGGCATTTACCTTTAAGAGCAAATTTTCCATTGGTTGTGTTAAACTCCCCGCCCATCGCCCCCCCCTTGTTAACCCCCCCAGCCAGCCCAGCTATACCGCGCATAATTTCCTTGGCCGGAGCTGTTGTTATTGACGGCTACTTAGTCAATCCACTTAAAAATGCATCTGCAATTAGCCGTTTTATAATTGGTTCTGCTTGGCCATTGATTCCATGTCCTCTGGTACGTCATCGCTAATTGAATGAGGTCACCTTATGAGTTAAAATGATAATCATGGCTGCGTCCCCCAAGCCCCGAGAAATATAATAGAGAGAGATTACGCATTTCCATCCCACGGCTTTCCATTAAAGCTTTTGACAGTGATTTAAAGTGACACCGGCATTTAGGCGAGGCCGCAAACTCCATGCCTGCCCCGCGCTGCTTCCATCTGCATTATGGCATATTTTTCTGCTTCACCCCCAGCTTTGTTCATTTTATTTTGTTGCTGACATTGAAACAAATCAATAAGCCCTGCGCCGCGATTGTTCAGCTTCATTAGCCGAGTTATTAATCAACGAAAATAGTCATTTGACTTCAAATGAAGTGAATGCCAAGATAGGTTTGTCAAAGCATGTAAAATGTAATGTGGAGATAAACATCGGCGCAGATGAATGAATTATGTTTCTCCGTTATAGCCAAATTGTGGAAAAAGGATATTAGAGAGAATGTTGTTCTGTGAAGCCCGGAGTGTGTATGTTGTATAGCTCTGTTTGGATTTGCTTGTTCACACATTGCTGAGTGAGCTTTGATGATGACACATTCATGTTAGCAAGAAAGAAGAGAGCAAACACTGATGCTTTTAGCAGCATTTCTTTCCTTTTTTAAATGGCAAGGAGGGGATATAATGAAATACGGATATGAGGAGCCATGGCATGTCCATCATGAAACTCAATACAACCACAAGCAATGCATGTAGCATGACCATAACATGTGACCTCACAGGCTGTCACGTCAACTGGATCAGGAGACGTCCTGGGACAAATATATCATTAACTCACTCTATTTACCAATTTATAATTCAGGCATTTGGTCAATTCTCTGATATAGAGTGACTCACACAACCCACACGATCAGAGTGACTGGAGTAAATGGTGTGAACCCTGCAGCGTAAAAGAGGTCAAATAAACAATTATAAGAGTACGAAGGGAAGAGGCAGCATCTGTGCAAACAACATAATTTGCATCTGTGAACCAGCAAACAGCATATTTTGTAAATAAAATAACACAGGCTTCTTGCACATGTGGACACGACACCTGGATAGCATCTATTAAATAGGTAAAAAAAACAAAAAACGATCACACCTGCGTGAAGTGAGGGGCACTCTTATCGTCGTACATCATCCATTCATTGTGAACGGGAATTAGTTGATTTGCTCGTTCAAATATGACGTAAATTCTCCATTCATTGCCAGTGGGAATTTCATGTTTGTGTAAGAGGAAAATCAACACTATAGCTGAATATAGGAGGGGCTAGCGCCCCTCAAAAACTGCCATGCAGACTCCCATTGGCTTAGGAGGAGGCCAATCACGACTAGGTTGTTTTTACAGTCGTCTATACGGTCGGGTATGCAGACCAGGCTGCAAAGTGTGTTTTGAAGATTTCACTTATTTATATATATATATATTTTGTGATAACCCTCCCTACTATAATAGTGTGCTGACCATTATAATTAATATCTCCCAGTGAACCGCAGGGGTCAAAAAACCCTAGTTTCGGCTTTGGTGGTGGGTGAGAAAGCCTTCATCCAATCAGGATAGAGGGGGGCCTTCCTCTAATCAGGATTTTTTTTCTTCTTCCAAATCACCCAAATCACTGAATGCTCCTTTAACTCAACCCTGGCTAAGGACTCCTTTAACGTCTTTTTAATGAGATCCCACTCCGGCAACGGTGCCTTTAACGTGTTAATTAGCGCTCTAATTAATGATAAAACTATAAAGTTGGCTTTCCGCTAATCAAAGCTAGCTCTGTGTTCCATTGCTTCCGCTTCAGCCTCAATGCATTGGAAAAAGTGCAAGGTAGTGGGTGAGGCCTTTCTAGGCCTTTTTAAGAGTTTTCCATTTCAAATTGCGCTGGATAAATACAGCCACTGTGTTTAGTGGCTCAATAGCTCTTCCCCGTGAACGTGCATCTAAAATATGAATGCATCCAAAGACTCTTAGCGAGTGATTAATTCGATCGACGCGACCACCGCAAAGCCGTCTTCTTCTACAGCCGGTCCTGAAGGGGGCATAATTGGGCTGAGCACACTATGACCACTCAGTCCATCATTATGTTTAAGCCTTTAATTATTTACTTTCATTTTCCTTCTTCTGACCCCTGCACTCTTTTTCTTTTTCCCATTTTGAGGCCGGCCAGCCTACTAGCAAAGTCAATACCTCCCCGCCAAGAACCTCTCTCTACGGGACCCCCATTTATTATTTCGAGTGCATTACAGTTACACCCGATCAATGTTTGATTTCCATTAATTCCGACATGGAGCACATTGATCGCGCTGCCGACTTATCCGATGGCTCAATTGATCGGGGTCTGTACTGCTGCCGACTGGGCATATGGTGGAGCAGCTATGGGGGGTCGAAAAGGTTGCATCCCTCATAGGGGGATGTGTCTTATGCTCCCTAATTATCAAAGAGGGGTCAGTGACACTCATTAAGGTAGGGAACGTATGCGAGAGCTGCATAATCTCAGGAAGACAAGATAGAATCCTAGTAAAAAAAGCTACAGTAGGTGCATACTGTACATGTATGTACGGTCTTATGCAGCTTTATATTCCACTACAACAGTGCCCATATAGCAGTGTTGCTTTTGGCAGCAATTATTTATTTTAATTTTTAGTCATAGTCTTTTTTTTGTCAGACGCGTATGTCAGAACAGGCCAGCTTAAGGAGTTCTTTGTCAGGCATGCCCAAATATGGAGTGTTGTGATGTCAGAACAGGCCAGCTCCATATATGGACCTTGGGCAGGGGCCCTGTCCAGAGCCCGGACAGAGGCCTTTTGTGCTGGTTCTGGACAACCGTGGGTCCGACCGACTCGACACCGGGCACTGCACTCCCCGTGAGGGTGTGGAGCACGTGTGTCGAATTTGAGGTCGGTAGGACTTCTATATACACGTCATCACGCAGCACGTTTTCGTTCAAAGGAAGTAATTACTGTATATGTGTATGCACTTTTGATATACAAATACACATACATTTTTTTTTTTATCCCATTTTTTGCTATCCATTGTTACAGTAGGTATGCCCGCATATGATGACAATGTCAAAAGTGTGAAAAACATATTTTTAAATGACAGTTGTCGATAGGAAGAATGTCATATCTGAAACGTTAGTTTTGACTAGGAAGAACTGAATTACAGATATCTGGAATACATATCCAGTCTAGCTATTAAATGTTAAAACGGCTTGGCAAACTACACTGTCTCCCTGCATCTGACGTATGTGATTATCTTGCTCATTGTAAGTCGCTCTGGATAAGCACTTCTGCTAAATGCCTTGAAATTGAAAGTACCAGACAATTTAAAAGAATAAACTTCATGGTTGTTTCAAGATGTGAATATAAGGAGCTCCTGAAGTGACAGAAGGCGGTAACAGATCTAAAGACATAGAGGGAGATTATTTTAAGTAGTGCCATATCGCAGTGGTTCCCAAAGTGGGGTCCGGGGACCCCCAGGGGTCCTTGAGGGAGTTCCAGGGGGTCCCCAGCTAAATGATAGTTTGTAACCAAATGGACTCTTATGGGGCTGTAACTCTGAGAGTGTACAAATGGTTCCATTTGTACACTCTCAGAGTAATTTTTTTTTAAATTGTGGTCTCTGAGATATAAATGCCATTAAAGTCTGTAGACTAATATGCATGTCAAACTGGGGGTGCTTGAAATTGGGTTGAGAATCACTATACTAGAGCCGTAAAAATCTTCTCTCACGTGGGCCCTGGCATTATCTCTTCAAATGGGGGTCTGCGGGATAATTATTGTCAATTTGGGGGTCCTTGACATGAAAAAGTTTGGGAACCACTGGCATATAGGATGAGATGTTTCCAAACAACTCAATTCCTGCACTCACTTATAAGTTATCACTTCTGCATTGATGTATTGAAAAGGTTTGAGGTATTGGTCATAAAAAAAATCCCATAATAACATGACGGTCCACAGCTTTGTTTGCCCACCATCTGTGCACGCACGCACGCACGCATGCACGCACACACACACACACACACACACACACACACACACACACACACACACACACACACACACACACACACACATACACACACACACACACACACACACACGCACACAAACACAAACTAGTCTTTAGTCATGCGCATTTAAAAATCTTTTTGATATTACTAACAGTCAAACATCAAAGGGCTCAAATCAAGCACGATAAGAGCAGGACATAGTATACAATACAATGTGTTTTCATTTCAAGTGGACCAACACGTGATGCTACAGTATAGTCCATTGTACAACCACATTTTCTTTTTTTTTTTATCCCACAATTTGGTTACCCAGTTTTTCACCCCATGCTTCCTTCTGCAAGCCGCTTCTTTTCACCTGATAGGGTAGTTTCCCCGGTTGGACGTAGCGCGTGGAAGGAACACGTTATTCCGACCAGTTCCTTTCCCCTGCATCTGTCTCCCGGCTGGCCAGGGGGAGACAGTTTACCTACATGCAAACTCCATACCGAAAGGCACAACCCTGCCTCTGGTATGGGCACTGATGACACCCTGAACACACCCCCAGTGTCCCCAGAGGGAATCGAACCGAGGACCTTCTAGCTGTGAGGCGACAGCTCTACCGACTGTGCCCACCGTGCCCTACACAGCCATAGTTTCATGAAGTCATGTTTTATCAAAACACGTTCAGTTGCTTCTCCTAGGAATTTCGTACGTCAGGCATCAAGATCAAATTTGTTGTCTAAAAATGGGTCACTGCTACATGACGTGGTGAAATGAGATGTACACAGCTTTATTCGAACGCTAGTAGACCATGCCAGCATAGTCTCAGGAAAGAGACCTCAGTGTGTGCGTGCGTGTGTGACAATCGGCATGTGATGGAGAGAGAGAACAGAGACTGCTATTGGTCTCTCAACCCATGCACATGCATGGCATTACAGAAACACTATAACTTTAAAGCTGCTATAAGCAATAATATGTCATATATATATATATATATATATATTATAATTTTTTGTATTCAGACAGCCAGCAATGAGTAAAACGCTCTAAAACAATTTAGTCTCTGACACATCTAGGGGCCGCAATCTGCATTCAAAGATGTTCCTAGAAGCTTTGTCATTGGTCGAAGAAAAAAAAAAACGGTCGAAATTACTAACCAATCAGGAAGTAGACAGGTAAATCGACCAATAGCAAAGCTTCTAGGAAAATCTTTGAACGCAAAGTGCGGCCCCTAGATGAGTCACAGAGACAAAAAATAATTGGGAGCGTTTTACTCATTGCTGGCTGTCTGAATAAAAAAAAGAAATGAAAAAAAAGGTAATTAAAATGTTAAATTAAAACACAACACTATATAAACCACACTTCCCAGCCAACTTGATGGTGATTGCTATTGGAAGCAGCAGTGTAGTGTGTTTTTGATTGAATACTTTATTGAAAATAATTGAAAGGCAACACAACAGACTACACTAGAGTGACATACATTAGGATATTTGCTATTGTGATATGGCATAAGTGTTATATATAAATATAAAGATCGGATCGGGAAAGATTGGTATCGGTATGTCTCAAAATCAAATGATCGGAATCGGATCGGGAGCAAAAAGAAAACGTAATGGGGAAATCCCTAATCATAGCACCTTGTATTAGATCTGATCCATATCCTTCTACTGCTTCTACGATTCTGCCCCGCGCAGTACAAGGATATGGGACTTCCAATGTTAAATCTCAAATCGAAATCAGACCAGCCTCTCCTCTTTGGCGTAAATAAAAATAAAGTTTTTGCTACTCACCAAAACAAAGTCGGGTTGTGTCAATAGAAAGACTACTTTCCTTAGTGGAAGCACTCTGAGCCCCCCACCACACGTATAAACGGTACTTTTTGGCCAAAAAGGGATATTTTTTCCACCAAAACATTTTTAGTTACTCCGCTATGTTGTCTATGAGGCAGTTCTCTGGGCAATATCAGTAGAGGGCGCAGCGGAGTAACTAAAAATGTTTTTTTTCCGGTGGAAACAAAATCCCTTTTTGGCCAAAAAGTACAGTTTATACGTGTGGTGGGGGGCTCAGAGTGCTTCCACTAAGGAAAGTAGTCTTTCTATTGACACAACCCGCCTTTGTTTTGGTGAGTAGCAAAAACGTTATTTTTATTTACACTAAAGAGTAGAGGCTGGTCTGCATTCATGCGATAGTAACATAGCTCTAATGCACGCATTAGAGCTATGGACCAGAGCTAACCTTGTATATGCATGTATGCACATAGGCAATTTTATTTTATTGTATTATTATTATATTGACAAAATAAAACCTAAGAATGCCAGGTTGGAAGTGGTAAACCGTCAAATGCCTGACTATGAAGACATTTTAACAGACTGAGCATACCTTTTTCTTCCTATTAAAGGGTTTTAGATTGTAAGGGGAAAAAAAGGATTGACCCTTTGGCTATGACATTTTACAGATCAGCGTGTAAACTAAAGGGTCTCTGGAGAGCAGAATGTGACATGCTATACAGCTCTGGCCCTGTTTCTCTCCACTGTAGATTCCTCTCTGGAGGATTGTCCTCTGCAAGTTTACTGTATTATATTAATCCATTTAGACCTGTAGGACGCATCTGTGATGTCAACTTATTAGCTTTTAACCACTTTCACCATTATTTTAAACTTAACTGTTGAAAAATAGCTGATCTAATAGCTCATAGTGCGGCACTCGATCGATGTCCATGCAGCTTGATCTACAAAGCTTGTGCAAATCTTTGAATATATGCTTTCACAGTGGATGTTTTTAACTTGAATATTTGCTTCTGGGGGGTCCCTGGAACAATATATTTTCAGATGGGGGTCGGCGGCCAATTACAGATATATTCTGTGAGTCCTTGACATGAAATAGTTTGAGAACCACTGACATACAAACATAGGGTTTTTCAGAAAACTGATTTAGAAGATATTTTGTAGAAGCTGGTCCTCAATGGGCTAAATAACACTGATGCCGTGCATGACACCATACAGTAAATGCAGTGCTACCTTTTGTAGTGGAGACATCTTGAGTTCAATTTGTAAAATTTAAATAAAAACGGTCAACTGCTTGAAGTCCTACAATATAATAAATGGCTGAACTATCTCATATACAAGCTCAGTGTGATGTGAGCTTGCTATTTTAGTTTAAGAATAGTGCCGTTCGAGACTTGATAGTAAAAACCTACTGTAAAAAGTAAACGATTCAGTAGTCCACTGTCAGATTCAGAGAAAGGCCCTTATTATCGAATGTATTAATTCATACTTGCGGCCAAAGGGTTAAGATAACAACCAATGGCAATTCAGGGAAAGGTGTTCAGAGTTAGCTCATCAGGGGAGTTTTTGCAGTATTGAATACCATACAGAGATCATCAAAGAAAACGATTTTCAGGAGCAATGTTTCCTTGGGGTTTTCAGTGTTTCAGTCAGATATAGTATCTGCTATAGGAAGATATAGGCATTCTCCAATGAAGACCTTTACAGGAGAACAGGCCCACTGAGCCCACTGTCAACTTGTCAAGTGTGATCAAGTTCAGAAGGTGGATGTTGATTGGACATATGTGTGCAGAATGGACCCAGGTGCCATCCCAGGGGTATAGCCGTAAGATGGACACCACCAGAGAAGAGAAAAAGAGGCCGACCCGCAAAGAGACATGGGGTAGATCTATTGAGAAGGAAATGAAAGAACTTGGATGGACCTAGAAATAATGAATCCATGCAGTTGCATGGATTCTCCCCCCTCCCAGCACCCCCACCCACCCATGTCTACTATAGGGGTGGAACGATACACTAACAGCGATATGATACGTATATATGGACAAACCCATGCCTTTATCGATAGACAAAGTGTAGCTACAGTATATGGAATTGAAAAGTAATTAAACCTATCGTTTTCTTTTTTTCTTCTAATAGCCTATTTGTACATTGCAAAATGATACGATACAAAGTCAAACGATGTCTACTGATCTACTGTATTACACCAATGCTGAGGATTTGCCCTTTTTCTCAGTAATTCTGGATATTTCTCCTGTTGTGCTCCAGTTATGTCAATGGGCAATAAAAGGGTCTTATGGGAATATGTATACAGTAATAGAAAACAACCTAGTATTACACAGTTCCCGAACATTAAAAGACACGTGTGCCCTTCAAAAGGGGGCATTTCTTTAGTTATACAATAATTCAGAGATTGTTATAATTAGGAAGCGAAAATGGACAGTCCGCAAGAGATAAAGACCCAGCTGTAAAAGCCTTGACTGGTGCATACTGTAAAGGCCATTATAGTAATTGTACCAAAGTAATTGCCATGTTTTATGAAAGGCTAATGTAACGTTAGGCAATTCAACACTATCTCTATATAATTCTCAAAATCTGTGCGTCTGCATTATGGTGTCTTTATATGCTCATAATTGCACATCGTGCTGTTTATACACTCGTGAGGGGACGTGCATTGCGTTTGGATGTGCTTGGATATGAGATCCGGTCATCATTGTACTGTCTGTACTTTGTTCGCATTACAGCAGTGATACTAGAGACGGATCAATGCTTGTTTAACCACTTAAATCCTAGATACTTCATTGACCGGCATCCCCCAGGGGGTCTATACACTTGTAACTCAGAGTGTTCCCATGGAACCAAATGGATCCTTACGGGCAGGCAGGGGAGGATTATCCAACTGGGCTCCACTACATCTCAGTTGCACATTTTCATTTTATATATTCAATTTTTTTACAATATATATTGTATATATTATATACATTATTATATACATATAGTGTTGTGTTGATGTCAATCCTTGTGTACTGTACTTTTAACATTTGTATTTTGATTATATGTTGATATTGTAGTATTTCTATTTTTACTAAACCGGCTGGACATAGCACGTGGAAGGAACACGTTATTCCGACCAGTTCCTTTCCCCTCCATCAGGCGCCCCGGCTGGCCAGGGAGAGGTAGTTTAGAGACCAGGATTATGGCATGTTTTTTGTGAGGTTACTTACCCTAGGGGACACGGGAATAACATGCAAACTCCACACAGACTCACAACTACAAGAGTATTCTTGTAGGTTTGGAACTTTGTTTGTGCAGAGAGTTATTGACTGTAAAGATAACTTAAAAGCACACAGACTCTCACCTCTTTCTTTGTTTCTCCATTGTAATTTCTTTAATCAGTTTTCCATTCCAGTCAATATTAGTTTTATATAGTAGAAGGTGTATTTGTTGAACCCTGGGAATCTAGTACAATTAACGTTGCAAATGCAGTAGGTCAGATAAAATAAATAAAGACATACGGCCGGTGAAACAAACCAGCACAATATAGGTCAGATACAATAAATAGAGACATATGGCAGGGGAAAAAAGACGGTACAATGTAAATGGGTTTCAGTGTAAAGTAACAAGTTTAGAAGTCCCCAGCCGTTCAGGGTATTCAAGTGTAAACATATTCTAGAAGCAACTGCTGCCTTGTGCTCTTTTTTTTTTTAAGATACGGATATTGGCCCGGTTTCCCAAACGCATATGGTGTAAGACTTGTAGTGCTGAACATGCTCAGATGCTCCTCTAGGCTGCACACATTTCGTGCATAGATGTGCCACGCAATGGTAGGCCTCAGGCCTGGTATGGTAGGCCTCAAGCCTCAGGTCTACCATTCTGAACCATTCTGAAGCTGGACAGCTGAGAGTAGGCTCTCTTTACTAGTTTTTTATACAAGAGTGTTGCGCTAAATGACCAAACATTGAAAATCTGCAAGCTCATAACGTGTGGCTTTAGGTGTGAGCTTCTAGATCTGTGATTTTTGCAATTTTGGAAAAAATGTGGAAGTAGTTATAAGACTGTAAGACTGTGGGTTTTATAAATATTATCAAATTTTAATAATACCACCATTGGATCCATTGTTACACAGGTTCCTTTTTTATGTTCCATGTCCACTTGAAAGCGACAATATCGTGTGTGTTTGTGTGTGTGTGTGTGTGTGTGTGTGTGTGTGTGTGTGTGTGTGTGTGTGTGTGTGTGTGTGTGTGTGTGTGTGTGTGTGTGTGTGTGTGTGCGTGCGTGCATGCATGCATGCATGCATGCATGCGTGCATATACTGGAGAACCTCGCTTTATTCACTGTCACTATTGGTTGGTATGATATGTCTTTGCACCTGACGTGTGGAAGAGAGAGGGAGGTTTGGAAGTCTGCAAGGGTTGTTGGCTGACAACCCCTTTTAAGTTTGAGTTCTAAACCTATGAAAGTTTGATGGCATAATGCATACGGTGTGTGCATTGAAAACCCGGTCTGCTACTGTTTGTCACGGGGGGTCAAAACTCTCAGGGGTTCATCGGCACGGAGGCTGAGAAAGTGTTGCTTTGCACCATGGGCTTTTATATATAGGCTCCTTTGACCCTGACTGAAATAAACTTAGAGAAAACCTATTACATGCAACTCACTGAGGTGTATTTGTCGAGCAAACTCGCATGTGTTTTTCTTTGTTTCTGTTTATTAGAATGTCAACCGTCCTCTCTGCATTCACGCTCTGAGAAAGCGGCATATATACGCCTAGCTTGCCTCTCTGACCGCACTTTGAGGTTGATTTTTATACACATCCAATCTCAGTGTGTTGTCATATTACTTACAGTATGCCAGTTGCTTAAATTACATTTTCAGTCAGTTCAAGTGACAAGGCAAGGGAGTGTCTGAGGACGCCCCATTGTAAAGCAACAGATGTGCCGTGGTTCAGCGGTGTGTCAATGTCACTCACGCACCATCTCTCGCCGAAGACATCGGGTTTCAGAGTTTGTCGCAAACACAACATTTGAAGTCTAAATCAGTGCTTCTCGAAGTTTTTGCACAAAGGGAATCAAAATGGATCTATAAGGGAGCCACATGTTGGACACTCATGGGCCCTTTTTTGTCAGTGTTAATCCCCTCATCCATAAACTTCTTTGCATTTTTCACTATTTTGAAAAGCATTTTTGAATAGTTCAAATACCCAATCTACAAGCTCACAACGTGTTGATGCAGATTGGCTAGTTAAACAATTTTAATATGTTTTTCCAAAATAGTAAAAAAGTTTAGGAGTAAAGAAGTTTAGGGATAAGGGGTTCAGTAGCACTGATGGAAAGTGGGCCCTGTGAGAGTTGTTCTTTCTGCTTTGGCAATGTAAACGTATGTTTTCTCATGCCAATGAATTGAATTGAATTGAGAGTTACAGACCTGTAAGGGTCCATTTTGAATCCGCTGAGGGTCTCTGGACCCCTCTTTGAGAACCACCGGTCTAACTGCCTGTTCACTCAGGCTTTTGGCAATTAGTTTGTTGTTTATTTGTCTGTATTGTAATTGAATTTATTCATTGCCTTTCAAGAAACCTGAGGCCGCTCCTTGGGATTCTTGAAAGGCAATAAATAAATTAAAGTTATTAATATTATGTATTAACTGTTGACATCAAGTTTGAAATGCATGTTGACTATCAATGTTGTTAATGATAATGCACTGTTATTTTGATATTTTACAGTTATAGCCACTGTTTGGATCAGGTCAGAGAGTCCTGCAACGGGTCGGGTACCCACGGATACACTGACGGGTACCTGCGTTTGACGGGTGAAAACGTGGGCGGTACTGAACTAAACGTGGGTGGCTAAACAACTTAACACAGCGCACCGGTGCTGCTGCAACATACACCCCCCGATTCAGAAAATACCCGAGAGGACCCAAGGACCGCACGGGTCGGAGCCGTGATTTATCATAATCAC
Organism: Protomyctophum bolini; assembly: GCF_963924005.1. Taxonomy (NCBI): domain Eukaryota; kingdom Metazoa; phylum Chordata; class Actinopteri; order Myctophiformes; family Myctophidae; genus Protomyctophum; species Protomyctophum bolini. The sequence goes on along the minus strand of NC_137862.1, from coordinate 28,074,706 downwards.
TCGGGCTGGGTCGGGATCGGCCGTCTCCCCGGTGGAACCCGGGTCTGTCAAACATTATGTATAACACCCGAGTGGATCCGAGAAGACCCGTACTAGTATAACAAATCTGGGATAAAAAGAGAGCAAAGTAGGAGCTGTTAAGTGCATTGAGTGTGGCGCCTTGTTAAAATTAAATTCAGCCAAGACAGGCACATCGCATCAGCTAAAACTCTGATTGTGAAGAAAAATTATCCGTTTGGTTAATTTTAAATGCACGCACGCTGAGGCGACGAGAAGGGACGAGTCTCTCTCTAGCCCTCTCACTCTCCGCTGCAGAGGTTCCAAATGGGACTAGTCTTTCTCTCTCTCTCTAATCATAAAATGGTAATTGATCAATACGTCCGCTATATTATTTCATAAAGTCCACATTTATGTCTGCCTGGGTCAGGTCTCTCGGAATGTCGGAAATAATCCGATCTCGGTCAGACTCGGTGCCGTCAATCTCGGAACAGGTCGCAATCGGATGAAATTGTCACTAGTCCATTCGGTATTTGGTTTTCTTATTTGAAAATGTTTTCAGAACGGATTGGATTCGTTAAAACTAATTTTGCAGATGCATTTTGGGGTCTCGACCATTTTGTTTTGGACCCGTGAAGAGCAATCCACTCCACGTGCAGTGTTGGATGAAAGAAAATCAAAGATAGTGAGTGGTGATACGAACGATAATTGATTCTGATTGTTGTGCGGGCAGGCGCAGGTTGTCAACATTAAGAACCCGTGCAGGACTCTGGATCTGGTTATGGTTAGTTTAACGTCTAAACTGATAGTTTCTGTCCTGATGGGCCGCATGGAGTGTGCATGGTTTGTACGACATGCAGTGGCTCTCAAACTGTTGTGTCAAAGACCCCCACATTGATATGTATTTGGCCATGGACCCGGTGCCGTGTCATTTGTCAGAAGTTTCATTGTTCCGAAATTACTATCCCTATCTCTAACCCTAACCTAAACCTAACCGCAAGCACGGGAGCAAAACTAAACCTAACCGCAAGCACGGGAGCAAACCTAAACCTAACCGCAAGCACGGGAGCAGTGCATGTTCGGACTAACGGGACTTCGGATCTATGGGCAGTTTCCCATCTGAAAAGGTTTTGTGTTAAAAAGGTTAGTTTTTTCAAGAAAATATTCAAAGATGCCTGGATATGCTACCGATTATATCATGCACCAGTAGGGACTGGTGCATGATATAATCGGTAGCATATCAAAATCTACCATAACATACCATAAATATGCCATATCGGTAACGAATACAGATTATTTTCCCAGATATTGATGACACAATAATAATGTGACCGCCATTTCTAATGTTTGAATGTTTTGAGCATATTCCATATAATATCGGAATCGGTCAGAATCGGTATCGGCAGATATGACCCTGCAAATAATCGGAGATCGGATTTCGATCATAATTTCATAATCGTGGACCCCTACCAGTGGACTCTACTTTGAGAACCAATGCTGTAGCTTTGTAAAATAAGGACACATTTGTTAAACTTAAAATGTGTACAGGTTCGTTATGAGATGTCAACTGCAGATGTCAGACATTTACAGTTTGACTTCTGATTTGGCACATTTCAATGGTTTGGAGAAAAGTCGAATTTTGATAACTTGGTGTATAGCCTTGCCGAGCCATGAGGCCCACAAGGGCAGGAGCCTATCTCCTGTTTCTGTAGTGTGAGGCAGCTTGTTGTACAAGTACACCCCCTGGACATATGTCACAGGGACTTAACCCCAATCCAACCCTTGATGCTAAGTGCCAAGCAGGGAGGCACCGGGTCTCATGTTTCACAGTCTTTGGTATGACCCCGCCAGGGATCGAACCCCGACCTCCCAGTCTCAGGGCGGACACTCTAACCACAAGGCCGCTGAGCTGGTGTGGGAACAAAAAACAAAAAAAGTCCATCAGAATGATACAGATCTAAGCACGTGGCTTCCTTTAGACTCTCTGAGGAGATGATTCAGCTTGTTAGCAATATAATTGCAATTAGCACATCTGTTGGGCCAAACAAATCCCCCCGACCGCTTACCCATTGATCCCTACGAGGGGATTAGTTTGTCCTCTTGTCTGATCCAAGGCCATTCGTTTAGCATGTCTGCTGTTCCAGCTGCATTATCCCCGTTCGTTAGCCAATTCTCTAGCATATTGGCCTTAATCAGAAGATCCCTCCTGGGACTGGCTGCATGGAAAAAACCTGAGCGTGTACTGTACTGTACGTGTGTGTGTGTGTGTGTGTGTGTGTGTGTGTGTGTGTGTGTGTGTGTGTGTGTGTGTGTGTGTGTGTGTGTGTGTGTGTGCGCGTGTGTGTGTGTGTGTGTGTGTGTGTGTGCGCGTGCGTGCGTGTGTTACATTTTCATGGGTACGCGAGTGTGCAATGATCTGTGTGTTGTTAATCTGCCTGGTGGATGGATAGTACACTATGCATGCATTGCTCATGAGTCCATATTTGCATGCACACGTGCACGTGTGTGTGTGTGTGTGTGTGTGTGTGTGCGTGCACGGGCATGTGTGGGAGTGTGTGTGTACATGCCCATGCACGACGTGTGAGCGATTGTGCTTTGGAGAGAAAAAGGAGTGAGTGTGCGCATTTAGTCAACCCCCCGCCCCGCCCAGCTGTCGATGGCAACAGCGACGCAGCCCCATCAGCAACCAATCACAATAATCACCACTATTCACCATTATCTCTCTCTTTACCCTTTCCCAACCCCCACCCCCCATCTCTTCTTTAAATCCCATTGCCGTGATAGATGAGCTCAAAGCTCCGTAGAGCACTTCTGAGGCGCAATCCTTCTGGAAGGAAATTGGCAAAGGGAGTATAGGAAATCAGCGGGAGCTTAAATTTAAAAAGCAAAATGCAGGCTAGGGTGACTGCGACTCGGAGAGGGTTTTTTCCCCCAAAAATGATGTGAGGACTGGATGGGATGCGATTATAGGGTTTATTTTCACCCAGTCACTGATTCAATTGAGTTTCTGTTTCTGGGTTTCACCTGTTCTTCTTGTCCTTTTGTCTCGAGTGATGGGTGGGAGATAATGGGGGGATGGGGGACGGAATGTAATGGGGAGAGAGAGAGAGAGAGAGAGAGAGAGAGAGGGAGAGAGAGAGAGAGAGATAGAGAGAGAGAGAGAGAGAGAGAGGGAGAGAGAGAGCGAGAGGGAGAGCGAGGGGGATTGCCCTTAAGTCAAACCTCCTGTTAGTCCGACCGGGTTACAAATCACCCGTGCTGTGGGTTACAAATAACCCGTGCTGTGGGTTACAAATCACCCGTGCTGTGGGTTACAAATCACCCGTGCTGCGGGTTACAAATCACCCGTGCTGCGGGTTACAAATCACCCGTGCTGTGGGTTACAAATCACCCGTGCTGTGGGTTACAAATCACCCGTGATGCAGGTTACAAATCACTTGTGATGTGGTCGGACTAACGGGAGGTCGAACCAATGCCACGCTATGCCAGAGGGAGTGCATGCAGGGTGCAACAGCGCGAGAGGGAGTTTCAGAGATATACATGTCGTCAGTCAGATACAGTATAGCTTGTGTTTGTTTGTTTGTGTGTATATTCATATCCATATGCCCCTGTAGGAACATGACATGTACGCTTATCATGGAAGTGGTGCAGTGCATGCACCGTGCGTCACTCTTTGATTAGTGTTATGCCTGTACAGAGGCCAGAGAACACCGTCCCTGTTCCATATATATCCACAGTCTTGGGTGTGTAGACGGTGTGAAATCTGAGATCTACAAGCTTGTAGATCGTCTGTAGTTTGGGTGCGTGCGCGCCCATTCAGGACGGACGGGAACCCCTTTTGGTGTTTTAAACATTATTTTCTACTGCTATTGAAAAATATCAGATCTACAAGCTCTACTACGAGCTTGTAGAACTGTTATAATTTTTTTAATTGTGAAAACGTGGCGCAAATCTTTGAATATATATTCTTTCAGAGCAAACGTTTTTACCTCAAATCTTTGCTTCTAGGGGGTCATTGGAACAACATATTTTCAGATATGCGGCCAATTAAATATATAATTTTTGGTGTCCTTGACATGAAATAGTTTGAGGACCACTGATATAGAAACATAGGTTTTTCAGAAAACTAGAAGACTACAGTATGTCTTTAGAAGACATTTGTAGAATCTGGTCTCAGGTCGAAATTGGTTAATGAGAAGCGGTGCCATCGTGTGATGCATGGAGCTATATGTGCAGACATCATTATCTGCGGCACTGTAGGCTACATGCTCAGCCCCGCCCCCATGTCAGACCAGACCTGTCACACTGACTCCTTCTAATTACTCCAACCAATGACTGGCTGAACGCACACGTGTACACACGCACGCACGCATGCACACACGCACGCACGCACACACGTGCACGCGCCAACTCCCTCCACCAGGCTGACAGTCGAGTAGCTACTGAGTGAATAATCTCTCTCTCTCGTTCATCCGTCCGTCCGGACCATATATGTTCGTCCGTCCGTCCGTCCGTCCGTCCGTCCGTCCGTCTGTCTGTCTGTCTGTCTGTCTGTTTGTTCAATGAGATGACCACAGTGCCTACACACACACACGCTGCATTAGTACAGCATTGCCAGTCTGATATTACGTTGCTAATGTAAAATGAGTTTTCCGTGCTAGTGTAGTAATTAAATTACTGCCCCCCATCCGCCCCGCTACACACCGTGGCTGTTTGCATTGGCTCCACTTGTACTGTAACTGCATGGCCTACAGTATATGACATGCTTTCATAACTGATAATGGAGGAGAGTATAAGCAAGCGTCTGACTGGACGATTATTATTTTACACACTAAATGAAACACTGATACTGACAAGAAGACACTAGAGCTTATAGTGGTATGTATTTAAAGTAACCTGTATGGCTGGCGTTCCTGTTCTATGTATTTAAAGCAACCTGCATGGCTGCATGGCGTCCTGATGTATGGATTTAAAGCAACCTGCATGGCTGCATGGCGTCCTGATGTATGGATTTAAAGCAACCTGCATGGCTGCATGGCGTCCTGATGTATGGATTTAAAGCAACCTGCATGGCTGGCGTTCGTTATCTTGGGGTATGCCATTATAGTTAACGTTATACAAAAACTGTCGTGACTTTGTAGATCTGTTATTTCCACTGCTCGTCGTACCACAAAGTATGGGACATAATGGTATATTTAGTGATTTCACTTAATTCAAATTTCACTTCTTTTTTTGTTTTGTTGTGATAATCCTCCCTACTACTCCGTCTGTCCATACGTCCGTCTGTTCGTCCGTCCGTCCATGAACAGCTAATCTTCGGCACCGCTGGAGGAGGGATTGTGAAACACACACACACACACACACACACACACACGCACGCACGTTTTAGTGTAGTTTTGATTTGTTGACGAAATTGTCAGTATATTAGTCTTAGTTTTAGTCATCATGTCTTAGTTTTCATTTAGTCTTCATTCAGTTTTCACCTCTGCAAAAAGGTAGTCGACGGGCATTTTTCATCATATTCTTTAGTCGACAAAATCAACACTATGCTGTACTGTTGGTGGGCACTTGTGGGTTGAAAGAGGGGGCCCTGTGTGGATGCAGGGAACAGCTGTACTGACGGCGGGACGGCGCTGTCCCGAAGCCAAGACCATGAGCCACCCCTCAGGACAAAACCCCATGGAAGCCACATATATCTCTGCCAGGACCCATGGCTGTTTGAGACAGATGATGAGGGGCGGAGAGACGCTAACATGAGCATTAACCCATTTAGGCCTGATGTCAAAATTAATGTTTCTATATCAGTGGTGCTCAATATTGTAGGTCTGCTATTTTTCAATACCAAAAGGGAATGCCGTCCAGAATGGGTTAATGTATTTTTTTAATGTGCTAATTCATATTTGATGTCATCTTTAATGTGTTTTCATGTTTAATTCATAAATGCCACATGTACAGTACAGTACATACACTGACTACACTGACTCATCACACATGAGCATGGCTCGTATACATAGTCAGTCAGTCACCGAATCTTCCTACCGAAAAACAGTAGGAGGATTTCAAAGGTGCCTATATATGGCTGATAGGGTGGCCTCAAAAACATTTCATGGTTTATAGATTTTAATGTTTAATAAACGATGTGTTGCTGTGTTGTCGTGGGAGCCAGAACTCATCCAAAGGGGCTCCCCTGTGTGTAGGGCACTTCTCAAGGACTTCACAACACGATGGGCTCCATGCCTGAAACGTCCTCTATTTTCCTCTCGTATACGCGTTGCAAAACGATACTCTTGCTCTTCAGAGAAAAGGCATGATGTGAAATTCTGCCAAGAATAAACACTGGGAGTTTTCATTGCAAAGGGCAGCGATCTGGAGAGTTCGCTGAAGTGGGCCAGTTGAAGGAGGCTGGCTGGCTGCAGCCCTTCACAGCAATGTCATTGTATGATTCCGCATTCTGGAAAGTGACTCTCATTTGGAGTGTGCAGCTCTGCAGTCAAGTGTGTGTGTGTGTGTGTGTGTGTGTGTGTGTGTGTGTGTGTGTGTGTGTGTGTGTGTGTGTGTGTGTGTGTCTGTGTGTGCAATGCACGGGCTAGTAAGTGTCAAAGAAATGAATGCACGTTCAACCTGCCACCACTATTGTGGCCATGTCATTATTGGCGGAATTTCCTCCAAAATACCCAAAATAATAATTATTATTATTACCCTTATTATTATTATTATTATTATTGTAAAGAATGTCTGGTCCGAAATAGCCCAAAGGCCAAAAATAGCAAAAACAAGCTCAGTACACCACACATCACGATATAAGCATGTGATACAGACTTATAGCATGTTTGTAGACAGCACTATAATTGCATTGTATGCAGTCATAGCAGTCATTGAGTTTATCTGACTGAACTAACTCTGCAAGCTATGTATCATTTATGTTTCCGGTTTAAAGACTTCAATGTTTTGTACCATACAATTGTTACGTGTATAAGTACAGAAACAAAGCATGTTTGCTTAAGGAATAAGATTTCACCGTTTAAAGGACAACTTTAGTTTTTTTCAACCAGGTTTTAGGTTTTTATTAGACAGTAAAAGATGAGTGTTATTTTTTTCGCTGCTTTCTTTCGTTTTAGAGATTTTAGCTGTTTTTGACAGGGGGGCGGGGGCATTCGAGCATTTGCGTCTGGCATCCCCCCTTCACATTCAGTAGATGCTGTGATCTTCTGGGGCCAGATGTAATTTCTTGAGGTCTAGTAGGACTATAGTAAAAAATAAAAATAAAAAATCGCTATAAACTTTTGTTAAAAAATACATATTTAGCCCCAGTTCGAATGCCCCCGCCCCCCTGTCAAAAACAGCTCAAATTCCTAAAACGAAAGAAAGCAAACAAATGATTTTTTAGGAATACCAGGCTGAGCAGTTCCGCCGGATGTAGAGTTGGAAAATGTGCGACTTCGTTGGAATTCCTTCGGGGGACTCCAGGGTTTAATTCAAGACAAGTAGTTAATTAACACAACACAATTTGTAGTCTTAACCTACCATCTCTGGTACAGACACAACTCTTCATCCCTTCATATCGAACTGGAGTCAATTAAGCTCTGGAATCCCCACAACTGTGAAGCGGTAGCTATAGCCTATCTATTAAATGACAGAATAACTAACTTTATTAAACGCAAGGGGGAATCTGGCGAGGAAGAGCTGCCCAACAGTCTGCCACCCTCCCAGGCACCCATCTAACAAACTGGAACTCCTGTGAGTTCAGCATGAATGTGAAAGACTTTAGCAAGTTTTTAGTTGTCGGGGGAAATACCAATGTGTCTGCATTCACACCGTCGCAGAAACCTTGTACCTCCATGTAGAAAATAGCAGTTTGTTACATTCCAACATTTCCAAAATGGGGACAGCAGGTGGCACGCAAGCACGCACGCACAGGCTAGCCCCTCCAAATGCACAGCTTTCCGAAGTCTATGGACTTTTAATGTTTGTTCAGAGCCTAATTAAAAATCACACCCGTGTGAAGTGAAAATAACCAGTCGCCAGCCAAGCATATGGACTTTAATGTTTTAAATGACAACATACGATGTCATCTGGCTGATACCACCCACGCTGCATCCCTCACTTCAGACCATTGTGATTTTCATTCCCAGTGAAGTTTTGTCAGCCTCATCATCATTTATTTCACTCACGACCATGATCACATGGTATGGAGCACAGATTCATAATAAGTATAGTGAAAGCCTTTCCATATATCTGTATGTATATTGTGTATTGTATTGTATACTTTTTATTAAGCCATTCAAGGTATCCACCTGACAGCGACAATATAGAAGTTATAGCTCATCAGCATCAGAATTGTGGCTGACAGCTCTAACCAGAGGGAGATGAACTCTGTAGCTCTCTGAATGAGAGGGAGTTGAGACTGAGTCAGGGACACTGACAGAGCTCTAGGGCCAATAGACTGAGGCAGGGACACTGACAGAGCCCTAGGGCCAATAGACTGAGGCAGGGACACTGACAGAGCCCTTGGGCCAATACACTTGTTTGCCTCAAGGCAGTGGTGGAGAAAGTACTCAATTGTTTAACCCATTTAGACCTGAGGACTATTCTACAATCACAGGGCCCGCTATTATACATTTGGAGGAAATTGGAGTGGAGTGCTTGTCGGTCACAATGGGAATAACCGGTTACCAACCGCCTCATCTGGCTGCGTGCCACACAGCACACAATTAATTTGTTGCAAGCTTTGAATGGGCAAACAATAATTACCGAACTCAGCAATGCCAAAGTCAACATTGTTGAATGTACAATTCCCCTTCTCTCGACAGCCGTTAAAACTTACTAAATTGCTTTCTTTTCCATGAAAGAGTTTCCACCCATAAAATTTGAATACAAAGTAATAACCTGCATTATATAATCTCGGTTTGCACGTCATTGCGGGAGATTCTTTTACTTTGGTGAATTGTTTGTTGACGGCTAAAACCACTGCTCCTGGAACTGTGACAGAACAATAATCCCCCTGGGTCCTGACTTGAGCAATCATAATTCACAGGGTACACCTCCAATCACCATCAGTTGAACACACCGTAGAACTAATCACTCTCCCCTGCCTTCTATAACGGTGCTCCCATGTGGCGGCGGGCACAGAGGCGACACGTTACAACAGTGTCTCAGTGGGACTGTGAACGCGTGGCCAACAACGCCATGCTAATCCTAGAGAGAACCACCAATGCACCGTGAGACAAAAATAGTGATGGAAGAAAGAAGAAATCAAAATAATAATAAAAAACTAAAACAACAAGGAAAGGAGTAGAGGAAACAGTGAAGAAGACATGAAAATAAATAAATTTAGGCTGTTTTTTAACCAGAAGGTTATCTAGGGACGATTCAAATTTACATTTACTTAAGTACCATACTTTAAGTACAACTTTGAGGTATTTGTACTTGAGTAGGCTACTTCCAATTTCCATCTACTCCACTACATCTCAGAGGCAAATATTGCACTTTTACTCCACTACAATTATTTGAACATTTTAGTTTCTAGTTATGAACATCAGGTGCAGTCACTTTCATAATATGGGCACAAAAGGGGACATCTCCATATAGACGCCTTAACAGACGACGTCACACTAATAAGCAACAGTATGTGCGCGCATAAAGGCAGCAGAAGAACACCACCTCTCATAAGATGCAATAGAAAAGTTCTAACACTCGCGTGTAAAAAATGCACCATCAAACTTTCAGATGCTGTTTTTATCCCAGTGTGGAGGAAGAATGATTAAGATTTTTATTGTGATCTCTCGCCCTTGAAATATATAATCCTTGGTTTCTGTTGTGTTTGAACAATAATAGCAATTCAAAGCAGTTGTCCTCAAAACCACACCTCCAGTCGCTGTCATAAGAACGGGAGGTGCGCTCATGATCGCGGCAGCAGAGCCTGTTTGTCCATGGCTGCACGCGCACCTGCAGCCCATCCTGCAGCCCATCAAGTATAATATATGCTTAGACCTCTAAGCTCCAATTAAGCCCCCAAATGATCTCCATAAAGGTACTGTACATGTTTACTTGTACAGTAGGCATAATGCCTTTAGTTGGGGTGTGTTCATCTGCTGTGAGAGGCAGATCGAGGCCTGTATTGATTGGTGCCAGCTGTGGGCAAGATTACCATGGAAACCAGAAGTTGCACAAGCTGTGTTACATTTTACATTAGTCCCATGACACCCTTCTAAGTGGTATACGCTGTATCAATTAAATCGATGTACCCTTTTGATCAAAGCAGATAACTAATAAGGGACATGCCTCATAGGTACCAGGTGATTGCGAGTTTGCAAGTAAAGTAAATTAATAAATACACACCTAACTAACTATAAATGAGCCAAGTCTCTCTCTGTGTGTGTGCGTGCGTGCGTGTGTTTACGTACGTATGTAATACATAACCCGACAACCGTTCGCCGCGCAGACTTCAAATTCGAGACAAGCGTTCCACACCCCCACAGGGAGTGCAGTGCCCGGTGTCGAGTCGGTCGGACCCACGGTTGTCCAGAACCGTGACAAAAGGCCTCTGCCCGGGCTCTGGACAGGGGCATAAAAGGAACACAGACATAATATCTATGGATGGATGGATGGATGGATTTGAGGTGATATTATCCGCAGAAATGTTTAAAAGGTGTATCCCATGGTGTACGCGTGGTGCAAAAATAAAATAATCCACACTGAGATGTCCATAAAACTCAACAAAAACTTTACTTGATCAAAAACAAAAAATAAAACAGAAATCCTATAAATCTTCAGAGCACGTCACAAAACGACAGAGTATTCCATAAAGCGACAGCACGACAGAACACGGGACAAAACCTTTTGACTCTACACCTACAAAACTGGAATGAGAAAAATCCCCAGCCAGCAAGCTATAGTAACAAGTATTTACTAACTAACTGCCACTAATCACTACTGCAGAGTGTGTGATTGGTCAGACACAAATTGGAAGGGCAAATAAATTGAGCTAGGAATGACATGACATACTTCAAAGCACAATTAAAGCACAGGTAATTAAGACATCACATACTTCAAAGAAGTGCAAGATCAAAATAATTGGGCTATCAATCAGACATCAATTACGTCAAAGCATACATTATTAAAGCACAGCAAATACAATAACTAGTTTGCTGGTCTTGGTCTTCACACAAACTCGGCAAACAAGTCCATTTTCATCTGGGACTGTTTGGACGACTTTGCCCATGACCCAAGAGTTTCTCGTCGCAGTCTCGTCTACAAGCAAGACAATGTCCCCAGGAACAAAGTTTCGAGACACGCGCATCCACTTCTGGCGTACTTGGAGCTCAGGCAGATACTCCCTCACCCAACGCTTCCAAAAGAGGTCAACCATGTACTGAACCTGCCGCCACCTCCGCCGTGCATACAGGTTGTCCTTTTGAAAAAGCCCTGGAGGAAAAGATGGCTTGGTCCTCAGTAACAGAAGGTGATTTGGGATGAGTGCCTCCAAGTCGTTTGGGTCACTGGCGTGGTAATGGGGCAACTATTCAGGATAGCCTCCGCTTCACAGAGAAATGTCTGAAGGCTCTCTTCATCCAGACTCTGGGACATATTTTGCGTGTCTTAAGTACCAGGTCTTATTACTTAATTTAAGACCTGGAGGTGTGATCAATGCCATTTGGCTATTCTGAGTGGCCAAAGAGCATTGACCACGCCTCCAGGTCTTAAGATAAGTCATAAGACCTGGTAGGCCTACTTAAGACATGTGAAATATGGCCCTCTGGGCTGTATTTTGCGTGTCTTAAGTACCAGGTCTTATTACTCTGGTATGACCCTGTTGCGTGGTAGGTCTGCCATCTGTTGTGGTCCAGTAACACAATGTAGTCGCAGACATATCAATTACTTCAAAGCATACAGTAATTAAAGCACAGCAAATACAATAACTTAAGCTTTGCCTCCTACATACAGTATAACATCAAATCAGCAGTCTTCATTTGCTGAAAGGAAATATATGTAGGCTATTTAATTCTGTTGCTGAGACACTACACTGTCTCTATGCATTCCATGTACTGTATGTGTTTAGTGTTTACCTTGCCTATAATGCAAGTCACTCTGGATTAACCCATGTAGACCTGATGACGATTCTACAAATGCTTTCTAAATCCTGACAGTTTCTGAAAAACCCTCATGACCCATGTTTCTATGTCAGTCGTTACGAGATTGTAGATCTGCTATTTTTCAATAGCTAAAGTATAACATAATGCTCAAAATAATCCAAAAGGGGTTCCCATACTGAATGCGTTAAGAGTGTCCATATTGTAAATCGCAACATTTACAATTACACGATGTACCTGGGAAGTGTCCTTGCAAATGAGACACAGCCATAGGCAGGAAAGACATACGAGCGTATAGCCGTAGAGTATAAAGGGCCTATATTTAACATACCCGCTGAGTTTCGTCCATAAATGTTTGATAGCGTGATAATAAATTGATTGCAAACACGGGTCCGCCGCCACGTGACGTACAGTAATGCAGATGCTAAGTGGTCTGACGTGCACAAAGCCCTGCCACATCACATTACTGTGTACAGTAAACGTGCGCACGCATGCACACACGTCCCCCTTGGCCGAATGCACAAAGAAGCACCGCTCCGCTGTTGTTTTGACATGATTAACTGCTTTTGCCTGACTCTCTCTTGATCACGCACACACGCATGCATGCACGCGCACACGCACGCACGCACACACGCATGCACACAGGTATGCACACAGGCAGGCAGGCACACACACGCACCCATCTCCCATATCCCCTATAAGAAATACATTCGTATCAATTTAATGCTAGTTGACTTCTAATTATCCTAATGGTCTGCACTGGAGCCGTCAGGGATGTATTAATTATTTATTCAGTCAAAATGTATTTCTCAGCGTTCTCCAAAGTGACTGATCACCTGCTCATGGGGATTGGCTGCTGCTATTAACATCTGAACAGTATGGTGTTCCCTGTTTAACCCATGGAGACCTGAGACCTGCAGATTCTACAAATTCCTTCTAATATATGTTTACACGTCAGTGGTGCTCAAACTATATCATGTCAAGGAGCACCAAAATATATGTAATTGGCCTGCCGACCCTGATGTGAAAATATGTTGTTCCAGGGACTCCCTCCCTCCTCCCCAGAAGCAAAGATATGACTTAACAAACGTTCACTGTGAAAGAATATACATATTGAAAGATTTGCGCCACTTTTTCCACGGTTTTTCAAAAATATCTCTGCACTATACAAGCTTGTAGATCTGATTATTTTCATCAGTTTAAAAATAATGATTAAATTGCTATATGGTGACAAAGATGCGTCCTCAGATCTAAATGGGTTAAGAACAGTGGTACTGCGGTTCTAACATAACCCATCCTGGGCGGGAACCCCCTTTGGTGTTTTAGCATTATGTTATACAGTAGGCCTACTTTAGCTATTGACAAATAGCAGATCTACAAGCTCATATTGCGGCACCAAGTGCCGCGCTACGAGCTTGTAGATCTGCTTTTTTTTTAATCGTGGAAATGTGGCGCAAATCTTTGAATATATATTCTTTCAGAGCGAACGTTTTTAACTGAAATATTTGCTTCTGGGAGGTCCCTGGAACAACATTTTCAGATGGGGGGTCGGCGGGCCAAATACACATAATTTCTGGGATCCTTGAAATTAAATTGTTTGAGAACCACTGACATAGAAACATTTCAGAAAACTCTTCTCTTCTTTAGAATCGTCCTCAGTCCAAAATGGGATAATATGGAGCTTAACCTTGTGGTATTCACCAGTGTTTCAGATCAAGCTGGGGGATGGATGGATAGATGGATGGATCATTAACCTGAACAGTGATACTCACCCATTTTCATTTCAAGGACACCCAGTTTGATGTGCATTAGGCCACGTACGTACGGACCCCCATTTGATACATACCATTTTTTATATGTGCCTGAAGCACACAATGTGGCGCAACTGCGACATGTTGTGCCTTTTATTTGTCGGTGAAGAAATATAGATATAAGAATAATAGAATAACGGGGGAAAAAACTGAGCAAAGCCAACTTAGGTCAATCTTTATTAAGTATAGAGTTGTTTTTGCATGTGAGATAGGATAGTCTCTCAAAGCCCAGTCCTGGAATTTCATTATTGTAGGGGCAAGGCCTCTTGGCCTTTTGGTGATGTGGTTTTTCTGAGGGCACAAAGGCAAGGCCAAATGTCAGGGCAGCAACTATAGCAAGGCCATTAAAAATAAAACCATGATTTATGTGGTCCATCCACGGAAATAATGAATGCAAATTAACACATTGCATAACGACACGTGGGAATAAACACATGAATAAATAAGCTGTTTATTTCTCAAAATAATATATTTGCCAAATTTCCAGTTTCTGTACACTCCAATTAAACTCATGTTTGGCCAGAGTATTTATCAAAAGTTCATACACGCGCACATGCAGCCCTGGACTAATCACAGTCACTAGAGCAGAGGTTCCCAAAGTGCATGAAGGGTCCGGGGACCCCCGGGGGTCCCCAGCTAAATGATCGTTAGGAACCAAATGGTCCCTGATGGGTCTGTAATTCAGTGAGTTAACGGGTCCATTTGGTTCCATACACTCTCAGAGTTAAATTAACATTGCATTTTACAATGGTGGTCCCAGAGATAGAAATGCCATTCAATGGGGGTCAGTAGACTAATATGCATGTCAAACTGCATGGGGGCTCTTGGAATTAAACAGGTTCTGAATCACTGCTAGGGCCGTAAAAACCTTCTCTTATGGGGGTCCCTGTGGCATTAACTCTTCAAATGGGGGTCCGCGGGCTAATGAGTGTCAATGTGGGGTCCTTGACATGAAACGGTTTGGGAACCACTGCACTGGAGATGGGGAGTTAGGGCCAGTTGTGTGTTCTTTTGGATCATAATGATGAATAATGTCCGGCCTCTCGGTGATGTTGGCCATAGACATATAAACGTAGACGCCCTTTCCGGCTCCGGAGCGTGTGTGCTCAGAGGAGGAGCAAAACTTCCCAGAGATTCCTTTGCGAAGCCCCGCGGAAGCATGAGCGTGCATCACAGAGCGCATGTTCGGATCTGTATAAATCAATGGATTATATGGAGTTACTAATTAATTGCATGAATTCCTGTGATTAATTGCACTTTTTTCCGTATCCATATTTCAAATCAAGGATATTTGCATGCACAACGAAACTTGGTCCTATAATTAGAAATCCACACAAAAGGTACCAGTATATAAAATGAAATACTATTGCTTTTAATGGAATGGAATTGATTAATATCATTCAGAAATGTGAAAATAAACTTAAGTTAAAGACAAAAGACTGTTTTGGTAATAATCTAAAACTATACAAAATACTCTTCGGAAGAACAGAATTCTTCCGAACAGTATTTTGTATAGTTTTAGATTATTATTATTTTTGCATAAATCACAGGCACCCTAAATCTGTGTGTTGGTTGAAAAAATAATTATTCAACCAATGAAAAGTAGTAAAAGGCTCTTTGGACGAAACCTCTTAACTCCATTGGACCCTCAAACTGTAGAGGTTCCCAACCAGTATATGGTCCACGGACCATATACTGTACCACCGGTATAGGTACTCCAGAAGGGAATCCCGAGTTTTCCAGACCGGGTCCATGAATATAAATATCCACCAGGATTTCCAGCGGTCATGTAATACCGAGTGCCGACCAATTACATAAAGTTTTTGGGGTCCTTTACATGAAAAACTTTGAGAACCATAGAAACATAGGTTTTTCTGAAAACTGATTTAGAAGACATTTTGTAGAATCTGGTGATACAAGGATTCATCAGCGACACGTCACTGACTGTGGTTTATAAAGAGCTTTGAGTCTGTGTTACTTCCGTGTTGCGTAGCATAACAGTGACGCCACAGTCGAATCCTTGGTGTCTTTACCGTTCACGTGTGTTCAGAGCAGCAGAAGATGATGTAACCCAGGTAAAGTAATGTGTCACTTCCTCTGACAATCTGGGGAGGGCAGTGAACTGACATCATGCTTCCTTTTATGCATGAGGAGTCCAAGCTGCTTCTTTTCACCTGACGGGGGAGTTTCCCCGGCTGGACGTAGCGCGTGGAAGGGACACGTTATTCCAACAAGTTCCTTTCCCCTCCATCAGGCGCCCCAGCTGGCCAGGGGGAGGTAGTTTAGAGACCAGGATTACTGCATGTTTTTTGTGAGGGTATACCTACCCTAGGGAACACGGGGAGAACATGCAAATTCCACACAGAAGGGCCCTTTCGCCAACCCCACCTCGGGTATAGGCACCGATGACGTGGAGGAGAGAGCACGCCACCCAGCGCCCACAGCGGCCCCGGCGGGAATCGAACCCAGGACGTTCCATCTGTGAGGCGACAGCACTACCGACTGTGCCACCGTGCCCCCACACTGTGTGTTTAACTAAAGTTTTCCACATGTCCAAATTCATTTCTGAAAAAAACATATAGTCTTAACCTGTTTTTGTCAGGTGAAACCTGACTAATGATTGCTCATGAAATGTAGATGACATCGTCATCACCTAGTCATAGGTGACGGCCAAGCCTGATTGGCTGCCTCCTAAGCTATATGCCAAACGCACCGCAAAAGGGTTGATTTCTGCACCACACGCAAGCTTTACCATCGCAGCCTCGAAGCGACAACAGCTGCACAATTAACAGTCATTGAACCACGCACCGAATGTCGGAAACGAACGCAAACAACAGGCGTGACTCACGCCTGTTGTGTAAAACAGTATAATAAACGTATTATGTTTGTGTGTCACAACCTCACGCCGCGTGAGGTTGTGACACACAAACATAATACGTTACTAAAATAATAATCATACTAATATGGGGGGGGACAACAACAACAGAGACAAGAACACAACGTAGACAGCGCTTTTTTCACCTGACAAATATCACTATGTGATCATATACTATCCTTGTTGATATAACACCATTTATGTTGTGATATAATAATAGAAGCGGGTAGGCTACTTGAGGCCAGTCAACTGTCTCTGTGTTTTGTAACGAACACAGAGACAATGTCAAAACATTTTGTTAAATGTCAAAACGTTTTCTTTCATTCAGGTTCATTGTGGAGGTGGTTTATTCACAGAAGCAGTCTATACAGTAGAATTAGACGCACTAGGTGATAGAGAGAGTGATCATACATGTTTCAAGTGGTCCTTACCTTGCTATGTAACGGTAAACAACAATGCAACATTTTGAAAAATTATACTGACTGGTCCCTGAGTCATCTTGTCTCAGTTCCCGAATAGCAGTCAAGTCACAACACAAATAACACTTTGGCACACAAGTGGGGACAGCGACCTGAGGCAGACAAATTTAATCTAGTGCCTGTGAGAATAATAGGTGTGAGAGAGTGCAAAACCTTTGTCCGATCATATTTTGGTAAGACATTTGTTAAAAGCAGAAACATTCATCAATCATTCACCTAAAAGCCAAAAGTTGGGTTTTTTGTGTTACTTTCCCTTTTGCCCGACATATTGATTGATTGATTGATTGAAATATTTATTAACAGTTTGCAGAATTACAGTACAGTACACAGTACAGTACATTTCAGGCACAAACTCAATACAAAGACTGCCCTTCCACAAACAAATAGAAAGTTTTCAACCCTTGACCTCAGGAATTGAAAACAAATTCAAAAGAATTCTGGTATAAATGGCTGGGAGAAATTTAAATGGAGGCTCAACAATGTCTTTCTCCCCTTATGTGCAGGCCACAACACTCACACCCCAAATTGCCTGCTTCTGGCACACAAAAGGGAGCTTTTTCACTTACCTTGAGCTCCGACATTCAAAGGCAATGCATTCTGAGGCCAGCGGTCTAGAAATGATTGAGTAAAAAAACATCTTTCGTTTTTATGTGATTATAATTCTTGTTCTAAAGCTTAAGCCACACCAAATGGTCGGGTTAATTGGAATTGGGGTCGGGTTTTAAGGTAGAACACACCAATGCAACTACCTTAAAAATGGTTTTGTCAACCTTAGCCTTTGGTGTGTTTGATTTGGGCTAACACAACAGGGAGAGCAGCTGTTTACATTTTAAACGTTCAGACTAACAGGACAATAGTAATGTTGTGTATGGTAGTAGAGTATATTGATACAATATACAACTTACACAATTGTGGTTGTATTTAGTCTCCCTGCATGCTCTTCAATAGAGGGTATGCGCAAAGTTTCTGTATGCTCATAGCGCGATCGGACGTTCCATGCCGTGCTACGAGCTTGTAGATCTGTACTTTTTGAAAAGTCTTGCAAATGCGGCGCAAATCTTTGAATATGTCAAATCTTTGAGGATATTTTCAGCCCCATAAGGGTCCATTTGGTTCCTAACTATATCTTTTAGCTGGGGACCCCCTGGAACTCCTCGGACCCCACTTTGGGAACCACTGCTCTAACTAACACTCATGGTGCCTAGCTGTGTTGGGAATGTCAATGTATAGTTCTATATTTTATTGATTGAATAGTATAGGCAGAAATGTAAAAAGAAAAGAAAGAAAGAAGAAGAAAATAAATAAACAACAACAGAGTACAGTCGAACACCAAAAGGCCTAAATGTTTCCATTTAGGCCCTATGCTATCAATCCATAGACATGATATGAAGAATAACAACAACAACATTCAATATCATCACAGGTTAAAATAAATCAATCAATCAATCAATCTATATCATCACAGGAAAAATAAACCACTGTATGTAGGCCTACAGGGAGGGGAAAAGGGAACATTTTCATTCTGTATGTGTGTATCAAAAGTCCATAAAATATATTTTTTAATTACTTACTTAAAACGAAAACGTACTGCGTGTAGATTTACACATAAATAAAAGCGAATAAAAATGAAGCTTGCCCTTTTGATTCCCATTTCTGCCTCGTCCTCCAAACATAATAGTTCATAGGTGCTTTTGATTAAAGAACTACTCGGTATTTAATCTCGTTCAAGATGACACACTAAACTTAATCATCACGTTAAATGATGTATATTACGGAGCCCCACGGCCATACATTCAAAATATATTGTATCTCGTCCGTACGAGATAATATCTCGTCCGTACAAGATAATATCTCGTCCGTAAAAGATAATATCTCGTCCGTACAAGATAAAATATATTTTGAATGCATGGCCATTCAGTTTTGTTCTCATGCTAGTAATACATGCACACACGTGCCCCATGCACGCACACACTGACACGCAGGCACGCGCACACGCACACACACGCACACACACACACACACACACACACACACACACACACACACACACACACACACACACACACACACACACACACACACACACACACACAGAGAGAAGTGATTACAATAGCCTGCCACGCATGCATGGTTGCGGGGCAGTGTAAGAATGTTGCTCTCTCACTGTCTATGAGTTTGTGTGTGTGTGTGTGTGTGTGTGTGTGTGCGTGTGTGTGTGTGTGTGTGGGGGTGTGTGTGTGTGTGTGTGTGTGTGACCAGGACTCCCATCTGCCCTGCAGGAAAACTGCTGAACACGCAGCAAATGCATTCATTCTTCACAAACTCTACTTGTTATGGATTCTACACTATAATAATCATATTTTATACGCTGGAAGTTGTACTTGTCATATTTTATAGATTTCCACCTTGAATACTGTAGTTATGTTTTCTCTGAGTCAGGGTTTTTCCATTATTATTGTTTTAACACTTATTGCACAGCCTATAATCGTTTTTTCGAGGTTATTTTTGTTTTCTGCTTTATTCGACAGCGACGAGATGAAATGTTTAGAAATGTAAGCATTTAGAATCTAAGAAAAGAAGAACAGCGGCATTTCTCAACAACTTAAACGACAACTTTCAACCAAGGTTCATGTTTTATAGGTTGTTATTAGAGAAAGTAAAAGAGGAGTGTATGCTGCTTTCTTTCATTTTAGCGATTTTAGCTGTTTTTGACAGGTATTTTTTTTACATGATTTCATGGCAATTTATTTTTATATTATTTACTATAGCCGTACTAGACCCCAGGAAATTACATCTGGCCACAAAAGATGAAGGTATCTACTTAATGTGAAGGGGCCGGAGGAGACAAACTGACATGTTGAGCCTAAACCAAGGGTACGGCAGCCCCCTATCCCCCTTCACAGTGTATGGCACCCCCAAGTATCCCCCTTTACAGTGTATGGCATCTCGTGATAATAATAATAATAATAATACTACATTTTATTTTAAACAAATCTCAAAGTGCTACAGAGCATAAAATAAAAATACAGGGACAAGATCAGAATAAAAAACAATGAATGCATTATGTAATCACCTACAGTATAAGCTAAAACAGTTAAAACGCACACAGGGCATTTAAAAGGTCCAACTAGGCAAATGCCTTGTTGAAAAAGGAAGGTCTTTAGTCCCCTTTTAAAAGCGTCCACGATCTGTGGTGCTCTCAGGTGGTCTGGGAGGACATTCCACAGCCTTGGAGCAGCTGAGCAGAAGGCCCGGTCCCCCATAGTGCTGAGATGAGTCTTTTTGCATTTGAATATTATTATTATTATTATTATACGCAGTATGTAGACGGACCAAAAGAGAAGAGAGAGAGAGATATAGAGATAGAGAGAGAGCGGGTGTTGGGGGGCTGCAACAAATGGCCTCAGGTTGCATTCCAACCCGTGCCAGCCGTTGGAAGCGCTTCATAAATTATAGGGTACAACACGCACTGACACGGTGAACCAGCAAACTGCTGTACTTTGGACAAAATCAATGGTGCCAGTTAGTTATCAGCAGCTTTTTGGCCATCTTTAATAATTATTTTGAGGCACGGTGAGGAATGGATGTTTAGTTTTACACAGAGTGAAGGTCCGTACACACTGGGAGTGTGCATTTTGTGTGATCAATTCACATAACTTTTCCCGTTTAGATTTTTCAGCTCAAGTAAAATCACCAACTTAATAATAGTACAGGCAATAGACTAATATAAGTGAATGAGACATCATCATCACCAAAATAAAAGCTTGATGTGAAGTAATCGCGTTGCTTTCTGGTGTCGTTCTCTGCGACCAGTGGCGGCCTTATATATGTTTCAATCGTTTCAATTGAAACGGGCCTCGTACTTCCACAGGCCTCCCTTTTTTATTTATTATTAGTATTATTTGTAGTAGTAGTAGTAGTAGTAGTAGTAATATTGCATTGCATCGCAGCCTTCAAATCAGCCTTGACAATTATTCAGCCTCATCCTGTACATCCACTTACCACTAGTTGGCAGCAGCTAATAACCAGTAAGATGCGTTAACACGGGAAGCGAACGCAGCTGTTGTGGCAGTCTGACACACAGTCACACACACACACACACACACACACACACACACACACACACACACACACACACACACACACACACACACACACACACACACACACCTTTTAAGAGTTGCGATTACATCATTGTATAGCCTATATGCTGTCTCCCAGTTACACCTTACAGTAATTTCAAGACAAAGTAAAATAATTGTTTAATCAAGCTGCTTTTGTGTATTTTTCTACTTGGCTGTGCTGTATGCTGTTCATGCTTTGAAGTCCGATAATACACACTTATAATAATAATAATTATTATAAAAATGTTGACGTCATGAACGGGGCCTCCCGATCCTTAATCGTCCGCGACATCAGTGTTTCTGATGTCATCGACACTGGGCTCACTTCCTTCCTGGACTATAATTACCATGAGGTGTTGGTGCACTGCTCCTCCTTGTGGATAGGGGGAGGGCTATCTTACTGAGACAACATGTAGTCCAGGTAGTAAGTGAGCCCAGTGTCCATGACATCAGAGACACTGGTCTAAAAGCTCACTGCTAAAATCTAAAATATCTAAAACCACAAATTACACGCATAAAGACCCAGAGGAAAGTGTTTCGAAATTTTCTACAAGTCATTAACATATATTTTTTTGCAAAAGGAATTGGGCTGTTTTCCTGTAGTTGGAGTGGGGCTGGGGGTGGGTGGGGGGTGACTGGTGGTGCATGGCAGGCAGGTGTGCAGGCAGATTAATTGGAAGGTCAGTTTTTGTGTCTGCCCTGATTAACACTAAAACACCATTTCTCTAAGTTGTGCTGAGCGCAGCAACATGCAGGCAGCATGCAGGCTCCTGCTAAAGAGCACAACATACAGCAACATGCAGGCAGCATGCAGGCGCCTGCTAAAGAGCACAACATACAGCAACATGCAGGCAGCATGCAGGCGCCTGCTAAAGAGCACAACATACAGCAACATGCAGGCAGCATGCAGGCGCCTGCTAAAGAGCACAACATACAGCAACATGCAGGCAGCATGCAGGCGCCTGCCAAAGAGCACAACATACAGCAACATGCAGGCAGCATGCAGGCGCCTGCTAAAGAGCACAACATACAGCAACATGCAGGCAGCATGCAGGCGCCTGCTAAAGAGCACAATGCTCTACCTTCAGCATGCAGACAGCATGCAGGCGCCTGCCAAAGAGCACAATGCTCTACCTTCAGCATGCAGGCGCCTGCCAAAGAGCACAATGCTCTACCTTCAGCATGCAGGCGCCTGCTAAAGAGCACAATGCTCTACATTCAGCATGCAGGCGCCTGCTAAAGAGCACAATGCTCTACATTCAGCATGCAGGCGCCTGCTAAAGAGCACAATGCTCTACCTTCAGCCCCAAAGCAGCGCGTTTGTTTTCATCTCCTTACTTGTATCGCCTTCCTTTCTCTCCCCGCTTCTTTGTTCCAGTGTGTGTGACGACGCCCACTGTCTGTTTGAAAGTATACATATATAGTCTAAAATGATTATGCGCAAAATCATAACTTGCTTTGTTACCATTTTTACCACTTTTAATGTTGCTTTTGGGCATGTTTATTACGTTAGCCTATATTATTATATTATAGGCCTATGGGCATATTGTCAAAAATGATGAAAAAACTATCAGAAACTATCAGAAGCAAACTCAATGTTGCTGCCTTCAATATGGCCAATTTCAGCAAAAGTTAAAATGTTCAATTCAAACGTCCAAGTCCAACAGTGCAGAAAATCCGGCCTGGTATTAGGCTACTTTTTTTGTCTTCTTTTTCTTCTTCTTATGACCTCAGAGGTGGCGTCTCCTCCGCATAATCCCGCTTCAATATTTTGTGCAATGTGTCACCACAAAAAGGGAAGCGGGTCGACATGCAGCTGGGGGGGGCGCCGGATCAGCAGAAAACCTATCAGATTTTAACACAACGGTATCCATCACACTGTCAGCGCGCTCCGCTACGCTACGCAGACAGACAGACAGACATACCGTATATATGGCAGACCTTTTTCCCCATGCAACGCGCACCGCTCACACACACACACACACACACACACACAGCCACACCTCTGCATGCTGCTGTCACCGCAAAAGAAAGTATAAACGGTGTCTTGAAGCAGGAGCGGACGGTACGCTGCATGGAGAGAAGTGAGAACAGAATGTGCCCCGCAGGCATAAATCAATGGATGACTTCTGTCCACCAACCACGGCAAGCCAGAGAGTCTAGATGGGTCATTGAGCACAACGAGGCCTTTTAAAGATTTATTTTTTTACGGTAGGCTATTTCTTTCTTATTAGTGTGCTGGAAGGGAGACAAGATGGAGAAAAGGCGATGGGGGGATGAACGCTGTCAGATTGGTATGGTTTCCAATAGGTCTGCACTGACTGTCCGTTTTTCTTCCACGTCTATACTTGAATTGTTTTCATTGACTACATTTGGTTCCACTCCAGTTTGCACGCGCGCACGGCGCTCTCTCTCTCCCCATTGTAATTAGCAGGCAACAGTGCAACACTATCTGTCTCTCTGTTTCAAGCACAACAGCGCCACTTTTGCCCCTACTGGTACTCTAAACATAGGGACAGACATAGGTTGGGACTATGTCCCTATATGTGGGACATAGGGACATTGCTGTTCCTTACAGACCCCCATAGGTCCTTGAGGGGGTTCCATGGGGTCCCCACCCATGGAGTGGTTGACATACAGACCCCCAGAGGTCCTTGAGGGGGTTCCATGGGGTCCCCACCCATGGAGTGGTTGACATACAGACCCCCAGAGGTCCTTGAGGGGGTTCCATGGGGTCCCCACCCATGGAGTGGTTGACATACAGACCCCCAGAGGTCCTTGAGGGGGTTCCATGGGGTCCCCACCCATGGAGTGGTTGACATACAGACCCCCAGAGGTCCTTGAGGGGGTTCCATGGGGTCCCCACCCATGGCTAAATGATTGATAGTTGCACATTGGGAACCAAATGGACCCTTGCAGGTCTGTTCTGAACTCGGATGTACAAATGGAACCAAATGGGCCCCCCGTTTGCATGGTTCAGTTGCACATGACTCTCAGAATAAGATTAGATTTTGGTGTTATCTAATTTAATTCTGACATATTGGAGTTTACAGTGCATATTGTGATCTTATAGATCACAATATGCACATGATATGATATCAAAATTGTATCAAATAAGTGTCCATGGCCTAATGTATATAGCTGTATAATAATATAACTAATATAAAACTGGTTGTTGAATTTAAAACGATTGAAAAGCAGTGCATTATGGCCTACTGTATCGATAGACAGTACTGGCAGACAGGACGGTATGATGCAATTCAAGTATATGGGCTGAAATATAACTCAGCCTGTCTGTGCTGCTGACACATTGCCCTGTTCTGTTGGTCAGAACAGTAAGGCTGTCACAGAGAACGCTGTCTTCTCGTTGTTCTGTTGGTCAGAAGTAAGGCTGTCAGAGAGAACTCTGTCTTCTCGTTCGCAATTCCAACGTTGCCCAATCTCGTCTCGTCATGTCCATTGTATGAACATTTAGATGTAGCTCCGAGGCTGGTGGCCTGTGCGTGAAGCTGTACATTTAGATGTAGAGGTAATCAATTGTGGTTCTAAACCCTGAAGCGACCCATGGATTTCCTATCCTGTCTTGTCATGGGGTTAGGGACTCTTAGTAGTTAACACACACTTGAATCCCTTATTGACAGTAATTAAAAGTTTGAAAACAAGATGTTCACACACCATAAGCAACAGTTATTAGTGAAAGAATCCCTGTATAGTACCCAACACACCATCTCTTCAAACTACTGCCCTCTGGTAGGAGGTACGGGTCCATTCAGTCCAGGACCAGCAGACGGACCAACAGCCTCTGTGGATAGGCTGCTAAACCAAGGTTTATTTTACTAGGGCCTTCAAATACAGATGGAAGGCGATTGACCTTTTTACTTTTGTAAAATAATATTGAAGAAACTGTTAACTTGTTAATGTGTGTAGGCTACTGTACAGTCACTTTACAAATGTAATGTTGTTTATCTGGACAGCGCTGGTTGGCGGGTATCAATACACTTTTAGACCAACATGTTTGTACCAGTGTGGATGATTACATGTATTTCTTGATCGCCTCTTGTCTTGATTGTTTAAACATGGCGTCATGGGCCATTATGCTCAATAACGGAGAGGTTCTGGGGGCGGGCACCACATTTCTATTTTAGGTCACAAGCTGAAAAAGTTTGGGAACCCCTGCTATTCATGATAGAAAAATCTAATTAACACTCTGTAATAATTTGTACCTTACCATACCACATGAAGGACGATTTAGTTTGGGAGACCGAGAACTGGCTAATTGGAGCGAAGCAAACAAATAATTGAATAGCAGAGCACCTGTCACCGTTACTGATGTAAATTTGAACAGATGGCAGCATTTTTCTTCCATTTGAATGAGACATCACAACAAATCCCAGCTATGAACTTGCCAGAACATATTAGGTGTATAATTAAGGGAGTGAACTAGATGGGTACTGATCCATGCAGGAGAAACAGTGAGCGGTTTGAGCTCGCCTCCACCACTGACACACTTTGTTCCGTGTAAAAACAGATCACGTTAGCCATTCACAAACTGTTGTCGGGGCACATGTTGCACCACACATAATCTCTCAAGAACAGATTCCGAGCTGTTGGCCGGGGCATTCGGTAAGTGTAAATGTTGTTAGTGGGAATGAAAACACAGGCGCCCCACCGGAAGAGGAGGGCTGAGGGCGGACAAAACGGGCCAAGATCCTGTTATCCACCTGCTATAGAGCACCGAAGTCTGACGTCAATATCAGTAGAGGGCGCTAAGTCCACGGGTTCATGTACTTTTTATTTGCATTGTAATCCCCATAGGGGGATTTTAGATCGCCTCATATAAGAACTGGCTGTTGGTTTCACTCATATGGATATGAAGGATCAACTGACTGAGAGAAAATGTAATGTTACTGCTGCCAAATCAGTTACAAGTTCGCTATAGAAACAGACTGTCAAATATGACTGACTAACTGTCGTACACGGTACAGAGACACCTCCCTGACAATAATTGCAGAGACAGTTTGTTTATTTTTGGACCACAATGCTTATATCAGACAATTTTAAGATTACCCCATGTTATTATTTGACCTGTAAGGATTTGTACACTTGTGGCGAGGTTGAAACAAACAATTTAAAGTCACAGACTACACCACCTGGGGTTATGGAGCCCAGGACTCCACAAAAATCTGTGCAAACATACATCAAACCAGATTGACACAAACCAAACAAACCAGGGGTGCATAAATGCAGACCAGGATTAGAATAGAATGATCAGAAACGCCACGCAATCCCATATGCAACCTGTTCACAACATCCTTCTGGACGGGAAATCACAGTCCATCAAGTCCATGTTTCAACACAGTCCTCATTTTCTTCCAGAACCAAGTCCAGGATCTCCTCGTTCCCGTGGGCTGTCACTCGGTCCTGTGTCTCGACGCCGGTGTTGTGTGTGTGTGTGTGTGTGTGTGTGTGTGTGTGTGTGTGTGTGTGTGTGTCTGTGTGTGTGTGTGTGTGTGTGTGTGTGCGTGTGTGTGTGTGTGTGTGTGTGTGTGTGTGTGTGTGTGTGTGTGTGTGTGTGTGTGTGTGTGCGTGTGTGTGTGTGTGTGTGTGTGTGTGTGTGTGTGTGTGCGTGTGTGTGTGTGTGTGTGTGTGCGTGTGTGTGTGTGTGTGTGTGTGTGTGTGTGTGTGCGCGCTGTCCGTTCTCTGTGGCGTGCTGCTGCGTGTTCTCAGGTTCGTTTGGACCTCCCGTTGATCCCTCGGACCTGACCTTGAAAACCAGTGGCCTAAATACAACATAGCACTAGCATGACTGAGAGGTCATTTTGACCTATATTTTTTAGATTTTGAATTCATCTCAGAATTTTTTGACATTTTCTAAATATGAATTTAAGCACATGCTACTTCTGTCACATTTTACTTCAATCATGCTAGTGATGAAGTAATTGGAATGTTTTGGAATAAAATAATAAATCCCAAACTCAATGCAAGCTGTTGTGGAATGAGACAAACATTTTGAAGTCTGGAGCTATAGATTGTGTCAAGTTCAATTAAAGAATAGTGACAATCACATAACTGGGGGCACTCCCATGAAGAGATCAATTAAGCAACTGATTCATAGTAAAGCAGAGGGATCAGACATTGAGTCATACAGTAAGCTCCACTGATGTAACCATCATCATCACCCTCATCATCAATCATCATCATCACCCTGATCATAATCATCATCATCATCACCCTCATCATCACCCTCATCATCATCTCATGAGTTCGAAACACTGACATTTTAGGGATAAGATGAGACGTATTGTTGTATTTTTTAACCTGGGCACTTCAAATAAACTATACTGCACCAAAAGCCCTATATGCCCCAGCTCGACTGTATCATGTCTCCTAACTCACATTAGGGTTCTGGTTGAGGGAACATGGATACAGATAAGTGCTCTGATTAATAGTATTCCAGTTCTGGTATAGGTGGCCTGCAATGTTGCTGTGTTTGTGTAGTTGCAATAAAAAAGGTGTTATAAATAATACATTAAGCACTAGCGATTCCTCTTCATTGCTTATCCCATTTTGACCTGAGGCAAAAAAA